>NC_139220.1:130295732-130823791 GCF_055691185.1 Crinia signifera
GCGGGGTGCTAGGCTTCACCAATAATAGCCGCGTTCGTGGGAGCCCGTTAGTCAGGCTCCCACCTCGATGCCACCTGGTCTTATGTTAGGACAACACACACGCCAAGGCCAGTGATGAACAAGGGGAAACCTATCTACAAACAAAGAGGCGAGAACCACCCTGCCCTGCGGAGAGGGGTGCCAGTGGATAGCACTCTAAACAGGAACCCGCTGTGCTAATGCTTAACAGGTGTAACCATACACAGTATGCTGACACACTAAGAACTGCTGACGGGTGTAACAATACACGATATGCTGACACACTAAGAACTGCTGACGGGTGTAACAATACACGATATGCTGACACACTAAGAACCGCTGACAGGTGTAACAATACACTATACGCTGACACTATACGCTGACACAATAAGCAAATGATAAGTACGGAGACAAAGAGGGGGAATCTTCCCAACTTATCTGGAACCGAGGGATATCAATATCTGGAGAAGGAATCCCACAAAGACCAACAGGAGCTGCAGGGACCGGGAGACGGATAAAGGACGACACACGGACACCGGGAGAACAGGAGACTGGATGGAGGACACAGCTGGGAATCAATGACAGGATGCAGGATGACTGGACACAGGAACCAGGAGCAGTGGGTAAGCAGGAACCAGGAACACTTGAGACCCTGAGGTACAAGCTATAACCGGCATGGGACTGAACAACCAGAGGGTTTATATAAGGAGCACAATGTGTGCTGATTACACATAGCCTGAAGGTGTGCACTGCAGGCTAGGAGCCTAATCAAGACACCTGAGTCCAGAACACACAGTACTGAAAGTAACCTGCAATGGCCCAGGCTGACCACTGGATGCCACTAGCGAGTACACACACACCCAGGCTGAGATAAACCCAGGGAGAACATGAACTACACACAGAAAATGTGAATAGTACATAACACCGATCCGTTGGAGGCGGATCATAACAGTAGGAATGATTTGAGATTCAAGAGAGCAGCTTTTTTGTCTATATTCCTCTCTCTCCCTATTGTAGAATTTTATCTCCATGTTCAACATGTACTAGATAACCTCATAATTATGTGCTACAGGAATACCACAGGTCTATGCTGTGGTAACCCATCTGTGACAGTCACCTGAATACCATCTATAATACTTCGCCAAACTTTCACTGTACATTTTATGTCACTATTTTATATATAGTCATTAATTATATTATTTGCACTTTTGTCACTCAAAATAAATATCAGCCAGGCGATTATAATGCCTCATGGGAGAATGAATATCCCCACATTGAGATCATTTCTGACTGAGGCCGATACACACATCATTTTTCACTAATAATTTCTTACTAATAACTTTTCACAAAAAAAATTCTTCATTAATTTCTTCACAGTCTATCTTTAATATTAAATGTTTTGATGGGTGTTTGTGAGTCCTACTTCTAATGCATATCATTAAAGAATATTCGATTTTAATAAGTTGTGCCCCAACAAAGAGAGTCATCTTCCCCTCTGTGAGTTCTAGCATACAATCATGTAATATTATTGCAGGAAATAGATGCAATATTTCAGTTGGGCCTTCCACAAACTACCTTTGTTTTACTCCAGTGTGTCTACTCTTCATTGCAATTTAATATCTAATACAGCACCACCCCTCTCCCACAGTGCCCGGATTACTCTCCAGTGTGGATTATTTATTATCTGTGGCACAGGAGAGTGTACCACACACACATGGCAAACCCTGAAAAAAAAATTAGATGGATTATAAATAATTCTTTTATTTTGGGGTTATTTATTTTTTATATGCGAGCGGCACAGGAGCATGTACCACACACACACACGGCAAAGCCTGAAAAAATTAGACGGATTAAAATAAGCCTTTTATTTTGGGGTTATTTACTATTTATATGCGGGCGGCACAGGAGAGTGTACCCCTAATACAGCACTTTCACTGGGCTGGTTTATATACAGCAATATTACTGGACTGGCCTATACAGCACTATCACTGGAATGGCCTATACAGCACAGCACTATCACTGGACTGGCCTATATACACTACAGCAGAACACTGTTACTGGATTGACCTATACAGCACTATCACTGGACTGGCCTATACAGAACTATCGCTGGACTGGACTATACAGCACAGCACTATCACTGGACTGGCCTACAGTATATACAGATGGAGCACCTCTCATTTTTGCTGGTGATGCGCCAGCGCCAGAATCTGGCGGAGAGGCGCCCCATCTGACTGAGACGCGCGTGGGTCTCACACACACGCGCGCCTCAGTTTCCTGTCGGCGGGTGGATGGGAACCCCGTCCGTCTCCGCTTCAGGGAGATGGACAGGGTTAGGGGGGGGTGCGGCGAGGCGGCGGGGACCCGGGGCGACCGTCGGCGAGGACCCGGGGGGAGCCCTGTTGTAAGGCGACGCGCACGCGTCCCCTTACGGCGGCTGGTGGGGGATGGCGGATGGCGAATCTTCCGCCATCCCCTGCAAGAGCGAGACCCGCTCCATCTGTACACTACAGAACTGAGTGCTGTCTATCACTGGACTGGACAACAGCAGCATCACTGTATACTAGTAGTAAAAACTACTAAGTATCAGCGGGACAGCGGGCGGGCAGGTGGCCAGGACACATGCTGCATCTTTACTCTCCTAGACTGGAGTGAAGATGGCCTCCGGACGCCCGTCCCTTTATAGGGTCCGGATCTTGTGAGCTCTGACGGCTGGATCTCGCGAGGTCCTGAGACCCGTACTCCAAGTCTGGCTGGGAACACCTGAACTGGCTTGGATAGCGAGTTCGGATTGGGGGTGTTTGGATTCCCCCAATATGAACTCCCACATCCCTAATCTTAATATATGCACATTTAACATCTGCCCCGTCTGCACTGCACATGGTTTTGCCCAGTTATGTATTTTATTTTGTTTTTGCTTTGCTAGCAAAGCGCTGTCAAGGCCTAAATGCTGCATCTGTTCCAGCTTTAAAAGAGTAAATTGAGTTGGTTGGATGATCTGTTGGTATATGGAAAGAATACAGTATGACAACTTCTGGCTTGTAGCGTCAGTCCAATCTGTATATTGTCAGTTAACTTATCACCAGTATTTTCAATATATAAATTGGCATTAAAAAATAAAAATGTAAAACATTTACTGGGATCATGGAAACAATTTGAGAGTAAAAGCTTAAAGGACTCTCAGAAATACCAGGGAATCATAAAATATTATATTCTAAAAAGCATAATTTTCATTGTTACTGGCAAAAGTATGGCAAGGGATGCAAATCTGTCAGTCTATCAAAATTATAAAGTGGTCAGGAAAGAAATCGAGCCAAGGTGGATTGAAAAAGACATCTGCTATCCATTCAGTGGAAAGGTCCTTCAACAATGCAATGCCATTTTTATTATTTGCTTAGAAATGGCTTAGTTAATATTTAAATGATAAATTCACCAAATAATATATTGATTGTTGTAAACTACAATTTGAAACGCCATCATTCTATCAGTGCAACTATTTCATGGTAAGAGTGATATACTGAGTGAATGCTCAGTATCTTACCATGAAATAGTTGCACCGTTAGGTTGTGATGTATTAGTATTAGTAACAACAACATTCACCAGGACAAACTAAAATAGTATCAGATTGTCTGTAAATGCAGCGCCTCTGTATAGCATATAGACTCTCTCCAAGGGTGTGCTATGTTTGGCCAACAGTTATCATGTCAACCTACGTAAGGTTGACGATGTAGTCTAACAGCATGATAACAGTGACCATGTTGACATGTATTATGTCGACAAGGATAACATGTTGACATGAAATATTGTTGACACCGGTCCCTAGTCCCTTACCTTCTCCTGGCAGCTAGATTGTCTCCAGCATCTTATTTAGCTGTTTGAGAATGTCGAAATTTCACCTGGCAACATGTCAAATGAAGACATTGTAAGCATGTTTACATTTCTGAGGATTTTTACATAGTGCCTGTCAATATGTTGATCTATGACAATATTTATTTATTTACCATTTCTTATATAGCTCAGCATATTCCGTTGCGCTTTACAATCAGAAACAACAGTGATTAAACAAACTGGGTAGAAACAAACCGACATGGAGGTAGGAGGGCCCTGCTCGCAAGCTTACAATCTAAAGGGATAATAGGAGGGATACATAAGAATAGGATTCCATAGCATGGCAGTCCCACCAGATTGTAAAACAGTCCTGATGGGATGCAATATACATATGAAAGCTACTGGAGGTTATGTGGGGGTTCTGGAATATGATAAGCTTGCCTGAAGAGGTGACTTTTCAGGGGGTTTGAAGGCTAGAGGAGAGTCTTAGTGTGCGTGGAAGGGCATTCCATAAGGTGGGTGATGCCCGACAAAAATCCTGCAAATATAAGTGGGAGCGGGTAATGAGTGTGGATGAGAGACGTAGACCTTCTGCAGAGTGGAGATGTCAGGCGGGGATCAGCAGACCTTGAACGTCTAGCCAGGAAGATCAGCCTTATGTTTAACAAGTTTTTCTCTAAATCTGGCATCTATCTCAAGTAATATTGCAGTGTTTCTTTTTAGAATAAGGGGCAGACTAGATGGGCCAAGTGGTTCTTATCTTATCAAATTCTATGTTTAATATAAATAAATCTGCAGGTGGTGATTGGTGTTTAATATTGATTAAATTTTAACCAATAAATGTATTCATTTATAATAAAGAAAACATGATAAAACATATTAAGCCTTATATAAAAATACAATTGCAAAGTAAGTCAAGTTCAGGAAACAGTAAAACTACTTTCCATGGATTGCAAAGTATATTTACTGTTGATTCTGAAAATAACTTGGATACCCATTGAATCTGCTTCTGAAGTATAACTCTGATTTATAAATTTGTGCCAGTTGTGTCCTTATCTAGTCACCTTCATTGTTGCCTGATATTTTTCTAAAAAAAAATTAAGGGTAGCCGTACTTGAGCACAGTTGACTTAATCAGTGCCTGTTATTTTGATTTAACCATCTATGCTGCAGATTTATTTTGGTTATTTCAGCTAAAGGGAATTAGGACAAAAATGGAGAATGGCATCTCCATGTGCTGCTACTAAAATAGGGCAGCAGAAAACAGGACAAGGCATTAGCCTTGGCAACAATGAATTGGATGGACACATACAGTAGCTATAAGAAGACAAAGAGCATTTCTCACTGGTAAGAAGGGGCATAGCCAAAGAGGGACAGAGAGAGAGAGAGAGAGAGAGAGAGAGAGAGAGAGAGAGAGAGACAGACAGAGAGAGAGAGATAGAAGAGTCAGATAGTAGGAGGTCTTAGAAAAAAGGCTCCCAGAGAAGGTCTACAATGGCATACCAAGGGATATTGCTTAGTATGAGTGAATGAGAGAGAGAGAGAGAGAGAGAAAGAGAGAGAAAGAGAGAGAGAGGACATCCTAACAAAAGTCCAAAACTTCCCAGATTGCAGGGGTCACCCTATACCAGCATGAGCAAGGGTGTCAAGAGAAATTCTGGACAACAGCTTCCCAGGGCCCTAAGGGGAGGAGGGGGGTGTGTCCACAGTACGGCACAGTAAGCTTTATGAACCCGGGAGTGCCGGAATATGCACCGTATATGTATCACCACGGTCCAGGGGCATATCTAGACTTTACATTTAGGGTGGCACTGCACTTATATGTTTCTTGTGCAATGCCACGGGGCTCATTGGCAGGGGGAGTTTTACATGCTCATTGATAGAGGTTTTTAAATGCTCGTTCCCTGGTGGAATTTACATGCTCTTGGCGGAGAGGGGTTTAAAGCCCATTGCCCGGTTATTAGAAATGTTATTTCTTTAGGCGTCTAATCTGTTGTAGTTGTCTTAATTATCATGCCCATTTATTCTACTTTTTTAATCTCACGGTAGCGGCCTGCATGAAAAGTGTTGACCCTGTTGAAGAGAGGGTTGCGAGGTTTTCTGGTTCTGAGGCAGGTATTTTTTTGTTTTTATCTGCCTTTCCCCCATTGCTGCCCATAAACTGCCCCAATTAGATGCCCACAAGTTTACCCTGCCCTCTGCTCAGCCTCTCTGTTATAACAACACCCACCCCCTGTTAAGCAGGCGCCATTTAATTCACACGGCCCTTGTCCAACTACACCTTGATGTGTCCTGAGCCATGATTCTGTACCGCGCTTAATGGTTCCAAAGACAGATCTGATAAATTTGTTTCTATCTATTCATGACAGCTTTTAATTCCATTGGGCATCCCTTCATTCATGGCCCCAATAAGGGGGCTAATTCAGCAAGCTTTGCATGAGTCCGTGATAAGGTGTGATAAGTGTCAAAATGCAATTACGTCCCGGAAAGGATGTGATTGCAATTTGTTTGTCAGTGGACGGCAGTGACAAGTTGGCAACTGGCATGTTAAGGAGAGGGTGCAGCCTGGCAACACAGGTGTGTCCGGACCGTATTCAGGTCAGTTCAGGAGAGCTGCAAACCAAAAAATGGAGGTGCTGTGTATGCCTTTGCTGCCAGGCAGCAGAGGCAGGAGGCTACCTTTATTTGTAGTGGTAGAATTGTATTGCGATCGCGTTGAGGGCCTTTACTTTACATGGTGGGTGGCCTTGCCTTTGCTGGACAGCCCCCGGCATGTGAGAGAATTTAGCTGCGGTTTGCCTGTTTAGCAAAACTGCAACTGAACATATGAACACAATTTATTTATTGTATATTTTTTGTTCATTTCTCAATAAGAACATTGGCTTAGGGGGTGTTTAGGGGGTGCTTTGGATAAAATTCTATAGGACGCCATGAATCAAAAAACTTGGGAACAAATAACATAGTGCATGCAAAGTGGATAGCCTTCTTTAGGTATATTCTGGTTGACTCACAAGGCTGCGAATTTCACAGCCTGTTGAGTCCACCAGATGCCACCCGCACGGCCACCTGCCCCCCCCCCCCCTCACATGCTGCAATCACCTGCATGAATTGATGCTTAGCAAAAACATCGATTCACAGCCTTGGGTGCGGGGGAGAAATCATTCAATGGTCAGCAACCTCTGTGGTGTCTCAAATCTGCGTGCACCCTGTGCGGGAAGCGGGTGGGCAGTTGACATCCGCTGACATCAGCTCCCCGCTCACATGCCATTGGGTAATTACCATGAGAACGGCCAGAGTTTTCATGGGAACACCCATGAAACGATGGTCGTTCCCATGGGCGCATCCCCCCGGCCCACCACCCCATGTCTCTCGTCCGCACTGTTGTGTGCAAGCACCCAGCCACTCGCACACAGCGGCTGCACATGCGCATACATGACTGTGCATTTGCAGTCGCTAAAAATGCCTTCCCTGCGAGTACACACAGGGGAGCGAGTAAACTAGAATAGGGTCCATTGTGTGAGCTACTGCACCACAGAGAGGTGAGCTGCCTAGGTGTGTGACCATTTGTTTTGCACATTTGACCTTAGATACCACTTGATTTTCATGATACATTTGCTGAAGCCTATTATGATAATTTCACATTTGTGCAGTTCTGTATTTGTTGTTTGTGTCCAAATGCTAAATGTTCCCCTAAAATTCTATCGTTTATTATATGCCTCCATTCAGAATTCTTCTCAGTATCCAGTCAAATAAATGTACCGTGATGTGACTTTTCCTCCAAACTTGCAATCAAATAGATGCATATATATATAAACCGTGATCTTCAACTTGTCCATCCGCACTCTGTCACCATCCGAGCTATCTGTTTTAAACAAAGGCTTGTCTTATGTACCTACGAATTACTTTGATCAGTTTAATTGGAAGTGTGACCATCATAGATTTATGAGGAAGCTTCGGTTAAAAAAATATTATCAACATAAACCGACAGCTGGGCCCTCTACTTTCTTGAATGGTTTTTGGCTACTTCTTCTGGCTCCAAATTTGACCCCCCTTCATTGAATCCTTCCCTGAGGACTTTTGGCCGTCTGCTGGACGATTCCGCCAATCGTTTTGTAGCAGCTCCTGGCAAAGTGTCTAAAAATGTATCCAGGGATGAAACGATGGCCCTCCGGCAATTGAGTAACTATGAAGATATTATAGTCAGGCCGGCGGATAAAGGGGGTGCCCTGGTAATCCAGAATACCTCTGACCATCGGGCGGAGATATACCAACAGTTGTCAGAGGTATACTGCAAATTACCCAATAATCCTGTGGCCAAATACCAACAAGAATTGTCTAAGATCCTAACCACAGCGGTAGCCGATGGACATATATCTGCTAAGATTAAAGATCGGATTCTCCCTAGTCACCCTGTGGTACCAGTGTTGTACACACTTCCAAAGGGTACACAAGAATGCATCGAAACCACCTGGACGGCCCATCATAGCCGCCAGGAACTCCTTGTTTCAATCAGTCTCACAAATGCTGGACTTTATTCTTCAACCTCTCCTTTCCAAAAAGGACACTTTCCTGAAAGACACTACCAGTTTCCTTAAACTTCTTCTTGAAATACAGTCAGTGCCCCCTGGGACGCTTATGTGCTGTCTGGACGTAGCCAGCCTTTATACATCTATACCCCATGCAGGTGGTTTGAATGCGATGCGGTCTTTCTTGACTGAACACCTGGATGCTGATGCATTCAACTATGAGTTGTTCCTGCAATTGCTGGGTTTAATACTTGAGCGCAATTTCTTTTTGTTTGATGGGAATTATTATTTGCAGCTACGAGGGTGCACTATGGGATCTGCCATCGCACCCTCGTATGCTAATGTTTTTATGTTTCAGGAGGAGGAGCGTATGTTTCTGGGGTGTCCTGGGGTCCGTGGACATTTGCTCCTGTACACCCGTTACATAGATGATATTTTCATTCTGTGGACGGGTGGATGGGAGCTGTTCATGTCCCTCATGACCAGGGTCAATTCACATGACTCTCCTATTAAGTACACGTTTACTTGTAGTGAGACTGAAGCTCAGTTTCTAGACGTGACTGTGTGCATTAAAGATGGTTATATTTCCACAGATGTTTTCTACAAAAATGTAGACAGAAACATGTTCTTGATGGCATCAAGCCATCACCCCCCGGCCCTGAAGAAGGGACTACCTATGTCCCAAATGATGAGGGTGGCAAGGCTGATCAGTGATCCTGGTTTGGTCCCTGGTCGCCTTGATCACCTCATCGAGAAATTTGTGGCTCGTGGTTATGATGTTAATGAGTTGCAGAAGCAGAAGACCACGGTTTTGTCTATGAATAGATCTGAGCTATTAAAGTCTAATACAAGAAGCTCAGCTGACATGTTACCTTGGACCTCTACTTTTACGGTGGCTAGTCCTATTCTTCACCATGCGTCTAGAGCTCTTTGGCCTATAGTTAGAAGCGACCCTGAATTGCCAGCCTTTCACACGGTTCGTCCCATGGCGGCATTCAGGGACCGTCTGGGTGAAGACAGATATCACCGGTATGGATTGCCCTAGAGCAACCAATATTTATGTAAAACCTCCAGGTTGTTACAGCTGTCACAGTTGTGTCACCTGCAAATATTTGGTCAGTTGTAAGAGCTTTAGACATCCACATAATGGTAAGGAATATTCTATCTGTCATGTTCTGACTTCGTTTGTGATATATGTCATTACCTGTCCTTGCGGATTCTATTATGTGGGTCAAACCACTCGCACTTTTCGAGAAAGAATGGGGCTCCACAGGTCTGCTATTGATCTGTCACTCTCTGGACGAGACGAGAATCATCCATTGTCCTCTCTTAAATATTTTATTATTGATCATGTGCCGGAGTCTCCCCGTGGTGGCAGCAGAGCTAAGAATCTGTTGCTGATGGAGTCCAGGTGGATTTACCGCCTGGACACCATTTATCCACACGGACTAAATGATAAAATGAATTGGAATTCCCTGCTATGATCTCGCTTGTTGGTGCAATATGTATTGTTTAGTGTATTATATGTCTCTCTTTTGCATTTATGTATGTCATGTGGTTAATGTTATTGTTCTCTCCCTCCGCAGCACTATCGGGACGCATTGCGGCAATGGTAGGTGAAGACTTCCGTGTCACAATCCTGCCAGAACTCAGTGTGTTTGTCCTGTCTTACCTGCCTGTCAGTCTTGTTTCTCAGCCTGCTGCAGCAAGATCTGAGTATTTGCTTGTAATGAGCACCTGGGTGATTCTGACTCAGCCATTAACTCTGTGGTTACCACTTGAAAGATACAAGTTCCCTGTTGGCCTCATCCAGAGACTGTTCCAGGTGTGGCCATTCCCAATCACCCGGATGGCCAATCAGTGCTGCTCTGAGGGGTTATCCTCCCAGCCCTGCATAGACACTTTGCTTTTGCATTGTTGTCAATAACTTGGGAGGAAGCTTCAGCTTGTGTTCCTGCTTTAGCTCTGTGGTATTCCAGTTACCCAGCATTTGTATCCTGCTTCCAAGTTATCTGCACCTGTGTTCATCTGTGCCAGTGTTCATCCGTACCTGTGCTTCCAAGTTACCTGCACCTGTGCTTCCGAGTTACCTGCACCTGTGCTTCCGAGTTACCTGCACCTGTGCTTCCGAGTTACCTGCACCTGTGCTTCCGAGTTACCTGCACCTGTGCTTCCGAGTTACCTGTGCTTCCGAGTTATCTGCACCTGTGCTTCCGAGTTTCCTGCACCTGTGCTTCCAAGTTACCTGCACCTGTGACCACTTGCACCCGCACGCTCCAGCATCTGCACCTGTGTCCACCTGTCTCTGCGTGCCTCAGTACCTGCACCCGCAACCACCTTCACCACTGCCTACAGTGCTTCCGGCACCTGCTCTCCAGTGGCCCTACTCTGTGCTTTCCAGCTCCTGTGCTCCCGTGCCTCTACTACGTGCCTCCAAGTAACTTATCAGTTCCCAGCTTTCCAAAGACTTTTACAGACTTTCTAATGTCCCCTGTACCAGTTCATTCTATGCAATAAACATTACCCATTTGTATCCACTTGCCTCCGTCCTGTTTCCATTGGGTTGTCAGCTAGCCACCAAGGTCACTCCCGGGTCCCAAATCCCCAGTCGTGACAGTATGCAAAAGCCCCTGGACTTGGCTAGTGACTTTAAAGTGGCTATGCAAAATCTGACAGCAATACCAATGGGCACCTACCACCACTCACTTATCCAGCTGCAAGAACTTTTGGCAAATATTTTTCCCATAATAACTACGTTACTCAGTTACACTCCTGAGGTTGTGAAGCCCATCAGCTACAGCTCCAAAGTGAAAGGAGTCTCAGTGACAGTGCCTGTGAAATCTGAAAGGCCTCCCAACCTTCAGAGCGAAATTTCTGTCCAGGGCAAGCGGAGGTCCCATCTTTCAGAATCTGAACGCCAAAGACGCAGGTCTCTCCATTTATGTTTCTACTGTGGCAATCCAGACCACTTCATTGAGAATTGTTCACTCCGCAAGCCCAAGAACAAAGTGATTCTGACCACATCCAGTCTTCAGCCCCAAGAGGGGGTCCGCAGTCTTCAGCCCCAATTGGGGGTCCGCAGTCTTCAGCCCCAAGTGGGGGTCCGCAGTCTTCAGCCCCAAGTGGGGGTCCGCAGTCTTCAGCCCCAAGTGGGGGTCCGCAGTCTTCAGCCCCAAGTGGGGGTCCGCAGTCTTCAGCCCCAAGTGGGGGTCCGCAGTCTTCAGCCCCAAGTGGGGTTCCGCAGTCTTCAGCCCCAAGTGGGGGTCCGCAGTCTCCAGCCCCAAGAGGGGGTCCGCAGTCCTGTGTCCACTCCGGTTCCAGCCGGTTCAAGTACCTCCATTGATGATCCGGTTCCAGCCGTCAGTCAGGAGGCTCATTCGGTTCCAGCCGATTCCGGCACCTCTGGACCTCATCCGGTCCCATCCGTCAGTCCAGAGTCCACTCCGGTCCCAGCCGGTTCAAGTACCTCCATTTATGATCCGGTTCCAGCCGTCAGTCAGGAGGCTCATTCGGTTCCAGCCGATTCCGACACCTCTGGACCTCATCCGGTCCCATCCGTCAGTCCAGAGTCCACTCCGGTCCCAGCCGGTTCAAGTACCTCCAATGATGATCCGGTTCCAGCCGTCAGTCAGGAGGCTCATTTCGTTCCAGCCGATTCCGACACCTCTGGTTCTCATCCGGTCTTAACCGTCAGTCCAGAGTCCATGCCGGTCCCAGCCGGTTCAAGTATATTCAGTGATCATCCGTTGCCATCCATCAATCCTGCGTCCATGCCGGTCCCAGCCGGTTTAAGCATCTTCAGTGATCATCCGGTCCCATCCGTCAATCCAGAGTCCCTGCCGGTCCTAGCTGGTTCAAGTACAATCGGATGTCCTCCGGTTCCAGCTGGTCCAAGTTTGTCTACTTCCAAGTCTGTACTATCCTTCAGCCCAGAGACTCTTCCAAACTTACCTGATCCTGATAATTCCAGCCTGTCTTCTATCGACTCCCACTGTGTTGAAAAAACAGTTAGTACTCTAGAGACTCTATACTTTAACACAGATTTAGCTCAGTCCTTCAAGATGGAACTCCCCGAACAAGACCAAGCTCTTCTTGACCAATATATCAAAAATTTTCGGGCTGCCAGAAAACAGGCTGGTTCACAGTCGTCACCGAAGACTCAGTCCATAGATATGGAACTAAATTATATGGCTCTGTCTCCTTCCAAAGATTCCTTCAAGTTTTCTGCTGAATATCCCACATCTTCAAGGTCTGTACCCATGAGCTTAAGAGTTGGCTGTGTTTCTCTGTCTCATCCTCAAGTGGAACCTTCTACGGTACCTTGCCCCAACAAGTCTTCAGAAACCTCCAGTCAGAGCAAGGCAGTCTTAACTCTAGACATGGATTCTGATTCCGAGTATGATGAGGATTATGACTCTACCCCTTTCCTTGAAAATCCTGTTTCACCTTGCCATGTCTTACCTCTGAGAAAAATTCAGTTAGATGCTAAAGATGGCTATCCGAAAGCCCCTGGATATCGAACAAGATTTAATTTGAGTCCTAGTGGTGCCTTAGCCTCAAGGGCCCGATCTTCTCGTGTCTCAGTTCCAGTCAAAAATACTTCAGTTATCCCTGATGAATTTGATTCTACGTCTTTCTCCAGTGGTCCTCTTCGTCCAAGTCAAGTGTTCCTTCAGGACGGAAGTCATCCTCATTATCGTGTCCAATGGAACGGGAATTCCGTTTACATCGACGATGGATGGTCCACCTGTTCTGATGATGAGGCAGAATTGTGACTTTTCTTCAAAGTTCCTGAAGTGTCCGGTGGCCACCCGTAAAGGGGGGGTACTGTCACAATCCTGCCAGAACTCAGTGTGTTTGTCCTGTCTTACCTGCCTGTCAGTCTTGTTTCTCAGCCTGCTGCAGCAAGATCTGAGTATTTGATTGTAATGAGCACCTGGGTGATTCTGACTCAGCCATTAACTCTGTGGTTACCACTTGAAAGATACAAGTTCCCTGTTGGCCTCATCCAGAGACTGTTCCAGGTGTGGCCATTCCCAATCACCCGGATGGCCAATCAGTACTGCTCTGAGGGGTTATCCTCCCAGCCCTGCATAGACACTTTGCTTTTGCATTGTTGTCAATAACTTGGGAGGAAGCTTCAGCTTGTGTTCCTGCTTTAGCTCTGTGGTATTCCAGTTACCCAGCATTTGTATCCTGCTTCCAAGTTATCTGCACCTGTGTTCATCTGTGCCAGTGTTCATCCGTACCTGTGCTTCCGAGTTACCTGCACCTGTGCTTCCGAGTTACCTGCACCTGTGCTTCCGAGTTACCTGCCCCTGTGCTTCCGTTACCTGCACCTGTGCTTCCGAGTTACCTGCACCTGTGCTTCCGAGTTACCTGCACCTGTGCTTCCGAGTTACCTGCACCTGTGCTTCCGAGTTACCTGTGCTTCCGAGTTATCTGCACCTGTGCTTCCGAGTTTCCTGCACCTGTGCTTCCGAGTTACCTGCACCTGTGACCACTTGCACCCGCACGCTCCAGCATCTGCACCTGTGTCCACCTGTCTCTGCGTGCCTCAGTACCTGCACCCGCAACCACCTTCACCACTGCCTACAGTGCTTCCGGCACCTGCTCTCCAGTGGCCCTACTCTGTGCTTTCCAGCTCCTGTGCTCCCGTGCCTCTACTACGTGCCTCCAAGTAACTTATCAGTTCCCAGCTTTCCAAAGACTTTTACAGACTTTCTAATGTCCCCTGTACCAGTTCATTCTATGCAATAAACATTACCCATTTGTATCCACTTGCCTCCGTCCTGTTTCCATTGGGTTGTCAGCTAGCCACCAAGGTCACTCCCGGGTCCCAAATCCCCAGTCGTGACATTCCGGAAGATGGTCGCCGTGGAATGCAAGCCTGGTGGTTGCTTGGCAACGCTGGGACGCATGTACCCGGAAGTGCGCATCTGGATGACATCTTCTGACTGGCGGCGCGAATCCCGGAGGTGCGGCGTGGGTGAGTATGTGTGGATAAGGTATATATATTGTGTTAGTTTCACTGTTTGTTTGATATAGGATTGTGTCCTGATGAAGGGGCTAATACCCCGAAAGCTTGATTTAATACACATCCTCCTTGACTTTGAAAGTTTGCCTCCTGAGTGCCGTTCTTTGGATTGTGTATATATATATATATATATATATATATATATATATATATATATATATATAACCCTAATTATAACCCTCCATGTCCACAGCCTCACCCTAATGACAGCATTGCACAGAATGACGACATTTCAGCTGTCAACATTGTGAACATATCAATAGTCTGCAGATGCCTACATATTTCATGTTGACATTTCAGCAATGTCAATTTAATTTCTGCAATGCAGAAAGTAATTCCCTAGTTTGGACCGATCTACGTTGCTGGTAATTACTGCTCATCCACGTCTGAATGGCAGCAATTTCCAACCATAATCAGCAGCTACAGGGAGAGGATGTCGGCTGGTACAATTTTGGCTTGACTTTCTAATTTTGTTTAATAAAAAGGGTCTGTAGGATTCTAGGACATTTCTGGTTCTTAATGCATTAAGTAGGTGAGCTTTAATAGCCTCTTCTACTCTGGACTATAGGCATCCTACAGTATAAATGTGTATCTACTATTCAATTTGGTTCAAATTCTCAGGTCAGTTTTTTGTCTGATATCTGGAGGTTGCGTACCTGCACCAAGGTCTTATTGTTGCAGAAGCTAGAAATGTTTGTTTTATTATTTTTATATTTGTGTATAAATATACAATATAAAACAAGTATACGGTACTGGTTAATTGTATTGGCCCCACATGACATGGTGTTATATTGAGCTGTGCTGGTACATATGATATATACTTAAGTCAGTGGTTCCCAAACTTTTTGAATCACGGCACCCTAGAGTATCAGAATATTTTTCACGGCACCCCTAGGCCAAAAGTTACTAATTTCAGGAAAAAATATTTAAAAAGTTGTGATTTAAATGTTTTCCTTAGGTCCACTTATGTGGTGAGAAACAGGATTCACTTCTGTTTACCCACATATTCTTAATTGGAAGCCACAAGCACTGATTTTGCCTATTTCATTGACCATAAATAACTTGAATTGATTCTGGACCACCAACCTGAGGCACCCCTGCAAGTGCTCCAAGGCACCCCAGGGAGCCTAGACGCACAGTTTGGGAACAAATGACTTAAGTATTTATATGACACCTGCCATCAAACCTTGACACATTTTCAGATCTTGGACGGGGTCCCACGGGGGTCTTAATCTGGGTCTGCATTTGTCCATATACTAAACAAGTGCCATCTGAAACATTACATGAACATAACAGTAATTGGTAAATCTAATATAATATACTACATTACTGACCTACCCAATTAATGTAATTCCTTCGATTTCCTTGGGGATTTTTTCTGGGGTTTTTTCTCATTCTTTGCTTTCTGATTTTCCTCTTTTCTTGATTTTCTGTTGTATGCCCAATGCTGTATCAGTAAAGGACGTGGCTGTATAGGCTGCGTATAAGCAGCCTGTGGCCCCATAAGGTGCTCATGCTTGCCAGGAGTCAATTGCTGTTAAATACAATGCGCACATGCCCAGAGCCAAACCATGAATACAGTGCTTGAGTCTCAGCTCAGATTGCGTTAATGTGGTGTCCTGCTACAGGTTGTTGTTATGATGCTCATTTCTTAATATAAGACAGAGTTGCCTAATTTTCTAGTCTAGTCTCTGGGACAAGACCAGAGACGGCGGAGAGGAGACTTTCAGAAGCAATTGATCGCGACTTCATCAAGCCCCAGGAATGCAACTAACCCGATGCACAGATCTCCGTGGAGGGGGCGGGGCTAAAATGATGCGATGATGACATTTTAGCCCCGCCCCCTAATCGGAGACACGTGTATTTGCAGTAATTAAATGCTGCTGTTAGGGGGCAAGATGCCACGATCGGTGGTGGAGTTGGGGTCCCTCAGAATCCGGGAGGGTTGCCCACCTTTCCAGGGGGCCGGGAGGGGGAACCGATTTTCGGGAGCCTCCCGGCCATTCTGGGAGGGTAGGCAACCCTGATATAAGAATACGGTATGTTGCAGTGGGCTAATTGAACAATATTTATTAACTAACTCTTTAAGTAAACATGCAGAACTTTATGTTTGTTATTGCAAGGTCATTTCCCAAAACTCCATTATGCAAGAGGTTCTATTTCCAGTAACCTGTCAGTTCTGTGCACTGAACATGTGCACGTAGACAGCAAAGGAATGCTTATAACTTTAAATATATTATAGATTTTCAAACGTGTTTCAAATTTAAATAGGTCTCTGTTCCCACTTTTCTTATTAGTAACTGAATCATTACTACAAAGACTGAATGCTTTTTTATTTCTGCCAAATTGCTCTGCTAAGCTTTCCAGCATAGTAAATTGCAGTAGTTCACCTCAATCTACAACAGGTGCCCAGCAGCTCAGCTATTCAGGGCTTCTTCTGTGTGCTCAGTATTTAGGCTGTGCTCCCGGAATAAAGTACATTTTGTTCATAATGTCTGAGTGTGTATATTCCAGTTGTTCCTTTTCCAGCTGTGTCTCATGAAACATTTCATCTAGGTAGGTGGCAGCACAAAAATAAGGAGAAATCTGTTCCAACTCAAATTTGTATACACAGAATTTAAGCTAAAATTTGTTGTTTTTTTTGTGATATATGGGTCAGTAGCATCTAATTTGTCATCTGTGTAAGTTTCAAGTTGTCCTTTCTCCTAACCATATTTATTGCTGCTGTGTTCAAGAGGATTGGTTTTCAATTCATTTGGCTAGAGATGGAATATTTCTTAGTAAATGAGGTTGGAATAAGCGGTGCATAGGTCTGTTCTGAAGAATGGTAAAGAGTGTTCTATTTTTCTTGATTAAATAGTTTAATAGTTTATGTTACACTTCATCCAATAGTCGTATATTCTATAATAAATTATTTCTGTCCCTGTTTGAACCCTCCAGTATAAGTATACTTTAGAGCATGTACCTGCTCCTTTCTTTTATGATATACCTTCAGTGTTTTGTTTTTATTATTATTATTTTTGGGGGGGGGAATTTATAGTATTTTTGTTTAACTTTCTTATTAAAATGTAGTTGTGATGCTGCCAGGACCTATTTGTAAATTACTAAAGGGTTACAACTTGTTTTTAATTGGAGCCTTTGGAGACACACAAATCAATATGACTACAGACAGTAAGCCCATTTTACTACAACTTTTACAATATTATTTTCTGAAAGTTACTTCTCAAGGCTATTCCCTCTCCAGGCTTCTCTTACTTTTTATCTACAGGATTCTCTCACTCTTCCCTCTCCAAGATTCTCTTGCTCTTACCTCTACAGGATTCTCTCCCTGTTCCCTCTCTAGGAGTTTCTCGCTTTTCTCTCTCAAGGATTCACTCCCTCTTCACTCTCTAGGATTTTCTCACTCTTCCCTTGCAAAGATTCTCTCCTTTCCCTCTCCATGATTCTCTAACAGTTCCATCTAGAAATTATTCTCACTCTTCACACATTTCTCCCTAATCCCTCTCCAAGGACCTTGCTCTTCCCACGTCAGAATTCGCTCACTCTTCCCTCTAGGATTTTCTTGCTCTTCCATCTTAAGGATTCTTTCTTTTCTCTCTCTCTCTCTCTCTTTCTCATTTATTCACTCTTTACTGTACCTCTTTAAAAGCAGATCAACAGGGTTGTAACTAGGGCAGTGGAAAGTGTGCCACCATAAACTGCACTACAAGGTAGGGGGCGCTGTTGGAAGCATTTGTCAATTATCTGTTTAAATTACTTATACTTGTAGCTTCCCTCCTCTTTAAGGTATAACATCTCCAGATCACCCGTCTCCTGCTCATACGCCACTAATGTCTACACAATATTCCTGAACTTAATTTGAGAGCATTGCAGCTGATAGTGTATGGCTGCCAGGAGCGGGCTGGGTCGGGGGCAGGGTGCCATGTGCCCCCTGGGCTGCTTTATAAGTTACTGCAGCCGGGCACCTGGTGGCCCAGCGTATTGTTTACCTCCTCCTCTCATGTCGTGAATCCAGAATTCTGTTGACTTCAAACTCCATTTGAACCTCAGGTAACACAGGAGGGGATGTCTGGAAACTATTAAGAACCAAGGGAGGCAGGAGAGAGACATGAAAAGAATTGGAAATACGTAAAGACTTAGGCAATTTCAGTTTATACGCCACAGGATTAATTCTTTGCTTAATAGAGTATGGACCAATGAATCTAGGTGCAAACTTCATGGAGGGTACCTTTAAGTGTAGGTTTCGTGTGGAAAGCCATACCTTATCCCCAGGATGGAGTACAGGAACGATACATCTCTTATGGTCAGCAAAGAACTTGTATCTTACAGAAGCTTTCTTTAAGGTGATATGAACCTTCTTCCATATTTGAGAGAAGTGTCTCAGGGCTGCAGTGGCTGCAGGGACTTCAGTCACAGGTAATGCCTCCAAGCTGGGAGGTCTGGGATGTTGACCGTAGACAATGAAGAAGGGAGAGCATCCTGTAGAAGAATGGTACCTGTAGTTGTGAGCGAACTTCGCCCATGGGAGGAGTTTAGCCCAATCGTCTTGGGATGAGGATACATACATGCGTAAAAATGTTTCTAAGTCTTGGTTAACTCTTTCAGTCTGGCCATTGGATTGCGGGTGGTAGGCAGAAGAGAAATTCAGTTTTACCTGAAGCGCTGAAGATAAAGCTCTCCAAAATCGTGCAACAAATTGCACTCCACGATCGGAGACGATTTCTGTTGGCAAGCCATGACTTTTAAAGATATTCTGTACAAAGAGTTGTGCCAGACTGGGAGCAGACGGTAAACCTGGGAGAGGTTTGAACCGAGCCATTTTTGAGAATCGGTCAACTACCACCCAGATTGTGTTAAATTCTTGAGACTTGGGTAACTTAGAGATGAAGTCCATGGATATGTGTGTCCATGGATGTGTCGGAATTGGCAAGGTATGAAGCATGCCCACAGGAGCTTGACGTGGAATTTTATGCTGCATACACCCTGGACAGGACGCCACAAATTCTTTGACATATTTTCTAATCTGTGGCCACCAATAGAAGCGTTGCAGAATCTCAAGGGTGTTTCGGGCACCGGGATGCCTGGAAAACAAAGATTTATGGGCCCATGACAACAGTCTTTGGCGGAGCTCGGGGGGCACAAATGTCTTACTAGAAGGAGCTGCAGGAGATACTTGCGTGGGAGCAAATGCAATGGGATCAAGAATGCGGTAATCTTCCTGCGGGGATTGATCCTCCTCCATGGAGCGAGATAAGGCGTCAGCCTTTACATTCTGAGTGCCAGGACGAAACATAATTTTAAAAGAGAACCTGGAGAAGAATAATGACCATCGAGCCTGACGAGGGTTCAAGCACTGAGCAGATTGAAGTTCATGAAGGTTAATATCTAACTGTAATTAGCAGCAAAAATATAGTGTTATGAATTGTTGGATGGATGAGGCCCCAAATTGGCATTGTTCATATAGTCCAATCCAATGAGATCTATTTCATAGCTTCCTACCCTCCTTCATTCTGCAGGAGACTCCCTGAAATAGCAGCAATCTCCCTCTCTCCCTCATTAGTCTAGCAATCTCCCTCATTTCACCTAGCCCACATTACACTGTTACATTTTTGGGGAAAAAAGGAATGAGAGATAGATACATTCACATTAAATCATCAGCACAATTTCCCAGCTCTTTACCAAGTACAGTAGATATTACTAACTGCTTTGGGGCTCATCTACATTTGGATATAAGTCATTTCAAAAGATTCCTTTCATATGTAGCAGTACACACCCACCATTCTAGGGGCCACGTTAACAATCTCTTTTCACAATCTCTCCATATATGGAACTAGATACGCCCTTTGGGAGGAGCATGACACGCCCCCTCAATGGGGCAGCGTGCAAAATTCTACTATAATCTTCTTGAAACTAGCTTTCAAAAGTAGGCAAGTACAGTATGGTCTAATTCTGCCTCTGTTTCAAACAAAATATCAGTTAAGTTATTATATGCTTTATACCATGGACTCAAAATCTAGCTTAAAAAATAGGAATTGTAGTCACTGAAGTGCAGATTATGAATCTGATGCCAATTGGATGTTTTTGTATGACTTTGTGAAAGCCAGATTTACTACATTAGGCTAATTTAATTTTCTATAGGGCTAATGCATTCTGTGTGCATCTGTGTGGCTTCAAGTGGGAAAGCACATCACCCGATGTATTATCATCTATAGCATAGGCGAATTATGGTAATGGGTGGTCACAGATCCAAATACACAAGCAGGGCGGACCTTTGCGCGGCAGAGCCCTGAGCTGAAATAGGTGTGGCCTAATGGAAAGGAGGCATGGCATTATAAAAGGGGGTGTGGTATTATACTTTAGACCACACACCATAATGCCCATTACACATTTTCGAAAACTCCATAATACCCATTACACATTTTGCCACACACCATAATGCCCATTACATACTATATAACAAACCATAATGCCCATTGCATATTTGACACATAAGTGCCGTTTACCTACATGCTTATTGCTAGGGGGTTCTTGCTTGATGCCAGGGGGCTTCATGCTCAATGCCAGGGGCTTCATGCTTGATGCCAAGGGGGCTTTATGCTCGTTGCCAAGGGGGAATACATGTTTGTTGCCAAGAGGGAGTTAAATGCTCATTGCAAAGGGTGAGTGAAATTGCTCATTGCCAAGGGGGGGAGGGAATTGCTCGTCACCAAGGGGGGGAGGGATTTGCCCGTTGCCAAGGGGGAGTGAGACAGTGGCTGGATGCACCTAATTTAAAGAAATGACAGCCGGGCATAGAGAGTGGTGCGCTGTCCGGCTGTAGTCTAAAGGTGCCCTTACACTCAGGAGCGGCTACCAATACCACCAATGCCACTCCTGGTTGGCTGCAGGTGGTCCAGAGAGAGAACTGAAAATATCAATGCTCCTGCTTAGACTACAGCCGGGCAGCACTCGGCTCTCTTTGCCCGGCTGTCATTACTTTAAATTGGATGTGTCCAGCAGGATGTGTCTCACAGTCACTCCCCCTTGGCAACGAGCAATTCCCTTACTATACAGCCGGGTAATGCACAGCTCTCTCTGCCCGGATGTCATTTCTTTAAATTTTATGAGGCTGCGGTCTGGTGCACCCCCGGACCACCCCTTAGATTCGCCTATGATCTATAGATGCAACCAGAGCTTCCATTAGAAATTTGGGATTGTGGGGGCACAGGGGAAAGGTGGGTGATGGGGACAATATAGAAGAGACCAGCAACGTCTGGGTTTGTTAGGACTGCAACTGGAGGTTCATAGGACAGGTAAGACTAGACTTGGGAGAAGCGTGGCGAGCGCAGCGAGCCCCGCGAGGGGACGCGGATACCTTCACAGGTAAACGCGTCCCTTCGCGGGCTTCACAGGTATCCTCGTCCCCTCGCGGGGCTCGCTGCGCTCGCCACGCTTCGGGCTCGGTGGCTCGCTGCGCTCGCCACACTATTCTATTCTCAACTCCACGCCGACGTGGATAGTGGGGGTATGAAAAGGTCGTAGGACGCGTACCACTGCGCTCGCCACGCTTCGGGTTCACGTTGATCGTGGGGTGGCGTTAACAATTGTGGGGGCCATTTCACACTTCAGGGTGTCTATTTGGCCTCTGTGGGCCATTTAACATTGATTCCTATGGAAAAATCGTGTCAATTGAGGCATTGAACAGAAAAATCGTGTCAATTGAGAAATTTAACATTGGTCCCTATGGGAAATCGCGGGCATCGCGTCGCACCCGATTTTTTAGTGCATTCAATGCCCGCGATGACCGCGATATCCTATCTTTCCTAATCTAGTGGCGCCGTGAAAGAAAAGAAGTACCAATATTACTTTCTCTATACTGTACCTGTTACATCTGCCCCATCTGCAGTGCACATGGTTTTGCTCATTTTGAGAACAAATTTGTACTGTGATCAGATCTGAATAAGGGCCATGGTGCAGGGAAGGGGGGGCACAGGGATTGGAATGCTGGATCCTACTGGGGGAAGAAGTGAGGGATTTGAGATGGGAAATGGAGCAATTGTCATTATTAGCACTTGCACTAACCCCATGCTAAGTGCAAGAGACCTGTCAGACCTGTCCCCTTCTGTATGCATAACTCAAAGTAGCACAAAACTTAAGTTACATGCCCATTCCACTATCATGACACATATCTTGGTACACAGTATTCATGGCGACATCTGGCGAAGATCTGTTAAACTCAGAATCCATCAGAGATATCTTAAAAATGTGTAAATTCACTTTTGTGCATGCGCAACATTTTAAAACCATTTGATTCCATGAAAAGAGATGTGTTCAGATAATCCTCTTAGTTCTGGGACTTTTTCCTGGTGGAAACCAACAAACAAAACAAAAACAACATTAACCAACAAACAAAACAAATGTCTTCAAATTTGCAGTATAAGCTGAATAAGGTATAAGCAGACATTATATAGAAATAGATTTATATAACCTCTCAATGGCTTTAGCCCTGTGTGTCGGTTCATAATTGATCATGGTGTTTTTGCTGTTAATGCCAATCAAATAGTCACTTTTTTATCAACTCTACCCCTATAACCGCTATAACCAGGGCCGGATTAACAATGGACCTGATGGAGCTACAGCACCAGGCCCACTCTTGAGGACCAGGGCTTTCCAACGAGCCCAGCCCCGCGTTGCTAGCCCCCTGGGAACCAGAGATACCATCAGGCAAAGCTGGAACGATTTTCCCGTAGGATAATATGGGACCCACTAATTCCGACCCCCATCTGACTTCAATGGCTGCCAGATCTCAGTCGAACCCAAATCACTGGGCCTTCAATCTGATACCAGGCTGGTCCATATGGGTTTATTGGTTCCAGAGATATTGCGGGAAAACCGATTTTTTTAATTTCTGAAATGTAATTTCATGGCTGTTCATGTTGTTTGAGGACAGATTTATCGGGAACCAAATGTCCCAGTTTCACGGGACCAAAATCATTCAAAGCCCACTCAAAAGTTCAATATGATACTGGTCTTATGTAAATGGGTCAGTTGGTTCCGAAGATATAGCTGGTTGGTTAAAGGGGGGGAGGGGGTTCTTTCTCCCTCGCACCAGAAAATGCAGGGACTAGGCTGGTGTAAAAGGGGCCAGCCTGGGTAACTCCCTGCATTTTCTGGTGTGAAAGGGGTATTATTTCAAATAGCTGGAACCTGCAGTGCTCTAAATACAGCCAGGCAGCCCGCTGCTCTCTGCCAGGCTGTCAATGGCTGTAATTTCTGCCCGGCTGCTGTCCCCCAGTTACATGAGCATGTGTTCCCCCTTGGCAATGAGCATGTTATCCCACATGGCAACGAGCATGGAACCCCTGGCAATGAGCATGTAGGTAAGCAGCACTTATGTAGCATAATTTTTAATAGGCATTATGGTGTTTGGCATAATATGTAATGGATATTATGGTGTGTGGCTTAACATGTAATGGGCATTATGGTGTAAATTTTTTATGCGCACAATGCTCCTATTTATGAAGCATATTGTGCATTATTGCTCAATCTGTTTGGTATATAGTGTGTATTTTGGCTCGATCCATGTGCCATAGTGTGAATTTTTGCTCAGTCGGTGTGAATTTTGGTGGCATAATGTGTAAGAGGCAAGTACAGTATAAGATGGTTACGATTGTGTTGCATGATTTGTATAAGGGGTATATGGTGTGGTAAACTTAGGTGACCACATAAAAGGTGCTGAAATGTTGTCTACCAAGTTTCGGCTTTCAGTATTTTTTTTTTATGACTGGAGTGCCGCCTCACCCCGCAAGTATCTTAGGACATCGGCGTCCTGCGGGTGCACCTTTTTTGGGCACCCGGCAATATCTCCCTGCATTTTTCCTATGCCAGCTCCCTGCCTTTTCCAGGCATATATAATTAGTTGAAAGTATTTACACAAATAGAGACACACCCATGAGCAGACGGTCACGCCCCCCACATTATTAGGTGCTGGCCACAACCCCTATTATTGCGCATAATAGGCCCTTGATAATTTTCAGCTCCAGGCCCATTTAGACCTTAATCTGGCTCTGGCTATAACTGTGTAGTATGTATGCATTAACAACCTGAACATTTTGCAATCCACACTTAGTTTCTTAGTTTCTAACACAGATACTGAGGGGCCTCTCCACATTTCTAGTTTGTGGTGGAGGAGGCTGTTGATTAAAAATGACTGTTTGGATGAAAATAAATTGTAAATAATTTCTTACTGCTTGTAATGTAATGTAACATAAAAAGTTTGAAAACAATAAAATGATCTAAAGCAAACCGTCAACTCAACAGAGACATTAATAATATTAATACTATACACTGGCACAATGAAAAAGGAAAGCATTTATTGCCAACTTGTATGGAATAACGCTTAATCCTGTTTCCCAAGACTCAGTGTAGGCAATAAAATAACATACACTCCAAATGGCAGGCGATCAAATGTAGTCCATAAAGATGTAGATATTTGTCCAGTGGGGCAAATGGTCTTTAACGTATCTATTTTGAGAAGCAGAATTGTCTATTAAATTCATTTTAATTGAAGCATATGGCTGGTTTATTTAGGCACCAGATTTATCTAATAGCAAAGTTTGTCTTGGTAGAATTTTATGTAGTAAAATCAAACCCTCCCATTTTATTCTTATGTAAATGCAGATGATTCTGTATGCTAACAGTATAAATGGTTTGCTGAAAGTATTCAAAACTCCATTATTCCAGCTGCCTTAGACCATACCTCCCAACATTGGTGGCAATGGAAGAGGGACACTTGAGCAGTGGGTAGTAGGGGGACCCCCATCTGTCCCTCCACACCTCACAAAACGACTGGCCCTGGGTGGGATGCTGGACCATCACAAAAAATAAGGGAGAAACACCAACTGCCAGTGGGTCAGTTTGGAATGGCATTTGGTGGCAGTGGGTGTGGCTCCCCTATTTGAATTTTGAACTGTGCTGCAGCCCCACCCCTGAAGCCTTCCCTGCTACTGACTCTATGGTGCACTGCCATCCAATCTAATACATTCAGAGGAATTTTGCCCTACTACAAAATCACAGTCCTGCTTGGACCGCGGGCTCTGTTATGCTGAGGTTTAAGGACGATAGTGTGTGTCTGTGCATGCGCACACGATCAGAGCTTCAACGAGCACCATCTAGTGGCTGCCAGCGCTCCTCAGGGGTGAGGAGCAGCATTAGGCTTTTATTACAGTATATAGGATATCTTGTCACAGTTGGTCTCTTTCATGTAGGTTTATGCAGAATGTCCCTTTTTTGTTATTGACAAATATTAGGTTATTTGAGTGGGCTGAGTGTATGTCAAGGACTCTGGCACCTTTAAGTGAATTAGACAGGTGCTGCTGATGCACGGTTTTCTATGTAACAAACATTCCCCATCTGAACTTTTGTAGTTAATGAGTTTCATCGTAGGACCCATCTCAAAAAATTTCATTCTGTTATTGATCTGACTTACAGCCAATTGAGACATCAACCTTCATTTATGTAACCATTTGTATATTTTCTATGTTCTAAGTCTCTCTAACTGGTACACTCCCTTTATATTTATGTCCTAAGTAATCATTTCACTTGGCAAATAAAAGCACCTAAGCCTTTCTGACATCTGCTATTTTCATTGTACCGCTTGCATGAGAATAAAATTAATATTTTTTGGAAATGCCTAAGATTAATGACCTCCAGAATGTAAAAAAACAACTTTTTTGCACAAATTGTGTATGTAAATTTCTATGGAAACCAATTTTATTTATGGGAAAAGCAATTTAGATGTGAAACATTTAATCTTCCTCTCTATCTCTCTCTCATGGAGAGCCGCACGCCTCATTTGACTATATATATATATATATATATATATATATATATATATATATATATATATATATATATATAGTAATCCAATGGAAAAAGCACTCTGGAGACTTGTAAAGGCAAAATTAACGTCTGTATTGAGGAAACTTTAACGTTTTCAGGACCTCAGTCCCATCATCAGAAAATCCTACAGCCCTGATGACGGGACTGAGGTCCTGAAAACGTTAAAGTTTCCTCAATACAGACGCTACTTTTGCCTTTACAAGTCTCCAGAGTGCTTTTTCCATTGGATTACTGCATTGATATTGAATTGGCACCGGAGCAGTTGTATCATTAGAGTGCCGACAAGCGTGGACATGTATGTATATATAAATATATATATATATTCTTATACTCTTCTTTCTGCACAATCACTATTGCACTTTAGATGTCCGTCCTGATGAAAAGGCTGACAAAGCCTTGAAACGTTGATGTATATGTGACAACCTTTTTGATTTTTTGCATCACTAAAATTCTTTGTTACAAGCCCGGAGAGTGCCGCTCTTTATTCCCAGGGGAACCTGGGGTAGTTGTGCTATACGTATTCAAAACCCGTGGAGGCACCCCGGCAATTGACTTTTATCCTAGAGTGCCAAACAACAAATCTGGATATATATATATATATATATATATATATATATATATATATATATATATATATATATATATATATACACACACACTGTACACTGCTCAAAAAAATAAAGGGAACACTTTGACTTGGAGTTACATTGTGTTGTTAAAAGTGTTCCCGTTATTTTTTTGAGCAGTGTACAGTATGTATATATATATATATATATATATATATATATATATATATATATATACTGTACACTGCTCAAAAAAATAAAGGGAACACTTAAACAACACAATGTACAGTAACTCCAAGCAACAATGATTGACAATCAATTTCACATGCTGTTGTGCAAATGGAATAGACGACAGGTGGAAATTATAGGCAATTAGCAAGACACCCCCAATAAAGGAGTTGTTCTGTAGGTGGTGACCACAGACCACTTCTCAGCTCCTATGCTTTCTGGCTGATGTTTTGGTCACTTTTGAAAGCTGGCGGTGCTTTCACTCTAGTGGTAGCATGAGACGGAGTCTACAACCCACACAACTGGCTCAGGTAGTGCAGCTCATCTAGGATGGCACATCAATGGTTTGCTGTGTCTGTCAGCGTAGTGCCCAGAGCATGGAGGCGCTACCAGAAGACAGGCCAGTACATCAGGAGATGTGGAGGAGGCCAACAACTCAGCAGCAGGACCGCTACCTCCGCCTTTGTGCAAGGAGTAACAGGAGGAGCACTGCCAGAGCCCTCCAAAATGACCTCCAGCAGGCCACAAATGTGCATGTGTCTACCCAAACAGTCAGAAACAAACTCCATGAGGGTGGTATGAGGGCCCGACGTCCACAGGTGGGGGTTGTGCTTACAGCGCAACACTGTGCAGGACATTTCACATTTGCCAGAGAACATGAAGATTGGCAAATTCAACACTGGCGCCCTGTGCTCTTCACAGATGAAAGCATGTTCACACTGAGCACATGTTACAGACGTGACAGAGTCTGAAGACGCCAAGGAGAACGTTCTGCTGCCTACAACATTCTCTAGCATGACCGGTTTGGCAGTGGGTCAGTAATGGTGTGGGGTGGGATTTCTTTGGGGGGCCGCACAGCCCTCCATGTGCTTGCCAGAGGTAGCCTGACTGCCATTAGGTACTGAGAGGAGATCCTCAGACCCCTTGTGAGACCATATGCTGGTGCGGTTGGCCCTGGGTGCCTCCTAATGCAAGACAATGCTAGACCTCATGTGGCTGGAGTGTGTCAGCAGTTCCTGCAAGATGAAGGCATTGATGCTATGGACTGGCCCGCCCGTTCCCCAGACCTGAATCCAATTGAGCACATCTGGGACATCATGTCTCGCTCCATACACCAACGCCGCGTTGCACCACAGACTGTTCAGAAGTTGTTTTAGTCCAGGTCTGGGAGGAGATACCTCAGGAGACCATCTGCCACATGCCCAGGCATTGTAGGGAGGTCATACAGGCATGTGGAGGCCACACACACTACTGAGCCTCATTTTGACTTGCTTTAAGGACATAACATCAAAGTTGGATCAGCCTGTAGTGTGTTTTTCCAACTTTTGAGTGTGACTCCAAATTCAGACCTCCATGGGTTAATAATTTTTATTTCCATTGATAATTTTTGTGTGATGTTGTTGTCAGCAGCACATTCAACTACTTAAAGAACAAAGTATTTAATAAGAATATTTCATTCATTCAGCTCTAGGATGTGTTATGTCAGTGTTCCCTTTATTTTTTTGAGCAGTGTGTATATATATATATATATATATATATATATATATATATATATATATATATATATAACACAGGTTTGCAGGCGGCACTCAGGATAAATAAACACGCGACACACAGCCAGGACTTTGCCAACGTTTCAATGCTGGTGCATTTTCGTCAGGGCGATACAACAAGAATAAACAACAACTCACCATTTAAGTGCTCAAACACCCACACCTCAGCGTCTGCAGGAGCCGTGCGGCAGCGTGGCCACGCCGGCTATTCATGATGACGTCACCCAGTGTGCACCCGTCACCATAGAAACATACAAGCTAAAGGACAAAATAACAAGCATTTCAGTAAAAATGAACAAGGCAAAAATGTGCCAATACAAAAATGATGCAGAGACATATAGAACATGTTAATGCATTAAAGGAAACAGTTGAGACCTAAAGATTCGTTCAAGCCATTAGGGCTAAGTGTATTAAGTAAAAAGATCCACCTGGATTCCCGTTGGAGGAGCAGCTTAGAGCGATTGCCTCCCCTAGAAAGTGGGGGGACATGATCAATAATTTTGTGCTTAAGCGCAGTGGGTGAATGTCCCATCAGCGCATAATGCCGGGCGACAGGCTGTTCACTGTCGCCTTTCAGCACTGCTGCTCTGATCGCCTGGCGATGTTGTGCCATGCGAATCTTGAACTGACAGTCGGTTTTCCCGACATAGTACTTCCCGCACGGGCAGATTAAAACATAAATAACGAACTTGGTAGAACAAGTTAAACGAAAATTAATGTTAAAATTTCTGTTGGTGGTTGGATGTTTAATGAAATCACCAACTGCCATATATCCGCAGGTGGTGCACCCAGTGCATTTAACGCACCCCTTCTTTGGAGCCCCAAAGAACGGAGTGACGTTGGTTTTATCAAAATCAGTAATGTCGCTGTGTACCAGGTAGTCACGAAGATTACGTCCACGTGAGTAACTGGTAATCAGCTTCTTGTTATGCAAACCGGGTAGCTCAGTGTCCTCAGATACAATCGGCCAATATTGTTTGACTGCATTTTTAGCAATAACGCTGTTGGTGTTATACTTGTTTGGCCAGAACAATTTATTTTTGGAAACAGACTTGGATCTACGTTTAAGGGTTTTGTGACGGGGGATTGCCATAACTTTTTGTTTAGTAGATATTAGTTGTTGGCGATCATAACCTCTGTCAATAAATTTGGAGATCATTAAATCCATTTGGATTTCACAGTCTGTGGGATCACTACAAATCCGACGGACACGCAATAGTTGTGAGTAAGGAAGCCCCTTGACCACTGCGGCTGGATGAAAACTGGTCGGGCTCAACAACATATTGCGGTCTGTGGATTTTACAAAAAGTGAAGTAAGTAGGTTACCTTCTGTCAGGCTAATGCGCACGTCAAGGAAATCGATGGTGGAGAAAGACCAACAGTGTGTGAGCTTCACTGGGCTGTTGCTATTATTCTGTTTGGTGATGACCTCCGTCAACGCGTCAGGGGTGCCACTCCATAAAAGAAGCATATCGTCTATGTAGCGAGCATAATAAAAAATGCCGCTACAGATGATAGGATCAGTAAAGAAAATTTGCTGTTCTACTGCCATCATATAGGCGTTCGCGTACGATGGGGCCACTGAGGACCCCATCGCACAGCCCGCCGTCTGGAGATAGTACCGACCATCGTAATAAAAATAGTTACGGGTCAGCACCATTTCCAGAAGGTGGCAAAAAAATTCCACCGATGGCCCTTTGTAATAAATGCTGGAAGAAATAAGCTTCCGAGTAGCGGCAACACCTTCTGCGTGAGGAATACAGGTGTAAAGAGAACTCACATCAATACTGCTTAAAACACATTTCTCTGGAACGTCAGTAAGTTTCTGTAAATCTAGCAATAATGCTGTAGTGTCTTGCAGACTGTATATAGACTTTTGCACTACTGGCTGCAGGTAAACATCAAGGTACTCTGACACAACCTGGAAAATAGACCCCCTGGCAGATATGATGGGTCTACCAGGGGGACATTGCAGGTTTTTATGTACCTTTGGAAGTGTATAGAGTACAGGTTTTTTAGGGAAATCACAAGTAAGTATTTTAAGTACTTTATCGGTTATCACACCAGCTGTGTGAGCACTATTGAGATACTGGTCCAGCTCACGTTTAAAAACGATCGTAGGATCAGCATCCAATAATTTATACGTGGCAGTATCGCTAAGCTGTTTGGCGATTTCTGCCTTGTAATCAGACAAATTTTGTACAACGATAGAACCGCCCTTATCGGCGGCTCTAATAACAATGTCCCTCCTGGAACTGAGCGATTGTAAGGCTTTATATTGATTTTTATTCAGATTGGAATGTGAGTCCAATTTGTTGGCATCTGTCACAGATTTATCAATAAGTCGTACAAACGATTTGATGGAAGCACTCGCAGAGGGAGGATCAAATTGTGATTTAGGAGCCAATTTGTAAAGTTCCGGGGGTAAAGTGTCTCTTGTAGCAATCGATTTGTGTGTCCCAAAGAATTCTTGAACTTTCAACTGACGGTTGAGTTTATGTGTTTCAACCTTCCAGGTAAATGGATCGAATCTAGTAGTAGGTACAAAACTAAGACCTTTTTGCAGAACTTCATATTCCTCATTCGTAAGGGGAGTTGAGGACAAGTTAAAAACTACTTTCTGCTGCGACTCGGGGGTTTGCTTGATTTGTTTGCGTTGCCATTGCCCCCCTCTTCTATTGGGTCGCCGTCTTCTATCCGTTGTGCCCGGGTGCGTATCCCTAAAGGGACAAACGGTTTCCTGGGTCTCCCACGGCCACGGCCCCGTCGCTCACTGTCACTAGCAGAAGCTGCAGAGTCATTGGAGGAGTCCGCCGGCATGCCGCGTCTGTATCTGCGGCGAGCAGGGTACGTTCTCTCATTAGAGGACCCTGTAAGCCAGCTGTACACGTTCTGAGACTCATAATCTGCAAGCACTTTCATATATTTTTCACGCTTATATTTAATGAGATCTTTTTTATAAGTCTCCAGTTGTTGTTGCAATTTTTGAAGCCAATCCTCCGAGTGGTCATCAACCAGTGTTTGTTGGTACAATGCTTCAAATTGTGTGATTTTATCCTTTGTAGCACTGAGTTCTTTCTTGGACTCTTCAATAACTAATAATAATAAATCAAAAGAACACTTATTGAGGATGGCACACCACTTTTTACAAAATTGCACATTGTGCCTGCCTATAGTCGGCACATTCTTAATACGGAAACCGCGTGGAATACGTTTCTCTGTAAAATATTCTGAAAGCGTTGCGCCGTGGTAATAAAAATCCACTTCTCTGCGCTTTAAACGGACTAAGTCTCGATACAACTCTGCTGGTGGAGAGTTGGCTGCAATGGAAAAGACTTTATCTTTGTAGATGATGTCATTTGCCTCTACATCCGAATAAGAATGGAGGTCTCCAGCATCCAATACCACGCGTTCAAACGTGTGTTCTGTCATAATGCTGTAGACGTAGTCCAAATAGACTTGTAATCAGGGAATAATCCCAAGTGGACCTGCTGTCCAAACAGACAGGAACACCACAGACGCCACGGAGTGAGGTAAGACGATAAAACACAGGGTGCCTGAATCTTCACGGTGCTTAAGAATAAGCACGCTAATAGAAATATCCAAGTGTTCTGGCACTCACTGACACACTTGCAGGTAACTGCTCCTGTTGCCTTCCTGGAAGTAGGACTACATGCACGATGTCTCCCAATATAACACAGGTTTGCAGGCGGCACTCAGGATAAATAAACACGCGACACACAGCCAGGACTTTGCCAACGTTTCAATGCTGGTGCATTTTCGTCAGGGCGATACAACAAGAATAAACAACAACTCACCATTTAAGTGCTCAAACACCCACACCTCAGCGTCTGCAGGAGCCGTGCGGCAGCGTGGCCACGCCGGCTATTCATGATGACGTCACCCAGTGTGCACCCGTCACCATAGAAACATACAAGCTAAAGGACAAAATAACAAGCATTTCAGTAAAAATGAACAAGGCAAAAATGTGCCAATACAAAAATGATGCAGAGACATATAGAACATGTTAATGCATTAAAGGAAACAGTTGAGACCTAAAGATTCGTTCAAGCCATTAGGGCTAAGTGTATTAAGTAAAAAGATCCACCTGGATTCCCGTTGGAGGAGCAGCTTAGAGCGATTGCCTCCCCTAGAAAGTGGGGGGACATGATCAATAATTTTGTGCTTAAGCGCAGTGGGTGAATGTCCCATCAGCGCATAATGCCGGGCGACAGGCTGTTCACTGTCGCCTTTCAGCACTGCTGCTCTGATCGCCTGGCGATGTTGTGCCATGCGAATCTTGAACTGACAGTCGGTTTTCCCGACATAGTACTTCCCGCACGGGCAGATTAAAACATAAATAACGAACTTGGTAGAACAAGTTAAACGAAAATTAATGTTAAACTTTCTGTTGGTGGTGGGATGTTTAATAAAATCACCAACTGCCATATATCCGCAGGTGGTGCACCCAGTGCATTTAACGCACCCCTTCTTTGGAGCCCCAAAGAACGGAGTGACGTTGGTTTTATCAAAATCAGTAATGTCGCTGTGTACCAGGTAGTCACGAAGATTACGTCCACGTGAGTAACTGGTAATCAGCTTCTTGTTATGCAAACCGGGTAGCTCAGTGTCCTCAGATACAATCGGCCAATATTGTTTGACTGCATTTTTAGCAATAACGCTGTTGGTGTTATACTTGTTTGGCCAGAACAATTTATTTTTGGAAACAGACTTGGATCTACGTTTAAGGGTTTTGTGACGGGGGATTGCCATAACTTTTTGTTTAGTAGATATTAGTTGTTGGCGATCATAACCTCTGTCAATAAATTTGGAGATCGTTAAATCCATTTGGATTTCACAGTCTGTGGGATCACTACAAATCCGACGGACACGCAATAGTTGTGAGTAAGGAAGCCCCTTGACCACTGCGGCTGGATGAAAACTGGTCGGGCTCAACAACATATTGCGGTCTGTGGATTTTACAAAAAGTGAAGTAAGTAGGTTACCTTCTGTCAGGCTAATGCGCACGTCAAGGAAATCGATGGTGGAGAAAGACCAACAGTGTGTGAGCTTCACTGGGCTGTTGCTATTATTCTGTTTGGTGATGACCTCCGTCAACGCGTCAGGGGTGCCACTCCATAAAAGAAGCATATCGTCTATGTAGCGAGCATAATAAAAAATGCCGCTACAGATGATAGGATCAGTAAAGAAAATTTGCTGTTCTACTGCCATCATATAGGCGTTCGCGTACGATGGGGCCACTGAGGACCCCATCGCACAGCCCGCCGTCTGGAGATAGTACCGACCATCGTAATAAAAATAGTTACGGGTCAGCACCATTTCCAGAAGGTGGCAAAAAAATTCCACCGATGGCCCTTTGTAATAAATGCTGGAAGAAATAAGCTTCCGAGTAGCGGCAACACCTTCTGCGTGAGGAATACAGGTGTAAAGAGAACTCACATCAATACTGCTTAAAACACATTTCTCTGGAACGTCAGTAAGTTTCTGTAAATCTAGCAATAATGCTGTAGTGTCTTGCAGACTGTATATAGACTTTTGCACTACTGGCTGCAGGTAAACATCAAGGTACTCTGACACAACCTGGAAAATAGACCCCCTGGCAGATATGATGGGTCTACCAGGGGGACATTGCAGGTTTTTATGTACCTTTGGAAGTGTATAGAGTACAGGTTTTTTAGGGAAATCACAAGTAAGTATTTTAAGTACTTTATCGGTTATCACACCAGCTGTGTGAGCACTATTGAGATACTGGTCCAGCTCACGTTTAAAAACGATCGTAGGATCAGCATCCAATAATTTATACGTGGCAGTATCGCTAAGCTGTTTGGCGATTTCTGCCTTGTAATCAGACAAATTTTGTACAACGATAGAACCGCCCTTATCGGCGGCTCTAATAACAATGTCCCTCCTGGAACTGAGCGATTGTAAGGCTTTATATTGATTTTTATTCAGATTGGAATGTGAGTCCAATTTGTTGGCATCTGTCACAGATTTATCAATAAGTCGTACAAACGATTTGATGGAAGCACTCGCAGAGGGAGGATCAAATTGTGATTTAGGAGCCAATTTGTAAAGTTCCGGGGGTAAAGTGTCTCTTGTAGCAATCGATTTGTGTGTCCCAAAGAATTCTTGAACTTTCAACTGACGGTTGAGTTTATGTGTTTCAACCTTCCAGGTAAATGGATCGAATCTAGTAGTAGGTACAAAACTAAGACCTTTTTGCAGAACTTCATATTCCTCATTCGTAAGGGGAGTTGAGGACAAGTTAAAAACTACTTTCTGCTGCGACTCGGGGGTTTGCTTGATTTGTTTGCGTTGCCATTGCCCCCCTCTTCTATTGGGTCGCCGTCTTCTATCCGTTGTGCCCGGGTGCGTATCCCTAAAGGGACAAACGGTTTCCTGGGTCTCCCACGGCCACGGCCCCGTCGCTCACTGTCACTAGCAGAAGCTGCAGAGTCATTGGAGGAGTCCGCCGGCATGCCGCGTCTGTATCTGCGGCGAGCAGGGTACGTTCTCTCATTAGAGGACCCTGTAAGCCAGCTGTACACGTTCTGAGACTCATAATCTGCAAGCACTTTCATATATTTTTCACGCTTATATTTAATGAGATCTTTTTTATAAGTCTCCAGTTGTTGTTGCAATTTTTGAAGCCAATCCTCCGAGTGGTCATCAACCAGTGTTTGTTGGTACAATGCTTCAAATTGTGTGATTTTATCCTTTGTAGCACTGAGTTCTTTCTTGGACTCTTCAATAACTAATAATAATAAATCAAAAGAACACTTATTGAGGATGGCACACCACTTTTTACAAAATTGCACATTGTGCCTGCCTATAGTCGGCACATTCTTAATACGGAAACCGCGTGGAATACGTTTCTCTGTAAAATATTCTGAAAGCGTTGCGCCGTGGTAATAAAAATCCACTTCTCTGCGCTTTAAACGGACTAAGTCTCGATACAACTCTGCTGGTGGAGAGTTGGCTGCAATGGAAAAGACTTTATCTTTGTAGATGATGTCATTTGCCTCTACATCCGAATAAGAATGGAGGTCTCCAGCATCCAATACCACGCGTTCAAACGTGTGTTCTGTCATAATGCTGTAGACGTAGTCCAAATAGACTTGTAATCAGGGAATAATCCCAAGTGGACCTGCTGTCCAAACAGACAGGAACACCACAGACGCCACGGAGTGAGGTAAGACGATAAAACACAGGGTGCCTGAATCTTCACGGTGCTTAAGAATAAGCACGCTAATAGAAATATCCAAGTGTTCTGGCACTCACTGACACACTTGCAGGTAACTGCTCCTGTTGCCTTCCTGGAAGTAGGACTACATGCACGATGTCTCCCAATATAACACAGGTTTGCAGGCGGCACTCAGGATAAATAAACACGCGACACACAGCCAGGACTTTGCCAACGTTTCAATGCTGGTGCATTTTCGTCAGGGCGATACAACAAGAATAAACAACAACTCACCATTTAAGTGCTCAAACACCCACACCTCAGCGTCTGCAGGAGCCGTGCGGCAGCGTGGCCACGCCGGCTATTCATGATGACGTCACCCAGTGTGCACCCGTCACCATAGAAACATACAAGCTAAAGGACAAAATAACAAGCATTTCAGTAAAAATGAACAAGGCAAAAATGTGCCAATACAAAAATGATGCAGAGACATATAGAACATGTTAATGCATTAAAGGAAACAGTTGAGACCTAAAGATTCGTTCAAGCCATTAGGGCTAAGTGTATTAAGTAAAAAGATCCACCTGGATTCCCGTTGGAGGAGCAGCTTAGAGCGATTGCCTCCCCTAGAAAGTGGGGGGACATGATCAATAATTTTGTGCTTAAGCGCAGTGGGTGAATGTCCCATCAGCGCATAATGCCGGGCGACAGGCTGTTCACTGTCGCCTTTCAGCACTGCTGCTCTGATCGCCTGGCGATGTTGTGCCATGCGAATCTTGAACTGACAGTCGGTTTTCCCGACATAGTACTTCCCGCACGGGCAGATTAAAACATAAATAACGAACTTGGTAGAACAAGTTAAACGAAAATTAATGTTAAACTTTCTGTTGGTGGTGGGATGTTTAATGAAATCACCAACTGCCATATATCCGCAGGTGGTGCACCCAGTGCATTTAACGCACCCCTTCTTTGGAGCCCCAAAGAACGGAGTGACGTTGGTTTTATCAAAATCAGTAATGTCGCTGTGTACCAGGTAGTCACGAAGATTACGTCCACGTGAGTAACTGGTAATCAGCTTCTTGTTATGCAAACCGGGTAGCTCAGTGTCCTCAGATACAATCGGCCAATATTGTTTGACTGCATTTTTAGCAATAACGCTGTTGGTGTTATACTTGTTTGGCCAGAACAATTTATTTTTGGAAACAGACTTGGATCTACGTTTAAGGGTTTTGTGACGGGGGATTGCCATAACTTTTTGTTTAGTAGATATTAGTTGTTGGCGATCATAACCTCTGTCAATAAATTTGGAGATCATTAAATCCATTTGGATTTCACAGTCTGTGGGATCACTACAAATCCGACGGACACGCAATAGTTGTGAGTAAGGAAGCCCCCTGACCACTGCGGCTGGATGAAAACTGGTCGGGCTCAACAACATATTGCGGTCTGTGGATTTTACAAAAAGTGAAGTAAGTAGGTTACCTTCTGTCAGGCTAATGCGCACGTCAAGGAAATCGATGGTGGAGAAAGACCAACAGTGTGTGAGCTTCACTGGGCTGTTGCTATTATTCTGTTTGGTGATGACCTCCGTCAACGCGTCAGGGGTGCCACTCCATAAAAGAAGCATATCGTCTATGTAGCGAGCATAATAAAAAATGCCGCTACAGATGATAGGATCAGTAAAGAAAATTTGCTGTTCTACTGCCATCATATAGGCGTTCGCGTACGATGGGGCCACTGAGGACCCCATCGCACAGCCCGCCGTCTGGAGATAGTACCGACCATCGTAATAAAAATAGTTACGGGTCAGCACCATTTCCAGAAGGTGGCAAAAAAATTCCACCGATGGCCCTTTGTAATAAATGCTGGAAGAAATAAGCTTCCGAGTAGCGGCAACACCTTCTGCGTGAGGAATACAGGTGTAAAGAGAACTCACATCAATACTGCTTAAAACACATTTCTCTGGAACGTCAGTAAGTTTCTGTAAATCTAGCAATAATGCTGTAGTGTCTTGCAGACTGTATATAGACTTTTGCACTACTGGCTGCAGGTAAACATCAAGGTACTCTGACACAACCTGGAAAATAGACCCCCTGGCAGATATGATGGGTCTACCAGGGGGACATTGCAGGTTTTTATGTACCTTTGGAAGTGTATAGAGTACAGGTTTTTTAGGGAAATCACAAGTAAGTATTTTAAGTACTTTATCGGTTATCACACCAGCTGTGTGAGCACTATTGAGATACTGGTCCAGCTCACGTTTAAAAACGATCGTAGGATCAGCATCCAATAATTTATACGTGGCAGTATCGCTAAGCTGTTTGGCGATTTCTGCCTTGTAATCAGACAAATTTTGTACAACGATAGAACCGCCCTTATCGGCGGCTCTAATAACAATGTCCCTCCTGGAACTGAGCGATTGTAAGGCTTTATATTGATTTTTATTCAGATTGGAATGTGAGTCCAATTTGTTGGCATCTGTCACAGATTTATCAATAAGTCGTACAAACGATTTGATGGAAGCACTCGCAGAGGGAGGATCAAATTGTGATTTAGGAGCCAATTTGTAAAGTTCCGGGGGTAAAGTGTCTCTTGTAGCAATCGATTTGTGTGTCCCAAAGAATTCTTGAACTTTCAACTGACGGTTGAGTTTATGTGTTTCAACCTTCCAGGTAAATGGATCGAATCTAGTAGTAGGTACAAAACTAAGACCTTTTTGCAGAACTTCATATTCCTCATTCGTAAGGGGAGTTGAGGACAAGTTAAAAACTACTTTCTGCTGCGACTATAGGCAGGCACAATGTGCAATTTTGTAAAAAGTGGTGTGCCATCCTCAATAAGTGTTCTTTTGATTTATTATTATTAGTTATTGAAGAGTCCAAGAAAGAACTCAGTGCTACAAAGGATAAAATCACACAATTTGAAGCATTGTACCAACAAACACTGGTTGATGACCACTCGGAGGATTGGCTTCAAAAATTGCAACAACAACTGGAGACTTATAAAAAAGATCTCATTAAATATAAGCGTGAAAAATATATGAAAGTGCTTGCAGATTATGAGTCTCAGAACGTGTACAGCTGGCTTACAGGGTCCTCTAATGAGAGAACGTACCCTGCTCGCCGCAGATACAGACGCGGCATGCCGGCGGACTCCTCCAATGACTCTGCAGCTTCTGCTAGTGACAGTGAGCGACGGGGCCGTGGCCGTGGGAGACCCAGGAAACCGTTTGTCCCTTTAGGGATACGCACCCGGGCACAACGGATAGAAGACGGCGACCCAATAGAAGAGGGGGGCAATGGCAACGCAAACAAATCAAGCAAACCCCCGAGTCGCAGCAGAAAGTAGTTTTTAACTTGTCCTCAACTCCCCTTACGAATGAGGAATATGAAGTTCTGCAAAAAGGTCTTAGTTTTGTACCTACTACTAGATTCGATCCATTTACCTGGAAGGTTGAAACACATAAACTCAACCGTCAGTTGAAAGTTCAAGAATTCTTTGGGACACACAAATCGATTGCTACAAGAGACACTTTACCCCCGGAACTTTACAAATTGGCTCCTAAATCACAATTTGATCCTCCCTCTGCGAGTGCTTCCATCAAATCGTTTGTACGACTTATTGATAAATCTGTGACAGATGCCAACAAATTGGACTCACATTCCAATCTGAATAAAAATCAATATAAAGCCTTACAATCGCTCAGTTCCAGGAGGGACATTGTTATTAGAGCCGCCGATAAGGGCGGTTCTATCGTTGTACAAAATTTGTCTGATTACAAGGCAGAAATCGCCAAACAGCTTAGCGATACTGCCACGTATAAATTATTGGATGCTGATCCTACGATCGTTTTTAAACGTGAGCTGGACCAGTATCTCAATAGTGCTCACACAGCTGGTGTGATAACCGATAAAGTACTTAAAATACTTACTTGTGATTTCCCTAAAAAACCTGTACTCTATACACTTCCAAAGGTACATAAAAACCTGCAATGTCCCCCTGGTAGACCCATCATATCTGCCAGGGGGTCTATTTTCCAGGTTGTGTCAGAGTACCTTGATGTTTACCTGCAGCCAGTAGTGCAAAAGTCTATATACAGTCTGCAAGACACTACAGCATTATTGCTAGATTTACAGAAACTTACTGACGTTCCAGAGAAATGTGTTTTAAGCAGTATTGATGTGAGTTCTCTTTACACCTGTATTCCTCACGCAGAAGGTGTTGCCGCTACTCGGAAGCTTATTTCTTCCAGCATTTATTACAAAGGGCCATCGGTGGAATTTTTTTGCCACCTTCTGGAAATGGTGCTGACCCGTAACTATTTTTATTACGATGGTCGGTACTATCTCCAGACGGCGGGCTGTGTGATGGGGTCCTCAGTGGCCCCATCGTACGCGAACGCCTATATGATGGCAGTAGAACAGCAAATTTTCTTTACTGATCCTATCATCTGTAGCGGCATTTTTTATTATGCTCGCTACATAGACGATATGCTTCTTTTATGGAGTGGCACCCCTGACGCGTTGACGGAGGTCATCACCAAACAGAATAATAGCAACAGCCCAGTGAAGCTCACACACTGTTGGTCTTTCTCCACCATCGATTTCCTTGACGTGCGCATTAGCCTGACAGAAGGTAACCTACTTACTTCACTTTTTGTAAAATCCACAGACCGCAATATGTTGTTGAGCCCGACCAGTTTTCATCCAGCCGCAGTGGTCAAGGGGCTTCCTTACTCACAACTATTGCGTGTCCGTCGGATTTGTAGTGATCCCACAGACTGTGAAATCCAAATGGATTTAATGATCTCCAAATTTATTGACAGAGGTTATGATCGCCAACAACTAATATCTACTAAACAAAAAGTTATGGCAATCCCCCGTCACAAAACCCTTAAACGTAGATCCAAGTCTGTTTCCAAAAATAAATTGTTCTGGCCAAACAAGTATAACACCAACAGCGTTATTGCTAAAAATGCAGTCAAACAATATTGGCCGATTGTATCTGAGGACACTGAGCTACCCGGTTTGCATAACAAGAAGCTGATTACCAGTTACTCACGTGGACGTAATCTTCGTGACTACCTGGTACACAGCGACATTACTGATTTTGATAAAACCAACGTCACTCCGTTCTTTGGGGCTCCAAAGAAGGGGTGCGTTAAATGCACTGGGTGCACCACCTGCGGATATATGGCAGTTGGTGATTTCATTAAACATCCCACCACCAACAGAAAGTTTAACATTAATTTTCGTTTAACTTGTTCTACCAAGTTCGTTATTTATGTTTTAATCTGCCCGTGCGGGAAGTACTATGTCGGGAAAACCGACTGTCAGTTCAAGATTCGCATGGCACAACATCGCCAGGCGATCAGAGCAGCAGTGCTGAAAGGCGACAGTGAACAGCCTGTCGCCCGGCATTATGCGCTGATGGGACATTCACCCACTGCGCTTAAGCACAAAATTATTGATCATGTCCCCCCACTTTCTAGGGGAGGCAATCGCTCTAAGCTGCTCCTCCAACGGGAATCCAGGTGGATCTTTTTACTTAATACACTTAGCCCTAATGGCTTGAACGAATCTTTAGGTCTCAACTGTTTCCTTTAATGCATTAACATGTTCTATATGTCTCTGCATCATTTTTGTATTGGCACATTTTTGCCTTGTTCATTTTTACTGAAATGCTTGTTATTTTGTCCTTTAGCTTGTATGTTTCTATGGTGACGGGTGCACACTGGGTGACGTCATCATGAATAGCCGGCGTGGCCACGCTGCCGCACGGCTCCTGCAGACGCTGAGGTGTGGGTGTTTGAGCACTTAAATGGTGAGTTGTTGTTTATTCTTGTTGTATCGCCCTGACGAAAATGCACCAGCATTGAAACGTTGGCAAAGTCCTGGCTGTGTGTCGCGTGTTTATTTATCCTGAGTGCCGCCTGCAAACCTGTGTTATATTGGGAGACATCGTGCATGTAGTCCTACTTCCAGGAAGGCAACAGGAGCAGTTACCTGCAAGTGTGTCAGTGAGTGCCAGAACACTTGGATATTTATATATATATATATATATATATATATATATATATATATATATATATATATATATATATATATATATATATTAGACCTGTTAGTTTGAAAGATGTTTTTTGTTATTATTATTTTTATTATTGCTATTATTTTTATTAGTAGTAGTTTATTACATTTTATGCAATCATCTTAAATTAACGTTAATTTATACAACATACATAATGAGGACAGATACCGTCAATTGTATTTAGCAACCAAAAATAAGGACATTTCTGGACAGTAGTTGAAATTAAATCCTGGGACATTTGTCCCTATTCAGACCCACGCCCAAGATTTGCGAATTCGGAGCCCTGAAACTCATGGCATATATATAGACTGTGATAAAGGAAAAATTCACCCTTACATGGATCATTAATTTCTCTGAATCCTGTCAGTATTATGCATTATGGCCCTTATTCAGATCTGATCACAGTATAAATTTGTTCTCAAAATTAGCAAAACCATGTGTACTGGAGGTGGGGCAGAGGTAACATGTGCAGAGAGAGTTAAATGTGGGTGTTATTTTCTTTCTGTGCACGGTAAATACTGGCTGCATTATTTTTACACTGCAATTTAGGTTTCAACACACCCCACCCGAATTAAATTCTCTCTGCACGTTACATCTGCCCCACCTGCAGTGCACATGGATTTGCCCATTTTGAGAACAAATTTGTACTGCGATTAGATCTGAATAAGGGCCTTATTCTGGTTGACTCCCTCGAGCGCGAATTCGCACAAGGAACTAACGTTTTGCATTTCTGCGCATGTGTATACGTTGGGTGCATGTGAACTTTGCCGGGTGCGCGCTCCCTGCCTTTCGAGTGGGGGATAGAGAGGGGCGCTGGGTGCCGGACAGGGCCTTTAGCATATGTGAACGCCCAGCGATTCATGGGCGTCCCCATGAAAATGCTGGGCGTACACATGCAGGGGGGGGGGGGGGGGTGACAAACACCTGACGTAATCGGATGTCAGCTGCCAGCCCAATTCCCTTGAAATCTACACGCATATGTACGAGTGGTCTGGACCACCCTTACTTATGCGTGTGCTTTCAGCATCATTCGAGGGTCAGCGGCCAATAATAAATGGGGGAGGTTCCCACTGGCATGTGAATTGATGTTTATGTAAAACATCCATTTGCATGCCTGGCGAACGAACCCGGTGTTCGAAGGGAAGGGGGGCGGGTATACCACCATTAGACACTGTTACAAACCCCACCCCTCTTCTGCCAAAAAACATTTTAAGATTCCGGCAGTGCAGGGGACTACCCAATAAATCTTGAGACTCCCGTGTTTTTTTTTCAAAACAAGCAGCAAATCATACCCTACATCCACTAAAGTGTGGAGGGCGAATATAACAGTGTGCAGAGGCACTGTGCACGAAGCATGGAGAGAGCAGCAAGCCATGGGAAGGGACTCGGTCCAATTAATACGATGTCCAGGCCAGTGGTGGATGTGGAATTGTCTCAGTATACCGTTACAGGCAGATGAACAAAGGTCTGCCCAATGGTGGTGGAGCGAGTATGGACAGTCAAGACAGTTTTTTGCAGTTTATCGCTCTTATGGGACAGCGTACACACCTATACAATTGAACGGCTGTCCGACCCAGAACGGAAGAACGGAAGAACGGCCCGACAATTGTAAATATGTGTACCCAGCTTAAATAAGCAACTGAAAAGAAACTTTTGTTTTTCTTTCTGGACATAGCAATAACCAAGGAAATTAGACTCTTCACAACTCCAGTCATAACTCCCAATGTTGTACTCCTCCAGCTTTATACTATCACTCCACCCACCACGATCGACAGTTCCTATTAATCTAGCACAGGCTTCCATACTTAAGTCCCTTGGCATTTTCAAAAAAACTTACAGGGGCAGTCGTGGGACGCGAGGTCAAAACTATCTTACCCCCTGTTATCATCAAAGTCCTGGCTCACCAATTTCAAATAGGAGACAAATAGAAGTGGTACCCAACAGATGGCCCTGTGCTTGGAGAAACAGATCTGTAAATTCTTGCTCTGTTACTGACATTCCTAGAACCCCTGCAACAACTACAGGCTCTCTTGTATGCCGAATCAGGTCCGTCCTTTGTAATGCCAGATCCATAAGAAACAAGACTGCTACAATTGCGCACCTTATTGAATCTTCAGACCTTGTCTGTATTAGAGACTTGGCTAGACAAAAATGCGGCACCTACCTTGGAAGCTGCAGTTCCAACAAATTACTCCATCATTCACAACCCAAGACTGAACCGCAGAGGAGGTGGAGTGGCCATCTGCTTTAAAAAAAACCGCATTTAAACGTAGGGTCCACCCAATGGCAACCACTCACTCATTTGAGTGCACTGCTGCCTGGAGTTCTACAGAATTAGGTCTTAGAGTGCTTCTCATCTACCGCCCCCCTGGAGATGGAAAGATATTTCTACAATAATTTGCAGATCTAGTTGCTGGACTAGTTCTGGAGCACCAAATATGGCTAATCCTTGGTGATTTCAACGCATGGGTCGATGATGAGCTATCATGTCTTGGTCAAGACCTCCTGAGTACAATGAATGCTCTGGGCCTCACACAGGTCATTATATCTGCTACACATAAAAGTGGCCACACTCTTGATCTTGTCTTCCATATTAGATTAGAAGTCTCTGGCCTAAAAATAAACCCAGTCACATGGTTTGACCACCACTCAATTTGGTTCTCAGTTGCAACCCCTCGAAATAAAACCTTACCCATGGAGTTGACTAGATATCGCCCAAGGAGGGGTATGACTCCCCAGGCTCTAGCAGCAAACCTGAATCTCTCTGCAGTAATGGGGACCTGTGAAGATCCTTGTTCCATAGTCTGTTACTATAACAGCGATGTGACAGCTGCAATGGATATTATAGCCCCTGTGCATATACTACCCCGTACACCACGACGTCAAGCCCCTTGGTTTGACAACAGTGTTAGTGAACTCAAGAAAAGGGGTCGTAGACTTGAAAGACTGTGGAGGAAGTTGAATATGGCAGAGGATAAGTTAAAACTAATGAAACATACTGGAGAATATCAATCAACAATCACTTGTAAGAAATCAGAGTTCCTATAAAATGAGATCAGAGCAGTAAACAATAGGCCAGCTCAGCTTTTCCGTACAGTGGAGAAGCTTTGCAAACCAGCATGCCGCAGCCTGAAGAAACCCCTCTCCCAGTCAAGTTGCAATGAGTTTGCTAATTTCTTTGCATAAAGTATCTTCCATCCGGGCTGGAATCCCCACAGTGTCATCAAAGGAGTTCCAAACTATTAAGCCTGCAAATGTAAGCCACCTGACTTCTAGAGCAGCTTTGACCCAATGGATGTGAAAGACATAAATTACCCGATGGCTGCGTCCCACCACCTGTGACCTGCCTCAACTAAGCTGCTAATAGAGTGCATGGATATAATCAGCCCTGTATTTTCAAAAATAGTTCAAAGCTCTCTGCAAACAGGCATTTTCCCTGAGCCACTAAAGGAAGCAATTGTTAGACCACTTCTTAAAAAAACTAATTTAGACCCTGACTGCATGAGCAACTACAGACCGGTTTCAAACTTTTATTTTCTAAGAAAGGTTATTGAGAAAGTGGTAGCAACTCAACTAGAAACCCGCCTGTCAGCCTATGATATTTATGATCCATTCCAGTCAGGATTCAGGAGAAGACACAGCACTGAAACAGCCATGTATGTATGTGTGCTTAATGATCTTCTGATAGCAAGAGACAGAGGTGACTGCTCAATCTTAATCCTTCTAGATCTCTCAGCAGCTTTTGATACCGTGGACCATGATATTCTAATTCAGCGCCTGAAAAATTTCTGTGGGTTGGATGGCACAGCTCTTAGCTGGTTCAAATCATTTCTCACTGGTAGGTCACAGAGAGCTTCATATGGAGTGTATTCATAATCACCAGTGCCACTTCCATGTGGTGTCCCACAGGGTTCCATATTATCTCCCATGCTGTTTGCTGTTTACATGCTACCAGTGGGTGAAATAATCAGACGTCATGGCCTGGTTTACCACTGCTATGCAGAAGATACACAACTATACCTGTCCTTTGCTCCAGGTACTGAGAACCCAATACCTACCCTAATTGGCTGTCTAGCTGAGCTACAGGTGGGATGAGTGCCATTTGGCTGCTACTGAACCCTGATAAAACAGAGGTGCTTATGATAGGTCACAGGACAAGACTGCAGAAGAGCCAACCAACAGGACGCTTGGGGATGCAGAACTTCAAAATATGGAACATGTGAGGAATCTTGGTGTTGTCCTGGATAGTGGCTTGACACTTAAACATCAGGTATCAGCCACAATTAAATCCTCATTCTATCATCTAAGGAATATAGCCAGAATCAAGCACTTAATTCCCTCAGAAGAGCTGCCTAGAGTCATACATGCATTTGTATCATTGTGCCTTGACTACTGCAATGCCCTTTACCTTGGTCTCCCAGCAAAAGAATTGCACTGCTTGCAGATGGTACAAAATACAGCTGCCAGGCTATTAACCAATCAGCCTGTTCCGCCCCTGATAGGACCATTTCTTCTATCACACCAATTCTGTACTCCCTTCACTGGCTGGCTATAAGATGGCAAATAATTTTCAAGATTGGCTTACTGACTTTTAAAGCTCTACATGACTAGGGCCCAAGGTACCTGCACCAGCTTCTAATCCCTTATTGTCCCACTCGATTACTGCGATCGGTTGATGAAGGACTACTAACAGCACCCAGAATTTCCCTGAATTCATCTGGGGGTCGAGCTTTCAGCACTGTGGCTCCAACTCTATGGAACTCACTTCCCCGCTCAGTTCGAGAAGCTTCCACTCTGGAAACATTCAAAAATAGACTCAAGACTTTCCAGTTCACCCAAGAATTTCACTAATGTTCCTTGTTAAGTTGTTAAGTTTGTTTTGTATTTTGTGCTGTAAAAGGCTAATGCAAGCACTTTGAGTCCTATTAAGAGAAAAGTGCTATTTAAATAACATTATTATTATTATTATTATTATTATTATTATTATTATTATAACTTCTAAGGCCAGAGTGGTTATTATCCTGATTAAGACTTTCTTCACTATGATAAATCTAGTTCTGGCTGATCCTCAGGGCTGCACTGTGATTGTAAGTGTCATTGTAGACTTGTCCAGGGCAGTCAAGAGATACAGTATGGCTTCTCGTAAAAAAGCCTTTTCTTGTGGGAGCCACACTGACATCACTAAAGGGGGAGCGACTTTGCGTAGCCCTTACTTCCGAGGGTGTGTGGGCTGCTCCTGGAGACTCTTCCAGCACTGCCAACTACTTGTCAGTGATAGGAGTCAAGCACTGCAGAGTAGTCAACATTGACGGATATTGACAGATGCATCATTCCGTCAATATCAAACACATTAAGCCATGTTACTCATGATGCAGAGCAAGCCACTTGTCACAGAGGCTAGAAATCCCTGATCTATTCCCACCCCCTAAATGGTGGCGACATACCTCCAGTTTCAGAAACAAAGGTCGTTGTCGCCCCTTCCCCATCCATCAGTTAGCAGCATGCTGTCAAGCACCCCTTGAACCCTTCCTTCTGACATCACTGTATATGAGAAGTATATTAATCACTTTATAGATAATCACGCAAATTGGATGAAGTTAAATAATACTGTACATTCGCTGACAGATATGAGAAGGGCTCCTTGCAGTGCACATTAGTTTATAGGACCCAGAGGCGGATTGGGTGACGAAACCAGCCCGGGAGAGCGGGGTGGCGGTATGCCCGGGTGCGGATGGGGGGGAGGAGGGCAGTATGCCCGGGGGGGAGGGGGTGCTGGAGGCGGCGGTATGCCCGGGGGGGCGGCCAGGTGGCTCACCTGCTGTGTTCTTCAGCCTCCGGGCGGAGGGGGAACGCGAGCAGGGAGCCCGGGGAGGTGCTGCGCGTGCATACGCAGAAGCCCTCCCACGGCCATTTTTTATTTGGGCAAAGTGCTGGGCCAATCCGCCCCTGATAGGACCATTTCTTCTATTCACAATCTTAACATTTCCAGTGGAAATAAGTTAAGTCAAGTAAATCATTCTTGGAACTTTGCATTGGTGAGCTGAGTGAGACACATAAGGAAAGATTAAGCTAATAGACCTGGAGTGGTAATGAGCTTTACCACCCAAATCCATCTACTTTGGCAGCAGTTTATCCACTTTCAGTATTTATAAATGAGTCATTTTTCAACAAGTTGGATTATGATTTGGCTTATTCCATCCTAATAAAAAATAATGACTGAATGCCTGACCATGTGCGGAATATGGCCAAGAGTATGCCATATGCATTTTATGTCCGCTGCAGTCATAACTGAACTAATCATTTTTGTGTAACAAAGAGATAGCAACTGATAATTCATTTTTACAAGGATGAATGGATTGTAAAAGTCTCAAATAATGTTTTTTCAAGTTCAAATGTTTGAGCACTCATAAATAATAACAAAATAAAAGTACTAATCCCCGTGTTCTGAATTTGGTTTTGGATCTGGATTCACTGTCATAGGTTGTTTTTTTTTTGGGGGGGGGGAGCCCCCCCCCCCCAAAAAAAAAACTGGATCTGGCAGTTCTTTTTTTATGCAAAAGGGCCAGATGTATCAAGCTTCAAAAGTGATAAAGTGGAGAGTGATAAACAAGCAGCCAATCAGCTCCTACATGTCATTGTTCAAACCCAGCCTGTCACATTTGATCTAGCACATTTTGCAATGTACCAGACACATTCAATTTACAAGGTATTTTTTTTTTATGGAAACAAAATATAAGTACCCTGCAGTTCCCATGACCATATGCCATACACAATGTATGTGTAGATGGCTGCATATTTGAAACACACACACACACACACACACACACACAAATAAAATTAAAATAAAACACTTAAAAAAATACAATATATGGGCAAAACAGATACCCCAATACACATCTTTACATACTCAGCCCTCCAAATCCTACTAATAAAATAATTGAAAAATGGGTCAATATGTACTAAGCCTTTACGACCAGATGTATCAAGCTACAAAAAGTGAAAGTGGGGAGTGATAAACAATCAGCTCATACCTGTCTTTTTTCAAACCCAGCCTGTAACATGACAGGTAGAAGCTGATTGGCTGGCTGTTTAGTACTCTCCAGTTTATCACTTTTTGAAGCTTGATACATCTGGCTCAAAGGGAGATACTGTAATGTAATTTGGGCCTGTTTTTGTTCCTACAGTATTATTAACCCATATAACATTAATTTCCAGTCATTTCCAGTTGATTTTGACCACCTCAAAGGTCACAATATTGGCCAAAGTCTGGCTCTCTGATTGAAACAACACAGCAGCAGCACAAACACCCAGCAGTTACTTACTAACTAAGGGTACCTCACATCTATGTAACATTGCAGCACAGCAGTGGCAGACAGGATTATCCACTGCCTCCATATTGTTTTCCAAACTCCAAAGTAAAAATCATATGGCATGAACCCCCCTTCTACTCCTTTGCCTAATTATCCCTATGTGAATCAGTGCTTGAGTAACATTAGCTTCCCTCTCATGAAGTGCTTGTTTTACACCCTCCTTCCACAATCTCCCAACCATTTGGAGAATGAGTAGAAATTATGAAATTGAGGATGCTATTTTTAAGTTGCTAGTGTTGAACCCAATTTGGATTTGGAGAAGATGATGTTGATTGTATTGAAGCCCATCAGACACCAGTTGGATCACATAAGCATCTTATGCTCATTGTCATGCCTATGCAAAGGACATAGAAATACACATACAGCATGTAAAAATATATTTGCCATAAACCAGAAAACATTTGCCCAGACATCTGTAGCCTCTGTCATGTGAAAGTAAGATGTGGCATGGACTTTGACCATCTAGACATCTTGTTCCTGTTACATCATTTGCAGCATGTTCATTTAAGTGGTTTATAGTATGAAAAAGTAAGCAACAATTCTGCATCATCTGCCAACTGCATGGATTGACACCTCATGCCATCTTAAATTATGGCACCTACATCATCAAGCTCCTTTTTTATTTATTTACAGTTTCTTATATAGCGCAGCAGATTCCGTTGCGCTTTACAATAGTAGACAGTGATAAAACAAACTGGGTAACAACAGACAGACTTGGGGGTTAGAGGGCCCTGCTGCAAGCTTACAATCTATTTAGTAGTGGGTAGTCCTGCTTCATCCAATTTTAAACTCAAATGCAAACTGAGTCCCAAAATGCAAACCATGATTGCCAAAGAAGAATGCTTGGGGGTTTGGGCTACTGTGGCTTGTACTGAAACTTCATTGCAGGAGACCAAGTATAATAAGCACAATTTTTTTTTTAACAACAATTCTTTGTGAAACAACGTTTGCCACTCAGCAGGCACTTGCACTGTGGACCATTAAGCCTATAGCAGTTCTGGCAGCCCAGTTGAACTCACGCTATTAAATTCCATCATAGTTCTATTTCCCTCGACTAGCAAGTGGTTAGCTATTTCGGGGGTGTTCAAGACAGATTAATTCACACACTACAATAATCTTACTTTTGTGGGTTCTTGCACAGGCATGAAACAGCCACACTACCTTGATTTTCTACTGCTTGCTAACACAGATGTGATACTGGCACTCACACAACTATGGCCTCCCCAGAAGTCTGATTAAACAAAACCTGCTTTTATATTTTTTGAGGATTCCTTTGTAAAGTTTAAATTCAACAGCTATCAAACTGCCAAAGCAACCTGAATATCTTCCACTTGCTAACACAGATGTGATACTGACACTCATCTGCAATCATTTTGCTTTTTACAATAAAATGTGTATATTTTGCCAGTTCTGTTGCCTCTTAATATGAGATGTGATGATAGGTATTGCTCCTTACACAATACCTGTAATTATGTGGATTTAACAAAAATATAAGCTTATTACTAGATATTATTATTTGATTCAAACAATAACAGCATTTTTTCCCACTTGCTATCAGAGATGTGAAGATACTGCCTCTCACACAAGAATATCCAACCTGTAGCCACTTGGATTGCCTTAAAAGAGAATGGGTTACACTGTCTTTTCTAGTTTTAACCACTTGGATTTTAAAATATTTTAATTTGCTTTATATTCTGCCCATTTGCACAGTCACGGGGTCACAGCAGGCTTCTTCGAGTTTGGCGTCAATGTCACTAGTGCATATGTTGGCTTCAATATGACAGCACCACCTCCCAACATGGGCAAAAATACAACTTGCAGCATTTGTCCTGTGTGGGTGCTGTAACCTGAAAGTGGCATGTTTCTAGTTATAAGTATCATTTCACCCATGTCAGGATCTCTGTACACTACTGGCATACTGTACTGTAGTGAGGTCTAGTTCCTCGATGTTATTGTTAATTATTATTATTAATATTATTTATTTATATGGTGTCACAAGGGTTTTGAGGTGCCTAACAATACATAGATGAGTGAAAAGTAAGAAAATAATGAAATACAGTACAAGGCATAATAGTACAACTACATGGTAAATAAAGACAGTTCCATCTGGGGACAGGACACTGACGTAATTATCAGTGTGGTAATCTAAGAAAAGCACATGGGAAGAGAGGGCCCTGCTCGTAAGAGTTTACATTCTAAAGGGGGGGGGGGGGCAGACAGACTGGGGTGACAGAGAAGGGATAGAAGTGACTAGGGCAGTGGTTAACAAACTGGGTGCCTCGGGACACTTGCAGGGGTGCCTCGGGTTGGTCTTCCAGGACCAATTCAAATTATTTATGATCAATTATTTCTGAACAAAACCAGTGCTGGTGGCTGCCAATCATAAAATGTGTACAATCACAACCAAATCCTGCCCGTTACGACATAACTGAACCTAAGAAGCACATATAAACACAATCTACTTCATTTGATATTTTTTTTTTGGGCCCTAGGGGTGCCTTGGAAAAATTCTGATCCTCTAGGGTGCCGTGATTAGAAAAAGATTGGGAACCCCTGGACTACGGACTTCTTACTGTATACCCTCTGCAATCAATGCGGTCGATCTTAGGTGCGGATGATTCGCAAGTGCAAATCATTATGGCACCAGGCACACTTTACAGGGGACTGAACCCTATGGAGGTGCGAACTAAAAGCACTCACACCTCCATAGGGTTGCAAGCTATTTTAGGCGCATTCGGCCCAGTGAAGGATGAGAGATTGGCTTAATGTTTGTGCCATTGCCAATGTTTAAATGTCACCTGAATGGCAGCTCGCACCCTTCGGAGCTAAGAGAATCGACCCCAATGATGGGATGATACAAATATGATACAGAAATATCTAACTGTAACCATTTGGATATTAGAATAAATGAAAAGATATTTGCTTTCTTTTCTTTCTCCTTAATGCACCGTCAAAGAAACCTCTATCATAGATAAAACTGTCCCTCTCAAAATACTCAACTGTAATCACTTTTTATAGGAACTAATTGGTTTGGAATACTACAATAAAGCAATGTGTTTTTTTCTTCGGGTTTTCTTGTTTCTTGATTACTGGTATTTTTTATGGGAGATATGGGCCCCTATTTAGAGCAGTACAAATTGAGAACAAATTATGGTACTTGTTTCCTAGCACGGCCACAAATCTTATGGATCGTGTACCTTTAGTTAAGGTACACGATCCATAAGATGGACCCGATTTCCTTTGAAATCAGGTCCATTTGGCCGGCTAGGATAAAATATCGGGGGCATCGCGTCGGTCGGGACCGTTAACAATGGTCCCGACGCGACCGACGCGATGCCCGCGATTTCCCCATAGGCTTCAATGTTAAAAAATATTTTAACATTGAAATCGTGTCGGGAAAGGTAAAATATCGGGGGCATCGCGTCGGTCGGGACCATTAACAATGGTCACGACGCGATGCCCCCGATTTTTCCATCGGGTTCAATGTTAAAATATTTTTTGACATTGAAATAGTGAAAAAATGTGAAAAATGTGAAATGGGCCAATATGACCCATTTCACATTATAGATGTCCCCGTCGTCACCCCACGATAGACGCCAACCCGAAGCGTGGCGAGCGCAGCGAGCCCGCGAGGGGCGGCGGTGCGCGTCCTCAGACCTTTTCATTCCCCTACTATCCACGTCGGCGTGGAGTTGAGAATAGAATAGTGTGGCGAGCGCAGCGAGCCACCGAGCCCGAAGCGTGGCGAGCGCAGCGAGCCCCGCGAGGGGACGCGGATACCTTCACAGTTATACGCGTCCCCTCGCGGGCTTCACAGGTGTCCGTGGCGACGCGGACACCTGTGAAGTCCGCGAAGGGACGCGTTTACCTGTGAAGGTATCCGCGTCCCCTCGCGGGGCTCGCTGCGCTCGCCACGCTTCGGGCTCGGTGGCTCGCTGCGCTCGCCACACTATTCTATTCTCAACTCCACGCCGACGTGGATAGTAGGGGAATGAAAAGGTCGGAGGACGCGCACCGCTGCGCTCGACACGCTTCGGGTTGGCGTCTATCGTGGGGTGCGGTGTACGCCGTTAAATTTGGGGGGGTTGGCAATATTTTTACATTGAATACAATGTAAAATCGGGTCCCAGGGACCCGATTTACATTTCATTAAAAAAAAAAATCGGGTCCAAAATCGGTCGGTCGCATCGCATGCGACCAAATCGCATGCGATGCGATCGACCCGATTTTTCCGACACGACCACCCCGATGTAAATCGGTGTGACCGTGCTAGGAAACAAGTACCCAAATTATTGTTCTCAAAAAGGGCAAAACCATGTGCACTGCAGGGGGGCAGTTGTAACATGTGCAGAGAGAGTTAAATTTGGGTGGGGTGTGTTGAAGCTGAAATTTTAAATTGCAGTGTAAAAATAATGCATCCAGGATTTACCCAGCACAGAAACAAAATAACTTAACTCACCGAAATTTAACTCTCTCTGCACATGTTACATCTTTTCCACCTGCTGTGCACATGGTTTTGCCCTTTTTTGAGAACAAATTTGAATAAGGGCCATGATGCTGAAATAAACAGGCTGTTTTTGGATAATCAGAAGAAATCTAGCGGGTGATCCTGTAAAGCACAGTAAGTAGGAAGTTTGCTGCTTACGCAGCGCTGAAATGCCGCTCTGCCGAATGCCGCCCCCACCCCACCCACTCCCCTCCACACCTCCCCTTGATTGGGCATGCCAAGAGAGGCTGACTGACCTAACTTGCCAAAAGAGACTGACCGGACGTACCAAGAGAGGCTGAACGGACGTGCCAAGAGAGGCTGAACGGACGTGCCAAGAGAGGCTGAACGGACGTGCCAAGAAAGGCTGAACGGACGTGCCAAGAAAGGCTGAACGGACGTGCCAAGAGAGTCTGACTGGACTTGCCAAGAGAGGCTGACTGGACTTGCCAAGAGAGGCTGACCTGATGTGCCTAGAGAGACTGACCGGACGTGCCAAGAGAGGCTGTCATCACTGCAGCAAAGATGAATGAGGACATATCTGTATGCTTAACCTGTGCGCTATGGGTTCTGGCATGATAGCATTGGATAACATATAGCAACAATGTTCAATATATTGCCAAGTACTACGGGATACCCAATTCAAAATATTTTACCCTTGACTCCCAAGACTCAATCTTTATTGTGGGAAACATCAGTAAAAGCCTAATCTATGTAACGCACTGGTGCACCTGTACCGAGTCTAGGTGCCTGTTATAAGCAAAATGTAATAGCAATCCTCATTGGTAGGAAGAGCTGATCTGGAATATAGAGTTGAAGTATAAAATGCACTATAGAAAGATACAATAAATACACAAATTATACCAAGGAAAGGACCTTACAAATGATAAATGTTTTATGGGATTTTAGCTTCAAGTGAAACTGGAACGTTCTTCTCAGCCCCACACATGATTTAAGTTACAGAGGAACATGTCAGAAGAAGGCTTAGTGATATACAGTTTCTGACAGTAGACTTTAGTTACAGAAATACTTGTGATATTGGACATATGAGACTAACTACAGTACTTGTCTTTTGTTCTTGGCAACTACTTGAATGCATATGGATTGTGTAAAACTCCAATAAAACAATAGCATTAGCCTACTCACACTGTACTTAGAGGATCATTGTGCAAAGCCTGAATTGTATAGATGTCTGGAATTACCTATTATACAGATGTCTGTACCTGTACAACGGATCAGTAGACTATAACATTTTGACATGCAGTTCTGTTCAGTACTGAAACATGGATGTCAGCTGTCCAGAAGTGTTGTCTCAGCAGATCCCAGTTATGTTCTCAACAAGGAAATTGCATGGTAAAAAACAATATAAAATAATACTATTTCAGAAAACCAGGTACATAAGACAGTTTCTTCTAAGAATTATTAGGGATTTTCTCTCTGAAGTCCCTATGTTTATGCCAAAATAGTTATAGCAATAAATTATATTTCTCTTAAAACAGTAAGTTACTGATTTCAGAGCAATTTAAGATGCCCTGTTGTGCAATGTTACTTACACGTGCAGCGGAGCTTCTATCCTCCTCCGTCCACTTCCCTGTGGTGAATTCAGTGGTGGCGTGGCGCTGTAGTGGTGGCCCCTCAGCCCTTCCTCAGAGAGATCCTCTCAGCTGCCCAGCATCCCCTCATGGAGGGACCTATCGGCCTGCTCGGATACACAAGTGAAGCCTCTGGACCGCCCGGCGTATCCTCCTCTGACCTCCTTAAAATGGCGGGAAGATGGACGCGGCTGAAGGGTTGGGCAGACACAGCTGAAGGGGTGAACTGACATGTGGTTGCGCTGCGTGACCTCTGATGTCACAATCACAATCACAGACACAATCACAGACAGGCAGCCGGGCAGCGTCTGAAGCTGAACGCTGCACTGCCGGTAGCAATGAAAACCTGCATTCCACCACATAATCCCAATTCAAGTCGCGCTGATTTTGGCCTCAAATCCCAGGATCCCGCCGATCCCGGGATTGGCCACCCTAGCCGCAGCATGTGGGCTGCACAAAATCGTCCCACAAGGCCATCGGCCCTTCTGGCATTTACCAGAAGTGCCAGATGGCCAGTCCGGCCCTGCCTTTAGCTCCCTGCTAGCAGTAGTTCAACATTTCTCCATTTGAACTCTCACTGAATTACAACTTTGCAACCTTGATTATGCTCTGCAATCAGCGCTTTGATATCTGGATCTGAAAGCCAGCATTCCATGTTAGGAGTTAGGCTTCAGTGTTTTTTGGCCTTCTGGGCCTCTCTCCACTTCAAAGAATATCTCAGGCATTTCCAACCACGGTCCTCAAGGCACACCAACAGTGAAGGTTTTAGTGATATCCAGGCTTCAGCACAGATGGTTTAATCAGAATCAGGTACTAATTAAGTCACTTGTGCTCAAGCCTGGATATCTACAAAACCTGCACTGTTGGTGTCCTTGAGGACCGTGGTTGGGAATGCCTGGACTATCTGGAGTACTGACATCACAGGGTCTGATTACCTGACCATGAACTATCTAATCCTGTGTCAGCCTGACTCTCAGTATCACCTGTCTCCTGTCATCCATCAGCTAGGTATAAATACAGAGACCTGGGACTCCAAGGCTGTCAGTTCCTCAATTCACGCAGCTCAGTGTGAGCGTGGTAGCTGAGCCTCCTCCAAAACAGAATTAATAATATCACCACTAGCTTATAGTAGCTACCAACAGGATATCGCTAAACTTGTTGATATATTAGGGATGAGCACTGGCCATTTTGGGGTTTTTGGGTCTGGATCTTTGGGTTTTGGGTCTGGATGTGTTTTGCCAAAACTACCCTTTTGGGTTTTGGGTCTGTTTTTATTGGGGTGAAAAAACATAAAAAAATCGGTATAATCGGAGAGTTTTTTTTTGTTTTGCTCCTACGCTATTATTAAGCCTCAATAACATTAATTTTCACTCATTTCCAGTCTATCCTGAACACCTCACAATATTATTTTAAGGTCAAAAGGTTGCACCGAGGTAGCTGAATAACTATGCTATGCGACACAAGTGGATGCACAAACACTGGACTGATACGGCACACTAGGCAGCACCCTATGAATTATATGGCCGACTTGGTTCACCCCAGGAATTATACGGCACAGAAAGTGGCACCTCTGACCTGATACAGCACACGTGGAACTATATGGCACAGACGGCGGGACCCCTGGACTGATACAGCACACATGGAATTATACGGCACCTGGACTGATATGGCACACTGGGCAGCAGAACTGGACTGATATGGCACACTGGGCAGCACAGCTGGACTGATATGGCACACTGGGCAGCACAGCTGGACTAATACCGGGCAGCCCTGCAGTAAAAATAAAAACCTTTTTTTCTCGTAGAGCTTTAGATGTCCCCCACAGCAGTCCCATATAGCAGCCCCCTTAGTAGTGCCCCCATAATAGTACCCATAATAATGCCCCCTTAGTAGTTGTACTTTCAGTAGTTCCCCCTTAGTAGTGGTACCCTGTCCGTTAATAGTTTGCACCTCAGTAGCTCCCCCTTAGTAGTTATACAGTTCCTCCACCAGTAGTTCCCCCTTAATAGTTGCACCCTGGTCTTTACTAGTTTCCTGCTCAGTAGTTCCCCCTTAGTAGATGTACCCTTTCATTTTCCCCATCAGTAGTTGTCCCCCTTAAGCAACCCTTATTAAGTTAGGCAGCCTGTTATTTCCCCCATTAGTTTGTCCCCCATTTGTTTCTCCCTGCAGCCCGCATAGCTTTACATGGCGGGACGGAAGCTAACAGCCCGGATGCCCCTCGGATCGGGTAAGTTCAGGTCCATCCTTCTAAGGGACAGATGTATCAAGCTTCAAAAAGTGATCAAATGGATAGTGATAAACAACCAGCCAATCAGCTCCTACCTGCCATTTTTTTTTTTAAACCCAGCATGTAACATGACTAGTAGGAGTTGATTGGCTGGCTGTCCATTTTATCACTGTTTGAAGCTTGATACATCTGAACCTATGTGCCTAACCCTCCCTATAGCCTAACCCTAACACCTCCCCCTTTTAACGCTAACCCACCTGCATACTTATGATTGGGATGGCAGCAGTTAAGATTCCGGCGTCGGCATCCTCTTCCATGTCAACATTCCAGAGTTGGTCTTTACCGTCTTCTGCTGCTAGTTAAGATGCTGACGTAAGTATTCTGACAGCCAGGATGCTAACCACATCCCTTTTTACCACACCGCTATTGTATTTGTTGTGTGTTGTAATAAGTGATATTCCCAGAATTTTCTTTGTATACTTAAGTTATATACCTTTAAAAAAAAAAAAAAAACATTTTCGCTGCAGTGCTCCAAAGTCCTCACAACACAAAATACAAGAACAAAAAAATAAATAAAAAATCGTGGCAATGCCCATAGTAGATATCAGTTTTTTATTTACAAAACTTCACTTGGAAAATGTCATAATCTGATGCATGTCTATGGTAACTCCTATATTTTCCTTTGCTCTAGTCTTTTTTTTTTTTTTTTAAATGCTCCCAAATGTGAGTGATCACAAGAGTGTAGAGAACTCTGTTACATTGGCAATAGAATTATTTCTGGAGTCACAGCAATGCTCATTCTCTTGCTCGGTGATTCATTTGGTCTGCATCTTATGTTTGAAGTTATTGGCACAGCATCAAACAGCGCTGGGTAAGGAATGTTGGTGAAGGATTAAGCCAGCTTGACTATAACTGCTAGCAGTGTAGATGCAGCAGGAAGAACACAAAACCTGCATACTGTATACGGTATGCCAATGTATACAGTTACTTTTATCTTGCTTAATTTAGGCTGTGTTATTATTGTTCATCATGTAAGCCATTCAGCTATACGGTATAAACACAACGGACTTTGCTCGGTATACGGTCACTAGGTCGACCAAAAAAGTTTGACATACATTAGGTCGATGACTGAAGGTCGACAGGCCTTAGGACGACACCTCTAAAAGGTCAACATGGCTTTGTTGGCAGGGTCATTAGGTCAACACATGCATTAGGTCTACATGAATAAGGTTGACAGTCAAAAGGTGGACATCAGTTTTTCACGTTATTTTTATTGAGGTGACATGTGCCGACAGGCTGTATTTCATGCTATACCATCCACTAGGGCAGTGGTTCTCAAGTACCCCCAACAGTGCACGTTTTCCAGGTCACTCAGCAGGTGCACTCATTATTCAGGCACATTTGAAAAGATCCACAGGTGGAGCTAATTATAGCACTTGTGATTCTGTGTTGAGGCCTGCAAAACATGCACTGTTGGGGGTACTTGAGGAACAGGGTTGGGAACCACTGCACTAGGGCATGGAGGGAGAATAGAATAGTGTGCTGAGCGTAGCATGGCACCGTGCTGAAAGCATAGTAAGCAGTGAGCCATGTGAGGGGACGCGGTGCACTGTTACAGTGCCCATGTCGATGATCGGGACAATTTCTTTTATTAAACTCCATGTCGACCTTTTGACTCGACTTTGCCCAAGTTGACCTAATGCTTGTGTCAACATAATGACCCCGTTGACCTAAAGCCATGTTGACCTTTTGGAGGTGTCCACCTAAAGCCTGTTGACCTTCCTTTGGTAAACCCTAATGATCCCTTTGATGAAACCCTTTGCTCTTGATGAAGAGCAGTGAATTGTCCAACACAGATCATTGTGAGCTATTTGGTTCTAGCCTGTAAGGTCAAGAATTAACATAAAAATAAATTAGCAGCTATGTTACTTCAAAGGGAATTATCAATCAGTCAACTTGTTCTGACAGATCAGGTCTTTCATATATAGTTTCTATATAATATCTCACTTACTGGAAAGTGATTTGTCAGATATTTCCTTTTTAGGTAATGGAAAAAAATAAGTTATGGGTGTCTCTTTTCTCAGAAAAGGGCCACGGTTCTTGCATGTAACAGAACGAATTGGTACCTGCAGGGCTTAAATTGGTCCTGGAGAGGTCGTGTAACTCAGCTTCCCGACTGCTCCCTCACCTTACTGCATCATCGGAGATGTACGCAACCCAGAATAAAGAAAAGTTCTTTTCGATTTTGCACTCTTTATAGGTGATTTTGAAAGGGATTTCCTAAACTGAACACAAAATCACTACTCAAAATCAAACATTGAATTTGGGTTTTAAATTTGAGAGCAAAATTAGTAAGTGAGGGATTTGATGAGTGAATTAGAAGCTTGATTTAATTAGATTTCAGTCAATTTAAAATCAACCATAAAATCAAATCCAACATTAAGCATTAGTAACTTAACTCCTAGATGTGGGACAAAGGGCCCGCTAAACCGTATGACCTCCGACATGGCACCTGGATGATAGTTCGACAGTCAATTGGTTGACTCCATATGGTAAAAATGCATTAGGTACAAAAGAATGACAAGTTTAAATGGAGACACACATATGATTGACACAACTTTGTTTTTTGTTGTTGTTGTTATTTTGTAACCCTTTTCATACTTTAAAATCCAAGTGGACTACAGTTAGGGAAAGTAACCTGCTGGACAAGGCATCTTGCTCAAAGCATAGGAAGAAGAGCAAGGCTTGGTGTTGGCCATTTCCATCATCTTTTTCATTGTGTCAACTTTTTGTACTTGTCAACCTTTTGAGGTGTCTAACTCTTACATGTCGACCCTCTCAATGTTTTAATCCTGTTGACCGGGTGCCTATCGACCATATGAGGTCGGCTGTCGGCCTAATCATGGTTGATCTAACGATCCACGCTGTTCCAACACAATGAAGAAGTTTGAGGCAAGATATAAAAATGTTGAGTTTTGGGGACCAAATACCATAATATAATATACTGTATGAGTATTTTCCGCTTTTCTTATATTACTAGAGGTCTGATGTCCTCAGGAGGGATGGTTTCACCCAGTCAAGAGCTCACTTCAGCTGAACCTACATTATTATAATTTAGAGAGAAGATAGAACCGGACTTCATTTCTGGACCAATTTTTGTCCACCTATGAGATAATTTATCTCTCCATCCATTTGCCAACCTTGAATCCTGTTCCATTTCATTACCAAAGATTAGACCAACTGAATATGCCTGAAATTAACAACAATCAATTAGTAACAATTACACTGACAAGCTCTCAAATTTTGGATCTTGTACATACAAAACTTAGGGCAGATTTAATAATGACTGATATTCTTGTTGTCACTATCAATAGTGCTCCAACCAATCAGCTTCTCTAATTTTTGAACACACCATATAACATTTGTAATGAGTGATAACTTAAATCTGACCCTTATTTCAATATCTGTCTTGTATCCTTTGGTGACCACTGTTCCTGTACAATTATCCATTCCATTCTTCATCTCATATAATGTTTTTCCTTTGCAACAGAAACTCCTACAGTATATACTAACTGTACTGCTAGTTTGTGGTACTCCTGCCACAGTTCTTGATGTATACATTGCTATAGGTTATTTATAATTGTGTTCTTCCTATGCATTTATAAATATGTCCTGTGCAAAACAAAAACCACACCATTTAACTTGAGTACACACCTAGTGATATGCCTTCCGGTTAGTAGGATTGGACCAGTATATTGCTTATATCGCTCAGTGTGTTATGATATGCACACTCCCATGGTCGCATGCAATGGTAGGTTTTATGTGCTGCGCATCAAACCTAGCAACATCAATAGCAACACAATAAAGGCTAATGAAGGATGGAACAGTGGTCGTTCTGCCTTCTTCCACATTGCAGTGTGTTCTGTGATATTGCTGCACTTTGGCAATCTGGGATGACAGGGATTTGTGTTAATGTGGAAAAGAATCCTTAATGTGTACCCAGCTTTACACAGAGCATCTCTTCAAAAATACTTTGTAGCGCTAATGAGGTTTGACAAGGAATGTTTCTTTTGTTTACTGCTAAAAACCCAATTTACTAATGGGAATTTGTGTGTGAAGTCAGGAAGCTGACATGCTTTCACAAAGCTTTGCTTTTCATTTGCTTTCAAAAGTAGCATTAGTATTTAACAATGTTGAAAGGTTTAATTGTGTTCTTTCATTTTATCTCATGTGCAGAGAGAGTTATGGGGCCTACACATGGGGAGATGAGCGTTCTGAGCGATGATAGATCGATTGCCCAGCACACAGTGCTGCACAGCAATGTGCCACTGAGTGATCTGTCAGGGCCAGTGTTCCCTGTGAGCCCTGACCCCGGTGATTAACTAGATTTATCCAGCATGCTGGATATTAATTCCGGAGCGATAGCGACTTGAGGGCCCCTGCATCACTATCGATATGCCAATACATACGGGGCGATGTAGTGGCATTTTCTAAGTGAGCTAGTGAGATTGCTTAGAAAAAGCCCGCGGATTGCTACGTGTGTAGGCCTTCTTTACATCTTGTTGATAGGTATTCAATTTGAAAGTTTTAATTGCAGAGTAAAATTAAAGCAGCCAGTATTTACCCTGCACAGAAACAAGTAACTCAACCAAATATCTCTCTCCCTCTCCCTCTCCCGCATTGGTTTTGTCCATTTGAGAAAAAAATGATGCTTTGCGATCAGGTCTAAATTGGGAGCTATGTCCATATACCTTTCAACTGTTCCGATTTTCACGAGACAATCCTGTTTTTTTTCCAGCAGCGTCCCAGGGTGGGGTGGGGTTGGAGAGTTGGGAGTCCCCCTGCCTGCCACTGCTCTGCTTAGCAAAGCAGCATGGAATAGACTTTGTGTGCATCGTCTATCTCTCGGATAGAGGGCATGGTTCACAGAGCCAAAGTTGGGAGGTAGGCTTACGTCACTCTGAACAGCCAATTTGGTGCCAAAAAAAATGCAAAATGGCTTCTGCTCACTACAAAGGCATTGTGGCACTCCAGAGCAGGGACTATCCTTGGTGCCAATTTTGAACAGTGTAAACCAGTGCAGACTGAGCTGCTGCACCTTTGACCTAGTTACTATGCAACCAGGCCGAATACAAGCTGGCGGACTCTGAGACCCAGGAGCACTGCTGCTGCCTGGAGAGTGGATAGATCAGAGAGGGCTGGGATTGGCTGGTTTGTGCCACGTGACCTGACACACTGAGGAGAGCTGAAAGAAGGCTGGGTGTGGTGCAGCCTGGTACAAGCTGGAGAACTCTGAGACCCAGGAGTGCTGCTGCTGCCTGGAGAGTGGGGAGACCAGAGAGGGCTGGGATTGGCTGGCATGTGCCGCGTGACCTGACACGCTGAGGAGAGCTGAAGAAAGGCTGGGTGTAGTGCAGTCTGTTGCAGAGAAGATGAGTCTGTACACAGAGCAGAGTGCAGAGACTGAGCTCCATGCTTTTACCTGACCTCACGCTGACAGAGCAGCGTGGATGGCGACAGTGGAGCAGGGATACCTCCTGCTTCTGGCCCAACAGACCTTCGACGTCTGAGTGCGGCAACACGGCAGTGCCCGCACTAGTGTGCAGGGAGGAGAGACCAGCCTGAGAGTGTTTGGTGTGAGCAGCAGGGAATAGTGTCTGGCAGGAGCCAGCTGAAATCAGGAATTGGAGTACCCCTAACTAAACAGTGCCGGTGAGAACACTCCTGTGCCCAGACAGGAAAACCCTGTGCACAGGTTAGAACATTAGCATTTGAGTACTCAAGAGGGTAGCTACTGTACCTGTTGAATGACATTGCAACTGCTTGCACAATATGTCCCAAAGTGTGATACAATTGATATTGTGGGACATTCACTGCACAGTAGAGATGTGCAGCCTCTGATTTACTCTGATTTCAAAGCAGGATCTTATTGGCTATCAACTGTCATGTGATTTGGGATAGCCAATTAGATCCTGCTTTGAAATCAGAGTAAATCAGAACCGGCACATATCTAATTCACAGTGATATTAGGTACTTATATGTTAGTTATCTATTTGCTTAGTTTTCTGCGTCCCCTCGCGGAGCTCACTATGCTCGCCACGCTTTGGGCTCGCCACACTATATAAATTCAAGTCCATGCCAACATGGATAGTGGGGGTATGAGCATACCTAACTATAGTGGGTGCCCAACTAACATATAAGTACCTGATATTAATAACAGTGTTGACGTGTTGGATAAGCAACTGCAAAACAGCATTGCAAGTACTTTGCAGACCTAAAGTTTATTGTTCCTAGATAAGTACGCAAACAGAATTGTCTTAATTAGGTGGACAGTAAGATAGAGTATTGCAACAAGGTGATATTTTTCTTATAATTCTTATTGTCCCAAATAAATTGTAAAATGTTAAGTTTGTTGTCACTTATTCATCAAATGGTCTCCACTTCTGGTGTTACATACCTCTCTGTGAAGAAAAGAGATCAGCAATAGCTGCATCAGAACCGGTGAGGCACACACGCAAGTTATCCATTACAGAGTGCCCCAGCATGCATTAGGAATCCTAAGCTTCATGCTAATTGTAGCAGACATGCACCAAAAGCCTTAATAGGAATTCACACTTGGCATTCTCCTGCCCCATACTCTTCTGGATGTCCTTACTGGGGGTTAGCCCTTCATCTTGATCCCTGAGAAAGTGTCCCGCAGTTGCCTCGCCCAGGGGTCCTCAATATATTTTGCACTGGGACCCCATCAGACAATAAAAATTAATTACAGGACCCCAGCAAGTTCCTGCAGAAGGTCATCACATCACATGTGTAGTCAGCAGACAGCACATACATGGCAGCATTGTGGAGGCACAAAATGATAGGAATCTGTGTCTGAACAGACTGTTCAACAGACTTTTCAGACTCCTTGAATAACTGATCAGATAAGTCCTCAGTCTGATGGTCAGCAACATGGAGTCATGGCCCCATACTGAGAAGGTCGGGACCCACTTTCGGGTCAGGACCCACAGTTTGAGAACCGCTGCTCTAGCCTATCCAATGGTTATATTGGATGAATCCACTAGACTTCAGTATCAGACATTTTAAAATGGTAAGAGAATGCAATGCTTATGAGATCACATTTTCTTACTGTTTTTTTCCCATTTTGTTTTTTCTCCCACTATTTGGTGTTTATATATTACTTCACTTTTCTGATTGTGGCTATTTTATCATGACACTCTCCTGTCCCTTGATGTGCCATCTGCCCCTGGATCTGCTTCTTTCTTTCCCATGTCTCTTGTTCTTTTCTCCTTGTGGTTTATCTCAGGGTTGCCGACTTTATTATTCTCCTCTCCGGGAGAAGAGTTTCAGCAGCCGCTCAGGGGGCGGGGCTTAAGAGTGACATCGCTAAGCCCCGCCCCATGATGGTAAAACACCGAATTCACGGATCTCAGTGGAGGGGGCGGAGCTAAAATGATGCGATTGTGCCGTTTTAGCTCCACCCCCTCCTCTGAGACCCAAGGATTGCGGCATTTTAATGCCGCGATCCGGGGGACAGCGGGGGTCCCCCCTGAATCTGGGAGGGTTGCCCACCCTTCCGGGGGGCCGGGAGGGGGTCCCGATTTTCGGGAGACTCCCGGAAATTCCGGGAGGGTCGGCAACCCTGGTTTATCTTGTATTACCCTGTAAAAGGTACCTCATTTGCAGGCTTATCTTAATTTGCTGTTCAACTGAGATTAGACCAAACACGTTTCACCCAGCATGCATTATTTTAGCTGAGATATTAGATTAGGGGCAATGAGCGTGCGCATGACAGCAGGAATTAGTAAGTAGTAGTACTGGTGGCTACAGTGTTCTCCAACCTATGTATGCATGCATGCATTTACAGTATGTATGTATATGTATGTCAGTGTTATACTGTACGCAGTTGGGAATGCATAGTGTGTGCGTGTGTGTGTGTGTGTTTGTGTGCGCGCGACAACATTAGTCATGTTATTGCATACAGCTTGATGACTTAATTTTTGTCTCCACGGAACTAAAGGCACAAGTGCGGGATTTGCTATCACCATCCAAGGAGGACTTGTCCACACTATGCTACATTATGAACCTTGAGAAAACCCAAGCTTAGGGCTGGAACGTGTAGGTAAAGAGCACAGCGGAAAGGAGGGACGGGTGAGGGACCTGCCAGAACAGATCTTTGGAGCCTGGACAAGTCTTAGCACTTGATGGTGAATCTGCTGCGCTATATAAGAAACTGCAAATAAATAAATAATAAATAAGGGTAAAGGAAACCTTTCAATGGATATCTGCAGTACGGATGGTGTAATGGTTAGCATTACTGCCTCACAGCGCTGACCATGGCTCTAACTGTGTGGTTTGTATATTCTCCCCGTGCTTGCGTGGTTTCCTACGGGTATTCCGGTTTCCTCCCACAATCCAAAAATATACTGGTAGGTTATTTGGCTTCCAACAAAATTAACCCTAGAATGTCTGTGTGTGCGGTGTACATGTGGTAAGGAATATAGATTGAAGGAAGAAGAAGGAACGACTCTCTTTTTTGTTGGGGCACTCTTAGTAAATAGTTTATTCTAGTAACCTATACAATTAGGGTTACTAGGCTATGTAGGTTGAAAATATGAGTGGGATTAAAGGTACTAGCTCAAGGATGGGGAGTGTGTAAATAAGTACTAGCTGTACATTACATTGTAGGGTTGGCTGTTCCAACCCTGGGTGATTTCTGGGCCTTTTTATTAAAAATTAGCTTTTATTAGATATAAGATAAAATAATTTCTAGACAGACATTCACAAACATTTAACACAAAACATTCAGACAAAATGAGGTAACCACCTCGAAATCTGAGCCCTAGGGGCACTAGGTCCTCCTGTAAGACCTCCACTGAGGTCGAGTTGAAACAGGTCTGAGGTGGAATTGGAAACCCCTTTCTAATGTGGGTAACGTATTGGGGTGTCTGTTAGTTGCCAGCGTAAGCTGAATCTCTCTTGGAAAGGTCCCTCGTTTCCCGGGGGGGACTAGACAATGGTGGCGGGGTCAAAGATTTGTGGGTACATTCAAATAACTAAACAAGAATCTATGAGCATGCTTTATGTCAGATGAAAGAGATCACAGATTACCAACATGTGCCATGAATTTTAAATCTCCCCGTTTTGCCCAAAAGACCACCCTATTGGGATCCTTTTGGTTAACCCTGGGAGAGAGATACAGTGCATATATTGTACCAAGTTAGGTCACAGTGTTATGTTTCTTTTCTTTATAGCAACAGATAATAATACAACTGTTCTAAACGAGAATTGACCTTTGTGCAGGAATTTTCTACAATGTATGCAGTTATTTACCGTTTGCTAATTGCAACAATATTAGACAGAGAGAATTGCTGTTGTCAGACAAATACTTTAAATAAGTTATGTTACTAATACAGGAGGACAAGAAATTACTGGCCTACTGTGGCCTGGTTACCTACATGTCCAATAACATGTCCTTTGAAGGATGAATATTAGGTTATTTGGTCTCCCCAGCCGATACACAGTTAATCTCACTAACTCACGTAAGACCCACACAGAGAGGAGACTCAAAAGATGACAGTTGGATGAGTCTACCTATGAACTATGTAAGAAAATTAGGTACTTTGAAATTTGGAGGACAACATATCTAAATGACATGAAAAAGGTAGCAGTATAAATTCCTTTGATAATTCTCCCGCAAAGAGAAAGGAATGGGGTGAAAAAGGAGGGGAAGAGGAAGTGAGTACTGAAAAAGAGGCAGAGAAGGATGAAAGTGGGGTAAGAAATATGATAAGGGTCCCAATCAACCCAATAGATATGGGTGGTCCCACCGACTTTATATACCCATAACAGAAGGGAGAGTCTGGTTCGGGGTGGGAAAGTCTCCTTTTCCCCTCTAGCAGGTGATCTGCTCCAAATGTCAGCTGCCACTTGGTTAGAGTGGGCTTTTTTGGGTATTGTGGGGGATATTGCCACCCTCGTAGGGTATTGGGTCAGAGGTGATTGATAAAAGGTGCTCAAGGTGATCCTCTATCGTAAGCGGCTGCTGCCCGGCCTTGTATACCTGTGGGCTCAGGGTGGAATACTGTGCCGTGGGAGAGGTCCCCCTTCTCTCACAGGACCTTCATACGCCCTGGGCCGGTTACCGTCAGTTTATCGGCGGACCTCAGAGGTATGGCGGGTGAGCGGGCTTACTTTGGCGCAACAGGAGGAGTGTGTCACCAGAGCAATTGAAATGGGGAGAATGCTGTCCGGGCAGACCCCCGGATTCCCCTGCCTGGATAGTTTCCAATGCAGGGTGAGTCGTGGGTACTATGCCTGAATGAGTATTCCCCACGAGAGGTAGTTTGAAGTCAGGTAAACAGCAGGTTATTAGTAGTGGGGGGAAGAAGAAAGGAAAGAAAGGAAAGTGAGCGGGGGCACAGAGGGGGGTAAAGCAAATAGGTAGTGGTTAAACGGGAGATGCGGGAGAATTGGTACCTGCCTGTGTACAGCGTACACACTAGTGGTGCTGGGGTTATCCTCTATGCGAGTTGGGGGCTGCGTGAGGTAGCGTCCTGTGTCCTCACTTGTACAGTGAAGTAGCTGTGCGGACTGCGTTCATGGGAGGCTGGAAGGTACCGGGGAGTCCCTCGCAAGCGTGACCTCAGAAAGTTCTCTGCCCGGTGCTGCCGGACTTTCTAGCAGGCTTGGGTGGCTGCTGCGGGGGACACGCGGTATCAGTGCCGCTTCCCCAAGGCTGTCAGGCGGTCAAATCCACGGGCGGTGTCGCGTGGTCAGCGTCAGTGCGGCTGCTGTGGGAAGCGCTGTGTGTGAGCGTCTATCCCTCTCTCACTCGCGTCAATGCGGCTAAATTTAGTTATTTGAATGTACCCACAAATCTTTGACCCCGCCACCATTGTCTAGTCCCCCCCGGGAAACGAGGGACCTTTCCAAGAGAGATTCAGCTTACGCTGGCAACTAACAGACACCCCAATACGTTACCCACATTAGAAAAGGGTTTCCAATTCCACCTCAGACCTGTTTCAACTCGACCTCAGTGGAGGTCTTACAGGAGGACCTAGTGCCCCTAGGGCTCAGATTTCGAGGTGGTTACCTCATTTTGTCTGAATGTTTTGTGTTAAATGTTTGTGAATGTCTGTCTAGAAATTATTTTATCTTATATCTAATAAAAGCTAATTTTTAATAAAAAGGCCCAGAAATCACCCAGGGTTGGAACAGCCAACCCTACAATGTAATGTACAGCTAGTACTTATTTACACACTCCCCATCCTTGAGCTAGTACCTTTAATCCCACTCATATTTTCAACCTACATAGCCTAGTAACCCTAATTGTATAGGTTACTAGAATAAACTATTTACTAAGAGTGCCCCAACAAAAAAGAGAGTCGTTCCTTCTTCTTCCTTCCATTTACTTTTACTCTCTAGGGTGCACCTCCACACTTGCGATTTCCTGGGGAACCTCCTGTTCTCTGAACTTATTTGTATTGTGGATAGCTGGAATTATTTGCTTACATATCAATTCATTATTTCCTAACTTGTGCACTGGTCCATCTCCCTCTCCCCCCTTCCCCCAAACGTCAAGGAATATAGATTGTAAGCTCCACTGGGGCAGGGACTGATGTAAATGTTCAAATATTCTCTGTAAAGCGGAATATGTGTGCGCTATATAAGAAACTGTTAATAAATAAATAAGCTGCTGATTGTGCACAATCTCAAATTCACATACTGTATTTCTCATTAACATGTAAAAGACTATTTCGTTTTTCTCCACATCCATTAGTAGAGTTATTCAACTGCAAGTTCTGTAAATGAACTTCAATGTCTCTGTAAAAACAATGTGTTGACAGGGAGGCTTCAGAGTTTAATTAATGGTGATTTTTAGATCAAAGGATTTTTCAACATCTGTGTATATATTTAACAACCTGCTGTCCTTATATATACACTGTATGTTGAATATGATTTATCAGTTTCAATTCATCAGCCTTGGTCAAAATAAATCAAGTACAGACATCATATATATTGAGAAAATAAATATGTGCAAAATTAAATGCGACAAAATGGTCCATCTTATATAGAATCAGTGAATTTGCAATCTGCTCCATTATCGAAAGACTGCACATGTGTAACATCGCATTCTGCATGTGTGGCTGCAATTAGTGAATAAATATCCATACACCACAGTTTGATTGACAGGAAACCAGCATTTTGGGGCGAAAACATGCCGTTTTCTGTGTGTGTTTGAAAAACGCAGGTGTGCCCAGGCAGTGTTTGAGTGGGTCTCTGACACTGGTGATGATCACTTTCAGCCTGGTTTTTCACCAGATTAGTGGAAGCCCTAGACTGGCACGGTTCAGTTTTTGTGAATACAGATCATTATTTGTGATACTTTCACAACTTTGCAATGGGTGGTTTTTCTGTCTGTCTAGGCGGTGGATTCCTGCTCGCAGTCCACTGAGAATTTTCTGATTAGCGACCCATGGTAAATTAGGCCCTATCATAGGAATTCTGAATGTAGGGGGTAATTCAGATCTGTGTGCTGGGCTGCGAAATCGCAGTCTCAGCAATTATCGAACGTCTATGCATGCGCACAGATCCTAGAGCGCATGCGCAAGGCCAGACAGCAATGAAAGCTAGTGTCTGCATTTTGATGCTAGCTGATTGACAGGTGGCCAGCATTTGTAATAGGGTATCGGCCATTTAAAGGAAGTGTCCAGGAAAAATGCAGGCAGGACTCAGGCGTTTGGTGGGAGGACCAATGACGTGAGCTCCGGACCCGATGTGCCGTTGTTCTTCGCAGCGCAGAGTAAGTTTACGGCTTGGCTACTCAGGCCGCTGCACATGGGGGGGATCCATTCAATAGTGAGAGCAATGCGAATGGATTTGCCAATATTCGCATGTCTGTGATGCCATTTACAGCTGTGCACAAGGGCGAGTTTTCACTCTGGTGGGGAGTCAGCTAACCGATCACTGGGCTCTGAAAAGTAGCAGCCCAGTGATCACGTCTGAATTACCCCTTAGTTACAATCACAGAAACCAGTGAGAAACTTATCCTGCTGTAACCTTCATGCCAGGATAAAAGAAGAAAGAATGGACTGAGGATAAAAGCAAGTAATACTGGATGAAATGACTAATTATTAATAGTACTGATTGTATAATGTTTTATAAATTACATAACAAACAGACTATTCTTTACCTTGGTTACTCCTATCACTTCACTGACTGCGGAGTCTCTTCTCTGAACAAAACACACTGGCATCTCAGTCTCTCATGTAGCACACTACAGACACTCTGCCATCATCCCCCCGCCCACACACAATAGCAGTGCATGCAGCCTCATGCATAATTATGTATAGCAGCCTGCTCTGGCCCATCCACACTCTCCTCTTTCTAGTGGTTGCTCTAAAATAAGTAGTCAACAATGGCAGCAGACTGGAGGGAGCCGGAGAGAATGTGTTATTAAGCAACCTGTTAGAAGCAAAATTAGACATTAAAGCGAGGTCAAGAGACAGAGCAAACTATGTTCCAGCATTGTGTAATTGCAAGGGTTAGCTCTGAGGAACATTATGGCATGTTTTCAGAATTAGGTGTGTTTAACTTTGTTATATAACTTTATAAAAGTTCTCAATATATTTTGTTTCTGCATTGGGAATGATAAACACTGGTTCAGAGGTTGGTGAAGTGTCGATGCCACATGCAGGCAGTTGGCAGATATTGTAAGTCTGTGCATGCGCCTGAGTCTCCCAGCACAAGTGGCACATTTGTTACCGCTCAGAGACATAGTACAGAATTGGAAGCTGTTACGATCCAGGTAATAACTCTGGTAACCTAGTGCCAACTCAGACTGGTAGGTGGTGCTATCCTCTAGCCTGACTCTATTGGCTCCCTCTGGCAGGTGGCCATGGACTGCGGGATGCTAGGCTTCGCCTGTAGCCGCCACGGCTGAAAGGGCGAGTTAGGCCCACCCAAGCTCTGGTGCAACCAGGTGTTAGGTGCTAACAAGCCCACAACGACCGCCAAGGATAAGTCCAAGAGGAGAATCGAACTAAACTAATGAACCCCAGCTATGAACTATAACGCCGAAGTACAAATCCCTATTGCAACACAAGTACGGGATAAATTGATAAATAAACACTGGAGTACTGAGATAACGAAACTGAATCCAGCGACTCTGTCACAAACAAAACCAAAGCCAAGCGACCCTGTCGCAACTAAGCGACTTCGTCGCAAACTGTAAAGTTGTTCCCAGCACAACTTTAAAGGGTTAACCCCACACAAATCAAAAGGAGGAATAATGCCCAACCTCCGCTAGGGCAACTGACATGCTAAAGAGCCACCTAACTGCAGGCTCAGAGTACTCACGACAACGGGTATAAGATGGAAGTCCCAAGATGTCTGTCATTTTACTAACATATGGGTAGATGTACAGTATAAAGCAGTGAAAAGAGTGGAGAGGTTAAGCATGGCAACCAATCAGCTTTGAAGTCAAATTTATCAAGTGCATTCTATAAAATTATACCCAGCAGCTGATTGATTGCATCTTTTCCACTGACTTCTCTATTTGTTTCCAATGGGCAACTTCTCCACAAGAAGACTCTGGCTGGTACTTCTAACTGGGATGTCACAGGCTTTGACAAATGGCAGTAAGGAGCTGATTGGCTGGTACTTTATATCTTCCCCTTTGGGGGGTATTAAATCAGGTCAGATATTTCCAACTGTCAGAAAAACACTGATTTTCAGTCCAAATTACACTCGACCTTTTCGATCCAAGTGCCGATTTATTCGACTGTCAGAAAACACGTGAAACAGCGAATTGTTTTATTTGAAAGTGCATCTGGTTTCAACTATAGAACAGAAAAAATCAGACTTAAATTGCATAACCTTGTTATATAATAATCCCAAACTTTTACCACCTAGATTTTATTTATTCAATAAATTAATTTATATCTAAATATAGATCATGTAAATGTTAACCACTATATTTGTAGATCCATGTAGACCAGACCCAATGTATTGCAGTTATACTAGCCATTATTCTTTGTGTATCAAGCCCACCTGCCTTCCCCCACTCCATAAACATTCAGCAGGTGAAATGAAAAGGACAGTTAACCAAGATCAAAAGGAATGTTCAAAAGAATGTGTTAATCCATCTGGAATTCCTCAGCACTGTCAATCACAAATACAAGGCCCAATGGAATTTTAAGTGGAATTTCTTTTCCCCCTCTCTTCAAGTTGGAGGAAGTTAAAGTGAACACTTGGCTGACAGCTAGCACTTTCTTTAAGAGACAGCTTAGCTTACTGCTCAGTTTGGAGTGATTTAAATATCAGTTTTAAGTAGAATAGTTCACATATTGGCTTTTGTTTTGGAAAACAGATGCAGGTCATCATTTGTCTTTTTTTTTTCTCTCCAAAACCTCTAAACACAGAAACCACTTGAGCATTTTGTTTTAATGATGCAGAAAATTCACTTGTTTTGTGTTCTTCCTGTAGGAAATTCTATTGATCTCAGAAAACTGCAGCTATTTTTCCTGTCATTAGGACAGAACACAGAACATAACTGCTGTTTGGCTACCAGCTATTGTGCATGTTTCTGTATTGATGTGCATAGGGATTTCATTTACTGCAAACTAGTATACTACTTGAAAACAAAATGGACTGAGCACAGGCGACTTCCTGTCTGAAAGTTTAATGGTTGCTTTGATGTTTAAGTGTATATTTGATGAACTATTTACGTCATGAACACAAGAGTGCCAGAGGCCTTATGACGTACCAAGAATAGTTTTTTTAGAGGGCTGTGAGCAATGATTTTGAAACATGGGTCCGTCACAGCCCACTTAAGGGAACAGCCGAGCTCTGTCTAATAATATTTTGTCATAGTACATACAAAATTAGAGGCAAACTTAGGACTTACATGCTCAATGTTCAGAAGAGCAGAATTATGTATACATATATATATATTTATAGAATGAACACTGTACTTATAAGTTCATCCTGCAATAAACTAAATCAGAAAATGGATTCAGGACACTGCAATCCTGACCTGTACCACTGGTTATGTTCAGTGTCGTAATGGGGCATGAAGGTTCACGTGGAGTAATGAGTACAAATACACCATAGTCCTATGCAGCATAATGTAGGTATATATTATATAATGTACTAGATAGAGATGTGCGGCGGCCACTTTTTCGGGTTTTGGTTTTGGATCTGGATCTCCCTTCGTGTTTTGGATCTGGATTGGTTTTGGCAAAACCACCCTTGTGGGTTTGGGTTTTGGATCTGGATTTTTATGAAAAAATGCTAAAAATGGCTAAAATAACAGAATTTGGGCCTGTTTTTGCCCCTAAAGTATTATTGACCTCAATAACATTAGTTTCCACTCATTTCTAGTCAATTTTGATCACTTCACAGCTTACAAAATTGTTTTAATTTACTGTAGTTGGGCCAAAAGGGTATACCGAGGTAGCTAGATGACTAAGCTAAGCGACAGCAGTCGGCATCACATACATGTGGACCTTACACTTCCAACCTGGCAGAGCGGCACTGCAGGGGCAGACAGGGTGGCAGTTTAATAAACTATCCCAAAAAAGAGAAATGCTCCAAACAGCAAATTCAAAGAGGTATCGATCGGCCTTGTCATGACTGGTGGTAGCAGCTTCAGCACTCCCACTATTTCCTCCTCCATCATCCTCCAAAAATGTGTTTTTATTTTATTTATAACTTTTATTTATTTTTCTTACTTTACATTGGACACAGACTGTCACACTGGACACAGCCCCTTGGACACTGTACACTGCCCCTGGACACAGCCCCTGGACACTGGACACAGCCCGTCACCCTGGACACAGCCCCTGGACAATGGACACAGCCTCTGGACACAGCTCCTGTACACTGGACACAGCCGTCACACTGGACACAGCCCCTGGACAATGGACACAGCCGTCACACTGGACACAGCCTCTGGACACCGCCCCTGGACACAGCTCCTGTACACTGGACAATGGATATATATCACGCTGGACACTGGATATATGCCTTCACACAATGGTTAGATGTCACACTGGCCACTGGATATATGTCGTCACACTGGACACAGGATATATGTAGTCACACTGGACACAGGATATATGTCGTCACACTGGACACTGGATATATGTCATCACAGTGGACACAGGATATATGTCGTCACACTGGACACAGGATATATGTCGTCACACTGGACACTGGATATATGTCGTCACACTGGACACTGGATATATGTCGTCACACTGGACACTGGATATATGTCTTCACACTGGACAATGGATATAGGTCACGCTGGACACAGGATATATGCCGGCACACATTACATGTCACACTGGACACAGGATATATGTTGTGACTTGTGACACTGGACACAGGATATATTGTCGTCACACTGGCCACTGGATATATGTCGTCACACTGGACACAGGATATATGTCGTCACACTGGACACAGGATATATGTCGTCACACTGGACACAGGATATATGTCGTCACACTGGATATAGGATATATGTCGTCACACTGGACAATGGATATATGTCACGCTGGACACAGGATATATGTCGTCACACTGGACACAGGATATATGTCGTCACACTGGACACAGGATATATGTCGTCACACTGGACACAGGATATGTCGTCAGTCGTCACACAGGACAGGACACAGGATATAGGTCGTGAGTGACTCGTGACACTGGACAATGGATAAGATATAGGCCGTCACACTGGACACAGCCCCTTAATGCTGCCCCTGTACACAGTGTACTACTCAGCAGCACTGCAGCCCCTGCGTGTGAGCACTGCAGCACTGAGTTAGTTAGTTAAATCACAAAAAAAACACAGGGTTCAGGGCTAAATAAAATAAATCACAACACAGGGCTTAGGGCTAAATAAATCACAACAGGGCACGGGCCACAGGACAGCCCCTGGACAGTGGACACTGCAGCCCCTGCGTGTGAGCACTGCAGCACCTAGTTAGTTAAATCACACTACAGGGCTCAGGCCACAAGTCTACAACACAGGGCAGTGAGGGCAGGTCACGGAGCACAGCACAGCACGGAGCACATGGCACGGAGCACAGCACAGGGCAGGTCACGGAGCACAGCACGAAGCACATGGCACGGAGCACAGCACAGGGCAGTGAGGGCACAGGTCAGGTCACGGAGCACATGGCACAGAGCACAGCACGGAGCACACGGAGCTTCCCAACCACCCTTTTCCCTCTCCAAGATTGGAGTGAAGATGGCGGGGCGCGCGTACGTCTTTTATAAGATCCCGCTCCCGCGAGAATCCGACAGCACGATGATGACGTTCGGCCTCGTTATTGGTCCGGAATTCAGGCGGGAACTCCCGAGCCGGCTCGGATCTGGCCCGGATCCCCGATATTCGGATCTGTCGGATCTCGGGAATCCGGACCCGCTCATCTCTAGTACTAGATGAGGTACCCTGCATTGCTCGGGTTCAGGGCAAGCTCCCTGGGTCAAAGGTCTGCCGGGCATACACCAACTTGACATCGTACAAAGGTACTGGCTACTCCATTAGGCAACCCAGACCATTTGCCATCTCTCTCTGAAGTTCTCATCCAAATCTGTCCAGCCAAAGGCTCTGAACATGCTCCCCATGCCCATAATGTGCCACGCTTACACCTCGCTCTGGTCACCTGCCTGGATCTGAGCACTTTTTTTTTTTTTCTATATCCTCTACCCCCTCTATGTAATGCAAGTTTGCAATATCTTGCTTTCCCTGACCCACTTTGGACGTGATTTTGGTACACCTGCAAAAGCAAATTCGGTACTTGTGTAGTTTCACGGCGCCACCGTGCGCACAGTCTGTGTCTGAAACTTGGCAGCCTGCCAGATGCTCTGTTTAACTGTGCGCGTGCTGCTCTAGCTGTTCTCAGCGTAGCGCGTGGCTGCTTTCCTTATGTAAGCTACGTTATCAGCCTAGCGCTGGGCAGCAGCAGCGCACGCTGCCCACCGCTGACAGGTCACTGTGGTACTTGTAGTTCCACAGTGAAATAGGCAGTCCTGCGCACCGCTGACAACGGGGGCACGTAAACTGGACACCCCGGCAATTTAGACGCTAAAGCATCTAAATCCAGACTCCCTGAACTGGACACCCCGGCGATTTAGATGCTAAAGCGTCTAAATCCAGACTCCCTGCAAACCACTAAGACTAAAGCGTCTAAATTTAGTAGGGTCTAGGGGTACACTATTAAACCTGTTCACAATGACACTAGTCGACATAACAGCTGTCGACCTTGTTAATTCCGCTATCCACGCCAACCCAAAGCGTGGTGAGCACAGCGAGCCCGCGAGGGGCGGCGGTATGCGTCCTACGACCTTTTCATACCCCCCACTATCCACGTCGGCGTGGAGTTGATTTTATAAAGTGTGGCGAGTGCAGCGTGACACCGAGCCCGAAGCTGCGCTGTGCTGCGATCGCCACGTTCCGGGCTCGGTGGCTCGCTGCGCTCGGCATACTTTATAAAATGAACTCCACGCCGACGTGGATAGTGGGGGTATGAAAAGGTCGTAGGACGCGTACCACCGCCCCTCGCGGACTCGCTGCACTCGCCACGCTTCGGGTTGGCGTGGATAGTGGAATTAACAAGGTCGACAGCTGTTACGTCGACTAGTGTCATTGTGAACAGGTACCACAAGTACCACAGTGACCTGTCAGCACTGGGCAGCGTGCGCTGCTGCTGCCCAGTGCTACACTGATAACATAGATTACATAAAGAAAGCAGACACTTACATGACATGAGAACAGCTAGAGCGGCACGCACACAGTAAACACAGAGTCTGGCAGACTGCCAGGTTTCAAAGTTTCACTGTGCGCGCGGTGGCGCCGTGAAACTACACAAGTACCGCAAATTCTCTCTCTCTAATGGAAAAAACATGTGCACTGCAGATGGGGCAGATGTAACATCTGCAGAGTTAGATTTGGGTGGGGTTTGTATTTCAAACTGATATCTATATTGCAGTGTAAAAATAAAGCAGCCAGGATTTACTTTGCACAGAAAGAAAATAACACCCAAATCTAACTCTCTCTGCACATGTTACATCTGCCCCACCTGCAGTGCACATGGTCTTCTCCATTAGAGAGAGAATTTACTTTTGCAAGTGAACCAGAATCAGGACCTTTGTGTATTGGCCAGACCCCTTTTGGCCCTGAACCTAATCTGGACTAAATCAAGCCACCTAGCATTGTTCATCTATTCATCTAAAGTGGTCCAACGGTGTCTGCATGCATACCGGACAAACAAACAGACAAATAACAGACGACTAATCTCTAACAGATAACAGATGACAAATATGTAAGAGATCATGGCTCTAGGAACCCTGCTCCTCCCACTAAATAACTGTTAGTATTTGGCTTCCGGCTACCTTCATTCCCATCTTCACATCATGTCACTGCCCCTTTCATGTGCAGAACTGTCCTCACTGACACATTTCTCATCTCCTGATATACTATGTGCTGTTGGGGACCATGCCCCTCCCAATATATGACTCTCAGTCTGTGGCTTCCTGCTACCTCCATTCATTCCATCCCTCAGCACATCATGTCACTGCCTGTCACATGCAGCCCTGCCCTTATAGACACATCCCTCTCATCCTGATATACTCTGTGCTGCTGGGAACAATGCTCCTCCCACTATATAATGCTCAGTCTGTGGCTTCCTGCTACCTCCATCCCCTTCCTCACATCATTTCATTGCTTCTTTCACATGCAGCGCTGTCCTTACTGACACATCCTTGATCCCCTGATATACTCTGTGCTGCTGGGAACCATGCTCCTCCCACTATATAATACACAGTCTGTGACTTTCTGCTGCATCCATTCCCCTCCTCACATCAGGTCACTGCTCCTATTACATTATTTATTAATTTATTTACAGTGTCTTACATTCTGTTGTGCTTTACAAGTATGCAGCCCTGTCCTCACTGACACATCACATATCTCCTGATATACTCTCTGCTGCTGGGGACCCTATGTTACGCTTAAGGTTTGTACTCGTGCATCAATTTAGGTACTTGTGTATTATAGCGGCGCCCCCGATGTACATCGCGCAATGTTTTTATCGCATCGCATGCCATGCACCCGATGGCATGCGATGCGACGCGATTTTTGCCCCCTATGCGATGAAACATTGTATAAGCACCCAAAAGGGTGCTTTTAAGCACCCAAATGGGTAATTACAATGTTAAATGCACCCCGACGCCACCCCCCAACTATAAACGTGAACCAGAAGCGTGGCGAGCGCAGCGAACCCGCGAGGGGTGGCGGTACGCGTCCTCCGACCTTTTCATACCCCCACTATCCACGTCGGCGTGGAGTTGAGAATAGAAAGTGTGGCGAGCGCAGCGAGCCCGAAGCGTGGCGAGGGGACGCGGACACCTGTGAAGGCCGCGAGGGGACGCAGATACCTGTGAAAGTATCCGCGTCCCCTCGCCACGCTTCGGGCTCGGTGGCTCGCTGCGCTCGCCACACTTTCTATTCTCAACTCTACGCCGGCGTGGATAGTGGGGGTATGAAAAGGTCGGAGGACGCGTACCGCCGCCCATCGCAGGCTCGCTGAGCTCGCCACGCTTCGGGTTCACGTTTATAGTGGGGGGGTATTTAACATTGTAAGCACCCATTAGGGTGCTTATACAATTTTTAATCGCATCGCATTGTATGGCATTGTATGGCATTGTATGCCATACACAATGTCATACAATTTTAAAATTGTATGACATTGTACAATATCGCGCGATATCGCGTCACATCGCATACCATCGCATGCCTTATGGTATGCGATGCGATGGGCGCCGCTATAATACACAAGTACCTCAATTTACTTTCGATTTTATTTGCTTTCGATTGACCCTATTCCACACTCTTTCGATTTGGCCTTTGCTTTCCATTCGATCTGCACTTTTACATTCGATATCAATTTTGATGTGCATTCAAGCACAGTGTACATATTTGATTTACTGGATCAAATTCAATATTTAGTCTCCTGCGCAGTGTATTTTTGTTTACAATATAGACAAAACGGTACATGTGTATTTTCACGGCGCCCCCGATATGTGATCGCGCGATTTTTCATCGCATCGCATGCCATACACCCGATGCACTGCGATGCGATTTTAGCCCCCTATGCGATGAAAAATTGTATAAGCACCCTAATGGGTGATTTTAAGCACCCTAATGGGTGCTTACAATGTTAAATGCACCCCCACGCCACCCCCCAGTATAAACGTGAACCTGAAGTGTGGCAAGTGCAGCGAGCCCGCGAGGGGCGGCGGTACGCGTCCTCCGACCTTCTCATACCCCCACTCTCCACGTCGGCGTAGAGTTGATTTTATAAAGTGTGGCGAGCGTAGCGAGCCACCGAGCCCGAAGCGTGGCGAGGGCACGCGTATGCCTGTGAAGTTATGTACTCACCACACTTTATAAAATCAACTCCACACCGACGTGGATAGTCAGGGTATGAAAAGGTCGTAGGAGGCGTACCGCTGCGCTCGCCACGCTTCGGGTTCACGTTTATACTGGGGGGTGGCGTGGGGGTGCATTTAACATTGTAAGCACCCATTAGGGTGCTTATACAAGTTATAATCGCATCCCATCGCATTGTATGGCATTGTATGCCATATACAATGCCATACAATTTTAAAATTGTATGACATTGCAGAACATTGCGCGATATCGCATGCCTTATGGTATGCGATGCAATGGGCGCCGTGATAATACACAAGTACCGACAAAACAGGTGCACGCATCAAATTGAATGCGGATCAAAAACGTCGTAAAAACCATTTGATTGCAATTCGATTTTGCTTCTATAAGAAAAATCAAATTGAAAACCTGTAAAAATCGAAATGTGTGTACACCCCTGTAGTCTGTGGCTACTTGCTGCCTCCATTGCCCTCCTCTGTGTTGTTTGGGTTTGTATCTTGCTTCCCTGGCCCACTTTGTGTATTGTAGTGTATGGCTGGACCCCTTTTTGGTGTCTGAATGCATACCGGACAAGCAAACAAACAAACATATAACAGGCAACAAATATGTCAGGGTGTGTGCACATGGTGCAATTTGAACCCGGCATGCAAAGGGGGGGGGGGAATGGGTGGAGGACGGGTGGACCAGCATTCGGTGTCTGGGGGAATTTATTTTTAGGATTTTAGTGTTTTATCATTAGCAATGTGCGTTTTGGTTATACAGAAATCCAAATCACCCAAATTTCATTCATCCTAAGCAAACCAAAGCCATGTCTCGAAAACTGATCTATACAAAGTCCCAAATCGGATCTATCCCATATTCTAGAATTCGGGTTTTATATCCAAAGTAATCCGAGTTTCGGATTGCAAAGAAATGGCATGGTTTTACCTGTTTTTATTAATGATTTTACTTGTTTCTATTGTTTTTTCTAACTGAACCAAAATCCAAATCCGAACCAAAAAACTTAAGAAACTAAAACGCGAGGATGAATTCAAACCAAAACACAGGGGTCAGCGCACATCTCTCTTCATTATATATGATTATCTATTTTGTGAAATAAGAGATGTTAAATTTCCTTTAAAAAGGTACAATAGGAAAAGGAGAAAGAAAGAAAAAAACATTTCACATGAAATACGATTCTAACAGCTCATCTAAGATATTGATTTCCCTTTTTATGGTCCATCATGTGACCAGCAAAGGATTATGCTGCATTTTACTTATTGTTGATTCAATATAATTAAAAGTCATTCTGGAAACATGTCAAGTCATAATCTGGGAAGAAGTGGAAAATTTATATATGAGATCTCCAAAATCCAAAGAAGAATGGAATGAAATGGCAGAAAGTTTTCAACGTGACGACAATTTGCACTCTGCTGTGGCAGTATTGCTGGAAAACATATTGTAATGGAATATCCAGACAAGGCTGGAAGCTGGCATTTTAATTCTATGGAGACATTCAGTACTGTTCGGTTGCCAGTTTCAGATAAATATAAATGCCCACTCACTAAGTATAGTCACCAAGATATTGAAGTGTTTCCATTTCTTATTTCTATAGCTCTTAAAGTTGGCCTGGGAACAAAAAGAAAAAAAATCACATTGGACATGAGAATATTAAACTTTTTTGTGCTTTTTCTTTATAATTTGAAACAGGAAAAAAATTAACAAGGAGAAGTGTTTCAGATCTATCTGATAGGAGAAAAAAATGGAAAATTATGTGATTTGCAGTCCGGTATACAGTCTGCAAAGAATACCCTGGTCTATCGTTTAGGGCCCCAAGCAGCACAAGCTATACTGGGACCCAACATTCAATGATGGTGATCCAGGCTTAGTTATTATAATTAGTTGCTCCATTTGACGGAGATCTAGGCGCTACCATACCACAATGGCATAATGTTACAGGGAGTGGTTGAAAGCATTATCGATTGGTTAGAATTTTATCTCCATAGTCATATGATCATTGTTGTTAGCAGATAAAACTGCAGCCAGGATGAGTAGCTACATGTACGGGCTTTCATCATGTGATTTGATTTTGGGATACGGGTTTCTTTATGCATAGAGCTGAGAGTCTATGTATAGAGCTGAGAGTCTATGTAAAGTTAAAAGATTTTACAGATGTTTGTAAGTAGTTTTTGTCTTTATTTTCATTAAATGAAGTAGTATGTGTGTAGGTGGTGTGATAGGTGTGTGTTTATGTCTCTATGTATTTGTGCATGTAGGCATGTAAACACATACAGGTATCTTTCTGTCTAGGTGAATGTTATGATAACTGGGTGTCCTCGCCAACCCTGACTCCGTTGTCACCGAATGAGATTGGCGGGCGCGTGCTGTGCTAGGCTTCGCCTATAATAGCCGCGTTCGACAGAGCCCGTTAGTCAGGCTCCGCCCCCGATGCCACCAGGTCTTAAGGGTTGACAACGCCACCACCAATGTCAAGGATGAACAAGGGGATAACTAACTAACCCAAGAAGGGCGAGGTCACCCTTGCCCCGTAGAAACAGGGTGGACGTAACAATACGCAAAGATGTAACACAATACTATTCCAAACAGGTGTAACAATACACAGAGGTGTTTCATCAATATCAAAATACGAGTAAGGGCTGTACGGGGGTAGACCCCACTTATCTGTGCACCGAGGAGGCAACAGGCAGCGGGAACCAGGATACGGACAAAGGACAACACACGGACACCAGGAGCACGGGAGACAGGACGGAGGACACGGCTGGGAATCAACGACAGGATGCAGGATGACTGGGCACAGGAACCAGGAGTAGCGGGTAGGTGGGAACCAGGAACACTAGAGACCATGAGGTGCAAAAGCTATAACCGGCACCTGTCCTGGGCAGACGCCGGCTCTTTATTCAAAATCCCCGCTGACGCTGATGTGCGCTGCACTGCCGGGCGCATGACGTCAGCGCGCCGGCACGCCGACGGAGACACTCGAGGACGTTGCCCAGCAACGCCCCGATGCCTGCTGACGATGCCGTGGGGACGGAAGCTAGGGGCGTTGCTACGTGACGCCCCCGACGTCTCGCCCGGCACTCGTCTACACTGTCTGTCCCGGCGGGTCCGGGACAGCAGTGTTACAGTACCCCCCCCTTGAGGAGGGGTCACCGAACCCTTAGAACCCGGTTTCCAGGGAAATTTTCTAAAAAACTCCGCTCTCAGCCTGGGTGCATGCAAAAACTTTTCTGGGACCCAAGATCTTTCCTCGTCTCCAAACCCCTTCCAATGGACCAGAAACTTGAGCTGACCCCTGTCTACCTTGGAATCCAAGATATGTTCCACCACATACTCCTTATGCCCTCTAACCAAGACAGGTCTTTGAGTACGTGTAGAGCTGGATGGAAGGGTTCCGACGACAGGTTTGAGCAGGGAACAATGAAAGACATCATTGATGCGCAGAGACCTGGGAAGCTGAAGTCTGAATGCCACCGGGTTGATTTGTCCGATAATCGGAAATGGACCGATAAACCTGGGACCCAGCTTGGGGCATTGCTGTCGAAGTCTAATATGGCGTGTGGATAACCATACTCTCTGACCCACTTTAAAGAGACACGGTCTTCTGTGAATATCAAAGAAAATCTTAGACCGGGCTGAGGATTGTCTAAGGGCAATGTGTACATTCTTCCAGGCTTTCCTAAAAAACGAGACAGTGGACGAGGATCTTGACGGATCGACCATGAACGAACTACATTTGGGGTGAAAACCTGAGTTGCAGAAAAAAGGAGAGCTCTTAATAGCTGTATGATAAGAGTTATTATATGCAAACTCCGCTAATGGAATAAGCTCAGCCCAATTGTCCTGGCACTTAGAAACGAAACAGCGGAGGTATTGTTCCAAAGCCTGGTTGACCCTCTCGGTCTGTCCATTCGACTGCGGGTGGTAACCAGAGGAGAGACTGACCTGAATCCCTAAGGCTGAACAAAACTGTCTCCAAAACCTGGCCATGAACTGGGAACCTCTATCCGAGACAATATCAACCGGGAGTCCGTGAAGCCTAAAAATGTTGGTGATGAATAAATTCGCTAGGAGTTTAGCTGTGGGGAGCCCATGTAACGGAGTAAAGTGAGCCATTTTGGAAAATCTATCTTGCTAGACGGAGGAAGGTCAACGATAAAGTCCATAGAAATATGGGACCATGGTTTTTCAGGAATGGACAAGGGAAACAGCGGCCCAATCGGAGACTGTCGAGAAGATTTGTGTCGCGCACAGACCAGACATGAGGCCACAAATCTGTCGACATCTTGCCTCATAGAGGGCCACAAAACAGTCCTGGCTAACTGTTCAAAAGTTTTGGCAATACCTGGATGCCCGGAGCTTTTTGCCGAGTGAAAATCCCTGAGAACCGCCTCCCGTAATTTCTGGGGAATAAATAAACGGTCCTGTGGGGTCTGTTGAGGAGCCGACGTTTGGGCGGCAATTACTAAGGTGGCTAAATCTTGGGTCAGGCCCGCCATGATGACCGAGCCAGGGACGATGGGGGATGCTTTCACCTTAGATCCCTGGAAAGTCTGAAAACTGCGGGAGAGGGCATCCGCCTTCACGTTCTTAGAACCTGTCCTAAAGGTGATGATAAACCGGAATCTGGTGAAAAAGAGTGCCCACCAAGCCTGTCGTGGATTGAGGCGTTTGGCGGACTCGATATAAGAAAGATTCTTGTGATCGGTGATCACTGTGATGGTATGCTGAGCTCCCTCAAGCCAGTGACGCCACTCCTCAAAGGCCCATTTGATGGCCAATAACTCACGATTGCCTACATCATAATTTCTCTCGGCTGGAGAGAATTTGCGGGAGAAGTAAGCACAGGGATGAATCTTTAGATCCTGTGGCCCCTTCTGAGACAGGACTGCTCCAGCACCCACATCAGAGGCGTCGACTTCGATTAAAAAGGGTAGCCTGGGATCTGGGTGGTGCAGAATTGGGGCTGAGCAAAACGCCTTCTTTAATTTTTCAAAAGAATCCATCGCCAGTTGAGGCCATTGTCCTGGGTCAGCCCCTTTCCGAGTCAAGTCCACTATGGGGGCCACGATGTCCGAGAAGGAGCGGATAAATTTGCGATAGTAGTTGGAAAAACCAAGAAATCGCTGAATGGCCTTGAGCGTGGTTGGGCGAGCCCAGGATTGAATGGCCTGAACCTTAGATGGATCCATGGAGAAACCTTGAGGGGAAATAATATACCCTAAGAAAGTCACTTGTGACACTTCGAATTCACATTTTTCCAACTTGGCATATAAATGATTCTCCCGTAGCTTCTGCAGCACCAGGCGGACGTGCTGCCGATGTTCGGGAAGAGATTTGGAAAAAATGAGAATGTCGTCCAAGTAAACTACGGCAAAACCCCCTAAAAACGGTTGAAGGACCTCGTTAATAAAGTCTTGGAAAACTGCCGGGGCGTTAGCTAGACCAAAAGGCATCACAAGATACTCAAAATGCCCCGAGTGGGTATTAAACACGGTCTTCCACTCATCTCCACTTTTAATTCTGATTAAGTTGTAGGCCCCCCTGAGGTCTATTTTGGAAAAAATCACTGTCTCCCGAATCTGGTCAAATAATACGGAGATGAGGGGTAATGGGTAGGAATTTTTGACCGTAATTTTGTTAAGGGCTCTGTAATCAATACAGGGCCGTAAAGACCCATCTTTCTTCTCTACAAAGAAAAACCCCGCCCCTACCGGTGATTTTGAGGGCCGAATAAACCCCTTTTCAAGACTTTCTTTAATGTAGAGGTCCACGGCTTGGGACTCAGGTGCAGATAACGCATATAAACGACCCTTAGGAAGTCTGGCATTAGGCACTAAATCAATGGCACAATCAAAGGGGCGATGAGGAGGCAAGGTGTTGGCTTCTTTTTTAGAAAAAACATCCGAAAAATCACGGTACTGAGGAGGGAGAGCTTGAAGACCAGGGTGCATCACACGGAGAGGGAGAGTGAGACAAACATCCGAACAGGACCCTCCCCACCGAGTGATCTCACCAGTTTCCCAATTAAATTCAGGGTTGTGTCTTTTCAACCAGGGCAGCCCCAGGACAATAGGAGTGAGAGGACAGTGAAATATAAGAAAGGTGATATCTTCGGAGTGAAGAGCCCCCACCGACAGACATAGGGAGGGAGTCCTAAAAGATATACCGCCTTTGGACAGTGGACGGCCATCCAACCCACATACAGAGACGTGATTGGCCAAGGGTATGGGCATGAGGCCCAATCGTTGCACCAGACCTTCATCAATGAAGTTACCAGCCGCCCCACAATCCACAAAGGCAGATCCGTTCCAAGAACGGTCGGTCACAGAGACTGATACCTGAATCAATACGGAATCTGAGGGAGAAAAGCTCGACAGGCCCAAGTGAACCCCCCAAGTATCACTTAGGCCCTGTCTTTTCCCGCCTTCAGCGGACAAGCCACAGCAAGGTGACCGGGACCCCCACAATACAAACAGAGGCCCTTGAGACGTCGGCGGTTCTTTTCGGAGGAAGATAGTCGAGTGGCCCCCAATTGCATAGGCTCGTCTCCGGGTACCTCGGTAGACTCGTCTGCAGATGAGGAAGGCAGCACTCCAGACCGTCTCTCTCTCTGCCGCTCCCGAAATCTTCTATCCACCTTAATGGCTAACTGCATGATCCCATCTATGTCTTTGGGAGTGGGGTATTGTACTAATGCGTCCTTAAGGGATTCGGATAGACCAATCCGAAACTGACTACGAAGCGCTGGGTCGTTCCAGCCAGAATCAATAGCCCAACGTCTGAACTTAGTACAGTATGCCTCCGCTGTGTCCTGCCCTTGACGCAAGGCCCTAAGATTTGACTCAGCCGAGGCCGTCCGGTCCGGGTCATCATATAATAACCCCATAGCGGAGAAAAATGCATCCACTGAAGAGAGAGCCTCAGCACCATCAGGAAGGCCAAAGGCCCAAGACTGAGGATCTCCCTGCAGGAGTGATATAACCATTCCTACCCGTTGAGCCTCAGAACCGGAAGACACTGGGCGTAATTTGAAATAAAGCCTGCATGACTGTTTAAAATTAAAGAACTGAGACCGGTCACCTGAAAAACGGTCAGGGAAATTTAACTTAGGCTCCAGACCCCCACCGGAGGAGGAGCTAGACTGTGACCGTTGCTCGTGAGAGTTTACCCGTAGGGTGAGCTCTTGCAATTTCTGCGTCAGCGTGTGCATCTGTCCTGCAAGAGAATGGGCAGCAGCCTGTTGTGTCGGATCCATGATTGGGTTTCCCCACGACTACCGAACCTCTGAGCTGTAGGGGCAGCGAACAGTCCCAGAGTATAGTTTGGCCGGTTATAATGTTATGATAACTGGGTGTCCTCGCCAACCCTGACTCCGTTGTCACCGAATGAGATTGGCGGGCGCGTGCTGTGCTAGGCTTCGCCTATAATAGCCGCGTTCGACAGAGCCCGTTAGTCAGGCTCCGCCCCCGATGCCACCAGGTCTTAAGGGTTGACAACGCCACCACCAATGTCAAGGATGAACAAGGGGATAACTAACTAACCCAAGAAGGGCGAGGTCACCCTTGCCCCGTAGAAACAGGGTGGACGTAACAATACGCAAAGATGTAACACAATACTATTCCAAACAGGTGTAACAATACACAGAGGTGTTTCATCAATATCAAAATACGAGTAAGGGCTGTACGGGGGTAGACCCCACTTATCTGTGCACCGAGGAGGCAACAGGCAGCGGGAACCAGGATACGGACAAAGGACAACACACGGACACCAGGAGCACGGGAGACAGGACGGAGGACACGGCTGGGAATCAACGACAGGATGCAGGATGACTGGGCACAGGAACCAGGAGTAGCGGGTAGGTGGGAACCAGGAACACTAGAGACCATGAGGTGCAAAAGCTATAACCGGCACCTGTCCTGGGCAGATGCCGGCTCTTTATTCAAAATCCCTGCTGACGCTGACGTGCGCTGCACTGCCGGGCGCATGACGTCAGCGCGCCGGCACGCCGACGGAGACGCTCGAGGACGTTGCCCCGATGCCTGCTGACGATGCCGTGGGGACGGAAGCTAGGGGCGTTGCTACGTGACGCCCCCGACGTCTCGCCCGGCACTCGTCTACACTGTCTGTCCCGGCGGGTCCGGGACAGCAGTGTAACAGTGAAATGCATTGCCCAACACTCTGCCTGTACAACGTATCCTGGTGTCCTTCCCAATATGAATAATAAGACCATAAAACAATGGATGGCATTCAGGAGTCAATGATACAGTCAACTAATAACCAGTATATTAGCCAGTCAGATTTTTTGGTGAGAGGATTATCATAATACCCTCAGAAATCTATATCAACCTTATATTATTTTTTTATAACTGTTCCTCCAAATGAGATTCTTGACAGACTGGCTACAAGATTAAGATGTTTTTGCCAGCTACCCCTTGAATTGAAGTTTCTACCTAAATTGCTCTAAAATATTTTCTTCATATCCATAATCAGGAACTTCCACAAGCGGGCATGATAAACACCTACTAATGACAACCACACATCTGTGGCACATTCTCTGTCACAAATCTTTTCTTAATACTCAGAAGTCAATTCAACTCCTATTCTTGCATAATTAAGACTTCCAACAGAGTGGAAGGGCTATCCTTTAATGGTGTGGAGGGTGGGGTACACAGTTTAAGTCACCTATTTGACTTCAACGTGAGGTGACCCTCAGGGGCGGATCCAGGATAAAATGACAGGGGGGGCACAATGATAAAAATGGGTTTGGGTGGGGGAGGGGCTGTGTTAGTGGTGCCAGTGTACATGCTAAGAGAGCGGCAGGAGAGGGTGGGAATGGAATTAAAAATAGGCCCTGGCATTTAAAGTACGCAGGCCCACCATGGCGACAAAGTGAAGGATGTAGTTGTGCGCGTGCCAAAGGCGCGCTCCAGAAAAGGGTGTGTGGCCACTCAACAGGGGGCGTGTCTACACCACATACAACTTCTACACATTATGCAACAAAATACTAGACCCCATTATACTTGCCCCTTACACATGATGCCAAATGGAATGAGCCAAAATTGACATAATGCCACATGGATTGAGTCAAAATTCAAATAATGCCACATGGATTGTGTCAAAATTCACATAATGCCACATGGTTTGAGCCAAAATTGACATAATAACACACACGGATTGGGCCAAAATTCACATAATGCCAAATGGATTGTGTCAAAATTCACATAATGCCACACGGATTGAGACAAATTCACATAATGCCACATGGATTGAGCCAAAATTTACATAATGCTACACGGATTGGGCCAAAATTCACATAATGCCACACAGATTGGGCCAAAATTCACATAATGCCACACGGATTGAGACAAAATTCACATAATGCCACACGGATTGAGCCAAAATTCTCATAATGCCACACGGATTGAGACAAAATTCACATAATGCCACATGGATTGAGACAAAATTCACATAATGCCACACAGATTAAGCCAAAATTCACAATACACTTCATAAACAGGGACATTGTCCACCAAAGGTGCGCATTAAACATTTACACCATAATGTCCATTACACGTTAAGTTACATGCCATTATGTGTTATGCCAAACACCATAATGCCTATTAAAAATTATGCTACATAAGAGCAGAGAAGTGCTGCTTCTCTACATGCTCATTGCCAAGGGTTCCATGCTCATTGCCAGAGGTTCCATGCTCGTTGCCATGTGGGATTACATGCTCATTGCCAAGGGGGAATACATGCTCGTGGTAAATGGGGGACAGCCGCCGCCAGGCAGGAGTGATAGCCACTGACAGTGGCAGAGTCTGGCTGTATTCAGAGCACTGCAGGTCCCGGCTATTTGAAATAATACCCCTTTCACACCAGAAAATGCATTCCCAGGTTGGCCCCTTTTACACCAGCCTAGTCCCTGCATTTTCTGGTGTGAGGGGGAGAGAAAACCACCCCTCCCCCCTTTAACCAGTTATCTAATTTAACCAGCTATATCTTCGGAACCAACTGACCCATTTACATGGGACAAGTATCATATTGAAGAACTTTTGAGTGGGTTTTGAATAATTTTGGTCCAGTGAAACTGGAACGTTTGGTTCCAGAGTAATCTGCCCTCAAAATCATGAACAGCCATGAAATTACATTTAAAAAAAAAAGAAACGGTTTACATGCAATATCTCTGGAACCGATTGACCGATTTGGACCACCCTGGTATCATATTGAAGGCCCAGCGATTTGGAATTGAATGATATCAACCACAAGCTTCTGTGATGCCAGGGCGGGAACTGGCAGCCGTCGGAACCGGGTGGGGGTCGGAATTGACGGGTCCCATATTATCCTACGGGGAAAAAACGTTACAGGTTTGCCAGGCGATATCTCCGGTTCCCGGGGGGCTAGAGACACGGAGCTGGGCTCGTTGGAAAGCCCTGGTCCTCAGCTACAAAATAAATGACAGGGGGGCACGTGCCCGGGTGCCCCCCCCCCTGAATCCACCACTGGTGACCCCTGATATTCCTTGAGAGAACTGCGATAGTCAAGACTTTAAAGGGGCTTATCTCTTAGCTTACTTTCAGGCACAACATATAGTAGCCTCTATGGCACGGCCATTTTCTGCTGCTGACTAGCATTATATCAACATTTCTCTATACCAATAATCTTACATTAAGCCATTTATATGTATACATTCTTAGTGAGGAATTCTTAAGATCATTATGTGTTGAGTTAGAGGATTGGCCAGTGGCTGACAATTCCCAACTCTTTCTATTAATGAGGATTGCGAAGCTAATGCACACTGTTGACTGTTAGTACATATAACTAGCTTTTCTTAAATGTATAACATAGGGCTTATTTGTTCCCTCATATATTATATAGAATGGGTCTATCTGATTCTTATCATTTCCAGAGATGTGTCAAGGAGGAGGCGGACATTTATCACTGTCTTTGGTAATGTCAGGCAGCCTTGGCTTCAGGAAGGCTGAGACCAATGTTCCCTCTAATTTTATGAAGGCTGTGTGCGGCTAAAGATTTTGGCTGTGCAACTTTGGAATGAAATTTACATTTTTGTGCGTCGCTTATATATAACTGGAAAATGACATTCAGCATTTGAGTTAACTTTACTTCAAAATGATATTAAACATTTAAACATTCAAAATACAGTACACAATGTAGTTAATGGGTGAAACACACATTAATTAAGTCCACAACTGCAAAAAGGGACCACTGCGGCTTTGTGCGCTCTGTTGTAATGTCTGTGCGCACGCTCGTCAAGGTGTGTGCGCGCGCACCTGCGCACAGCTTAGAGGGAACACTGGCTGAGACCCACCTGTGATACTTGTGCTTATTACTCCTGATTGGGCCATTCTTGACATTTTTTCAAGGGCTGTAGGAAATTATTGTTTGCTAGAAGTGTGGCAAAATAAATCATTCTACAAGAATGGACACACTCAAGAGCTATTCATTTTCAATTATATAGGGAGAAACTTACTTTTATCTTTTGAATGGATATAGTGAAGACTATGGTTGATAAGGAGAAGGAGGCCTCTTCCTTGTTGATAAATGGTAAAGTTTTTTTGCAACTTTGCCAACCTCAAAACAACTCCAGATCTATTAAAACATACATCTAACCCAGTGGTATGAAACTCTAATTCTTCTGGGTGACCCTCCCACTTTACAGATAAGTGCCACACACCCTTTTCTTTTACCTTTGTTTTTATTTACTTACATTTTTTAACCAAGCATTATTTATGTGTTTGTATTTTACACAAGTCTTGAGCTATATAAATTGTAACAGATGCCCATTTAAGTGTGCTGGTAGGTGTTTTGTTGTATGTTGCTTATCACTATTTGCAATGTTTCTTATATATGACTCCTATGTCTTACAAAATTGTACACAGTGTTTTTCATAGTGGAGGAAGCAGCTATGTTTCACAGGGGGGACGTGGAGGACACGGTCTGAGGGTGAGAAGATGCGATCATTCATCATATCCCCACCCCCTGCAATAATAGAGCAGGTAGATGTAGCACCACAATGCCTTTTAAATTGGCTTTATTGGCAACGTATCTTAAAAGACGCAGCAGCAGTGGTCGGCGGTGGTTTTGCTGGTGGTAGACACTTTTTACGTATAAGGAGGAGTGATAAAAAGCGCTATCACATGCGGTCCTGTGTTAAATATATATATATAATTGTTGGGGCTCTTCACTACATTAACTGATATTAATAAATAGTGGATATTTGGTTCATGAATTGATCAATGCATTTAAGCCTGCAGCCCCCTTCACCGGACCCCACTTTTCTGCAGGTCCTAACACTATTGCTCAAAATGTCTACAATACATTGTTTATTAAATTCATTTTTTAATTAGTCTTATTGTCGTCACATTCTCTCATGCACCCTGTTTTAACCTATATTGCATAGCTTATGTTAACCACTTCCCTAGATGATTATTGACAGGTGTGTTGGTAACCGCTCACCTTACAAGCATAGTCTGCTGTGAGCTTTAGACCAGATAGCATGCCTGGAATCAAACATTAATGTGATAGCTATGTGTATTGTAGCCATTTTGAGCAATAGTGTTAGGACCTGCAGAAAAGTAGGGTCCCGTGAAGGGGGCTGCAGGCTTAAATGCATTGATCAATTCATGAACTAAATCTCCACTATTTATTAATATCAGTTAATGTAGTGAGTGCAGAGCCCCTACAATTTGTTTAAACAATTTGGTCACAAGCCATAGGGCACCCCAAAACTAGGAAAGTTTAGTGTATAATATATATATAATAATATGTGCAAAGTTTAATGGGTACTCTTTACCTAGCACGGCGCCCACGATCTTGATCGTGGGCATCGTGAGGTAAAAAATCGGGTCGGTCGCGTCGTATGCGGGCTAAAGATGCCCGGACGCGACGCGACCGACGCGATGTCCACGATTTCCCATTGAAAACCATGTTAAACATGGACATCGCGTCGGTCGCGTCGCGGCCGGCCATAAATGTGCACACGATGGCCGCGACGCGATGCCCACGATTTGCCATAGGAATCAATGTTAAAAGGCGCGATGGACACGATTTTAATGTTAAATGGCTGAATGGACCCGATTTTACCATAGGAAACAATGTTAAATGGGCCTTACAGCCCAAATACTTACCCTGAACTCTGAAATGGCCCCCCCAATTGTTTACGCCACCCCACAATCAACGTCAACCCGAAGCGTGGCGAGCGCAGCGGTACGCGTCCTCCGACCTTTTCATACCCCCACTATCCACCTCGGCGTGGAGTTGAGAATAGAATATTGTGGCGAGCGCAGCGAGCCACCGAGCACGAAGCGTGGCGAGCGCAGCGAGCCCCGCGAGGGGACGCGGATACCTTCACAGGTAAACGCGTCCCTTCGCGGGCTTCACAGGTGTCCGCGTCGCCATGGACACCTGTGAAGCCCGCGAGGGGACGCGTATAGCTGTGAAGGTATCCGCTGCGCTCGCCACGCTTCGGGCTCGGTGGCTCGCTGCGCTCGCCACACTATTCTATTCTCAACTCCACGCCGACGTGGATAGTGGGGGTATGAAAAGGTCGGAGGACGCGTACCGCCGCCCCTCGCGGGCTCGCTGCGCTCGCCACGCTTCGGGTTCACGTTGATCGTGGGGTGGCGGTAACAATTGGGGGGGCCATTTCCCAGTCAAGGTTGCCTATTTGGCCTCTGTGGCCCATTTAACATTGTTTCCTATAGCCACATCGGGTCCATTGAGGCATTTAACAGTAAAATCGCGTCGGTCGGGCCATTTAACATTGATTGCTATGGGAAATCGGGTGCATCGCGTCGCGGGCATCGCGGGTACATTTATGGCCGGCCGCGACGCGACCGACGCGATTTCCATGTTTAACATGGGTTTCAATGGGAAATCGCGGGCATTGCGTCGGTCGCGGCCAGACATAAATGTACCCGCGATGCCCGCGATGGGCGCCGTGATAGGTAAAGAGTACCGTTTAATGAAGCTAGCAGGCTTCAGATGTAACAGGCAGAACAGCTTGAACATATCATATGGCAAATTTCTGGACGGCAGCCGTTTGGTGTGACAACACCTTTCTCAACAGAATACAGCCATTGTCACACCAAAACGGCTGCCGTCCAGAATGGGATCGGTACACATAATGTACAGTACAAATTTGCCATATGATATGTTCAAGCTGTTCTGCCTGTTACTGTACCTCTGAAGCCTGCTAGCTTCATTAAACTTTGCATGTATTATTACTAAGACTGGTGCCGGTTCAGTCCTTCTATTTACTGGAATTTTAGGACAAGTCTTGCTACTTATTCTATAAACCTGGCACAGTCTGCATTATTTGGGAAAGTGTTGTGCGTCCAACTCTACACATGCATGACCTTTATTTTTTAACACGAGATAGTGATAAAATGATAGTTGCTCAGCAGTAGCAAGTTAAATAAATTCCAGTCATTGAGCAAAGAGTAGACATAAGGTAACCGCATGGCATATGAAACAGTTGCTTCACATTCTTATCATTCTTGTATATAGTTTCGATCCATAAGACTTACATTGTTCACATTATAGTAGAATTCAATGAAAAGTACATTGGGATAGTTACCCAGAACTACTGTATGCAGGTGTGGGCACTCCCTGTGATAAAACATCCTGCATCCAGATGTACTGTAGGTTTAACAGGCATAAACAAAATAGCCACAGTATCAGTAATATCACATCACAAATCTTTTTTTGTATTATAATGGAAGTTTTACCTCAGATATGTTAGTGTCACTGTACTTTGGAGATCTAAGTAGAATAGAGTCCCACTTGGAACACTTTTGGGAAACAAAGCTCTGAACTTGAGGAAAATCTTGATTTAAAACTGAAGGTCATATATTGGATAGCATGTAATCCCTCCCCTTTATTGGGTAGGGGGGGTTCCCACTCCCCCAGGGAACAGAGCCAGGGCTGACTAGTTGTGGGATTTATACTTCACACTGGGACAGATACAAAATGTGTCCCTTACCTGTGACATTACCTTACGAACTAGTTGATCCCGGTGCTGGTTTCTAAAAAAAAATGTATTTTTTTCTCCAGTAGTTTTGGACCTAGGCCTGGTCCAAGAGTTCGTGCTTGTTCTTTAAATACAGAAGAACCACACATAATTGTTTCCCTGTATTTATAGAACCAGCATCTGCTCAAAGGGCCCGGGGTTGGTTATGATAAGGAGAGGGACTCCTCACAGTATAAAAAAAATGGAATCCTTTATTTTTAATTTTAAACACAGAAGCATTGAACCAATCAAACTGATCTGTGCATTCTTCATGTTTGGAAGGGTTTGCCTTTCGTCAGGCTCAGCAGCCAAACATAAATGGCTTCACCATCAGAAGACATAAATGCACCAAACAAAGGAGCTTAGTAAATCACCAGAATAAAAAAAACAGACCGGTATAAATCAGTAACCAGAGTTGCAACACTGCAGAAACATGGAAGCTTTGTACTAAGGAAGATTTGTACCAAAATGTACCACTACATATACTTGATGAAGATTGATTTCATGTGTACAGGAAATGTAAAGACATAGCAGTAAATCACGTACAGTATGTATTTTCTAAAGTATTGCAGCAAATAATGGGGTAGATGTATTAAGCCTTAACAAGAGATAAATTCAAGTGTGATATGAAGAGATAAACGTCCAGCCAATCAGCTCCTTACTGACTTTTTTCAAACACAGGCTGTAACATAACAGTTAGCAGCTGATTGGCTGGACATTTATCTCTCCTTATCACCCTTGCATTTATCTCTTGTTAAAGCTTAATACATCTGCCCCAATGAATCTAACTAAGAAGTGGACAAAGCTATGTGAAGTATCTTGACATAGTGCCTAGTTCATGTTTGCACACAAATGCATACGCAGCTGTGGTTTTCTAGGTTCCAGAATTGCGAATCATTGCAAGTGAAGCTGCCACGGTGGAAATAATAATAACATCCAACAGAGCCAACAAAGTACTCCACAATGGTGTACTTACGCGCAGCACCGATGCTATAATGAGGAACATTGACTCTGTAGCCTGTCCTACAGCAAATCAGACTGGTCGTGGCAAAAGTCATGGAATAGGCACTTACTCTTTGTGCACACTACAGGATGCTCATCTCACGCGGATGAATTCATATTTTAGGCTAGTGGTTGTTCTATGAAAATCAAATTGAATGAAGAGATTAGAAAATGGCAATAGGCTCCATAAGCATTAATTCAGGGGGTGGTAAGGCTCAGAGACAATGTCTAGATCGACAGTCAATAGGTCAACCCCAAAAGACAAGCACATGGTCATACTGGAAAAAGGATGACACAAGCAAAAGGTTGACATCTTTTGTGTTTTTCAATTTTTTTTGGAGACTAGGTCTACACTTGAGCATGTGGACCCCCAATTAGGGTACCGCTTCACTCGCCTTGCTTAACTGTTCCCAATCAAAGTCCACATACAGAAGATGGTAAAGTATGTCCAAGTCCAAAATATAAAGTGGACAAAAATTATGTAGACCTCTGAATGCTAACTATTGTCTTGTTGTCCTTTTAACAACTTTGACTATATGTATGTTGCCCATATGGTGTTGTCCACGAATACTTGGTAATAAAACCCGACACACATTATTGTGATAATAGTGAGCACACAATTCATAGCAGTTATTTCCTTCTGTACTAATTGTTGTCGGAGCACAATATGAATATTATTATTATACTGTACAGCCAAGACTTAAGGTGCCCATACACGCTGCGATTAATTGTATGCGGTTTGGACTACAAGATTTGGAGCACATCTCACGCAAATTGCGTGCGATGCGATCCAAAGCTAGTTCAAAAAGTTTGTGCACCACATACTTTTTTTTAACTGTGCGATGAGATGTCCGCGGGAGTGTGCATCGCATCGCACACGGCAATCGCAATGTGTATGGGCACCTTTAGAGATTCACTTCTGAGTAGTAATCGCAATTTTCCAAGAAATAGCAATTCAGGCTAAGAATTACAGATATCTGCCAAATAGCTCATTGTAAAGCACAGCATCTAGTGAAACACACAGCACATCAGGAATTCATTGCCATCATGGAAAGAAAGATGGAAACAAAAGCCTACTGTACTATCTACTTGTTAGTATCAAGTTCTTAACCATAGCAAACACGGCCCTTTTGATGTGAGGTTAGAATAGAGATCTAGTGTCCAGGAAGATTAGTGTAACATAAACCATGTGAATGTTTTGTGTAGCGGTAAAATGTTTATGTGCATTTTGTATAAATACTGTCATTCTGAAGGAAATCTAGTGTGTGATTTCCACTTGATAAGGCATTGACCCAATAACTGCAATTAATGTCTGTCCAATATATACTCATGTGTAAATCAATGAATATGTTTTTCCAGAACTGGAAAAATTCAAACAAATGGTTTTATGGGTAAGGTGGCTACATATTGGGGCATCTTGTTTTGTGCGTGTATCTGCCAGATACAGTAGGCAGATTGATCGCACCTTCATAGGCTGCAACAGAATCTGCTCTCGAGAAAGCTGCTAGATGGGGTCCCAACGGCTTCAGCACTTAATAAAATCTACCCCATTGTGTGTTTGTTTTATGGACAAATGTGTCGAGATTTCTTACTAAGAATAAAGATGTATTTGATAGCCAACTTCCAGCAAACTGTAGGCATGGGCAGCCCTATTATGGGTGATGCAGGTCATTAGAAATCTGTCAAATTTGAGTTTTTTTCTATGAAAGTTTGTAGCTATAGCACAAAAAGACCATTATATAATCAAACCAAACAAAAATATATTTTCTGCCCAATATTTTCTTTTTCTTTCCATTTGTCTTCTTCCCTTTTTTTCTAATTACAGATAAACTTTCTTAATCTAATGATGGGAAAATGCTTGGGAAAATGTATTGATACTTGTCTCTACTAAAATATTAATACATTCCATACATTTTATAGAATGCTGCTTATATTTTAAGTTTAGTAGAACTTTTGTCATATGTGGACAATAAACACACTGAATTCTCCAACACACCATGTGTTTCTAACACCTACTACATGCTTGGCTAGTCTCCTGAATCATCCATAAGACTCCAGAAATTGGTGTAGCACTCCCTTACACCCTGGGCCCTGCAGGCTGCAGCCCCCCTCTCTTATATGCAGATGTGGCTGGTTGTGCAGTAGGTTAGTCCCCACAGCTGTCAGCTTAATCATGCTGTAGATTTATAATTCAAGTACAAACAGGAGGATTTAAACACAGGAACAGGTTGCAATAGAGTGCCTGCTACAGGCTGGAGCATATTCAGTATGCTGGCCAATGCAGTGCACCAGAGAATATTAGTACATATGCCCTGGTGGCATATAGCATTAACATTCCTGTAGTAAGTGCTGATTGCACAGGGTAATGGGGGTACACTGTGTGGTCTTGTATTTCTCAGTGGAGTGGAGGGTTTCAGCTGCATGTCCATAAAGCATGGATACTAATGGAGAAAGCGGTAAAGACATATAAGGACAGCAACCTGGTCAGATATCCAGGAAAGAGCAGTGGCAGGTCCTAGGGTCTGCCAGATCCAGACATCACAGGGTTCTAGGCAAGGTGCTGGTTTGTGGCCATACCCGAATCTGTTCATACAATGCATACCTTTTTCTAGACAAACTGGAGCTGAACTTGGTCATATATATATATACAGTAGCTAAATTCTCCTCACCTCTTAGGTGAGAGACTGCCTGTGACCACTGGAGGCCACTCGAGGAATCAAATTACTCCTTAACAGAAAGTGATAGCAAACTAGGGATGGCCATTGGTGCACCCAGCCATTGATAGTGGTAAACTATTTGATAGATGACTATCGATAGTTTTAGCTATCAATGGTTATCCATTATTTTTGAATTAATGGCCCGTGGGCCGATCAGAACTCGGGGGCAGGACTTCCGGGTCCTGGCACCTTGAAAAAAAAGGGGAGCATTGGTTCTCCTTTGCCATTGATGTAGGGAAAGCATCTGGTTCTCCCACATTGATGGCAAAAGTATTCGACATCGGCCATAAACCATCGATGATTTCAAATCATCGATAGTCAATGGCCATCCCTATTTCAACCATGCTAGATATGGAGAGAGGGAGCTGTGAAGACAGAGACTGGAGGAAGGAGCAGATACGGACCAAGCCATCATTTTGATGGGCTTTTAACTAGTATTCAATAAAGGGGTTGTCTATAGATACAGTATATGGTAATTAATTAATATTCCATTATAAAAGGAGACTTAGCAAAACCAATAAAAATTACTCAATTAAAAAAAAAGGAGACTTAGCAGGCTGCTTATTGCATATTTGTATATGTGGCTAGCGAAACATGTTTTATAACATTTAACTGCATCTTTTTCTTTAATTACGTTTTGAAAGCTTTTAAAATAGTCTATTAAAATCTGCATTCAATGCATCACAGAGGTGCACTTCACTAGCGCTGAGGAGCAAAAGGACAATAAAGTTAGAGAGATGTTGTGTTTAGCAGCTGGTTGATATTAGCTTGTGATGATTATGTCTTAATGGTATTTATGATGGGATTCTGCTGCCAAACTTTTTGATGCAATTCCACCTGGGGAATCTAACATCAAAACCAGAAGTAACCGGAGGGACCTGGCCAATGTTTCATTACTCACTGAAATAGCAAAGGTGGAGGACAAGCTAAATAGCTGTGTATATTTTTCCTTCTGCAAAGATACTGTAACCTCACTCACACACAGGCTCATTTACACAAATACACGCCTGAATTTATAAAGTAGATCAGATTAAAAAATGTAACATTTGGCTGTTAGAACATTTGCCATGTTTATTAACTTCTTTATTTTCATCAATAGGCTACAACACATTATAAACTTCTACTGGCTCTTCTGCCTTTTCCTAATATTGTTAAGATTAGGGTGATTTAGGGCCAGATGTACTAAGCTTGAAAGTGATAAAATGGAGAGTGGTAAACAACCAGCCAATCAGCTCCTAACTGCCATGTTAAGGGCTGTGTTTGAAAAATGACAGGTAGAAGCTGATTGATTGGTGGTTTATCACTCTCCATGGAGTAGTACGTCTTGCCCAGTGGTGTAACTTTCAGAGGGAACGTAAGAGTTGGCCTCAGGGCTCTATGTGCTGGGGGTTCAGGGACAAGCTTGGTCATATTGGCTCCGTTATATCACCCATGTACTTTATTTCATTCTTATATTTAATATAAGACACAAGTTCAACCAGGTCCAGGACAAATAACACATGGTCTCATAACTTGTATAAGCCAGTGATGACAGCAGAACTGCTCCCATGCTTTTTCATACTTGACCCCCATGTCTATACAGGATGTTCGGGTATACTCTGCCAATACAGACCCTAGACCTCAACTCTACTCCTTATATCTTTGCGGGAGGGGGACCGTAAATCTGGGTCCTGCAGATGAGCTTTTGCCACTGATGACAACTAAAAAAAAAATAAAGAATTTTACAGAAAATTCATAGACTAAAGCACTTATTCTGGTTCAGTCGCAAAGGCAAATTCCTTCTCAAATGGACAAAACCATGTGCACTGCAGGGGGAGCAGATGTAACTTGTGCTGAGACAACTGAACAGTGTTTGCGTGTGTGTGTGTGTGTGTGTGTGTGTGTGTATGTTCCACGATAACTCGAACACTTTAACTAATCATCTTCAAAATGTGCACACTACCTTATCATCTTAAGGGACAATCTAAGTTCAAAGATGGGTTTAATTGGACAAGCTCTTAACGGTGCCATCATAAGGGTTCATGATATTTCTATTTTCATGCATTGTGATATGTCGTTGGAAGGCTTGTGACTTTCTGAATACAACACAATAAATAGACTCCCTTAAGTGGACCCTTAAAGGGTGCATTAAATAAAAAAAAAAAATTTTAACTTTACAAAACTTTGACAAACTGAAATTAATAAGCGACTCATCGGCAGAGTGGTCTGTAAATAGAACACTGTAGATATCGTTGTGAAATCCATGCAAGATCAATCCCCAGTCAGGTATTTTTTATCTTGATTGTTTGCTTTTTCATTGAGTGTTTTGGGATCTTCTGTACCTGCAGCAGCTTCTGTCCTGCTGTGGTTGGGTAGGGTAGGTGGATAGTTGGAGGCTTGCTGTGGCTGCTGCAGCAGCTTCTACCCTGATGTGGTTGGAAAGGTGGATAGTTAGAGACCTTTTCTGGCTGCTGCAGCAGCTTCTTTCCTGCTGTGGTTGGGAAGGGAAGGTGGATAGTTAGAGACAAGCTCTGGCTGCTGCTGCAGCAGCTTTTGCCTTGCTGTGGTTGAGAAGGCACAGTGAATAGATGTAGACTCGCTGTGCCTGCTGCAGCAGCTTCTGCTGTGCTGTGGTTGGGTAGGGATAAGTGGATAGTTGGAGACCTGTTCTGGCTGCTGCAGCAGCTTTTGCCCTGCTGTGGTTGGGAAAGGTAGGTAGACCAAGATTTGCATAAGCATAAATTTTCGCCTGTCCATCAGACTTAAGACTAGTCATATGTATATCAGAATAAATAATTTACTGACAAGTGCTATCTACATTAACATCAGATACAGGTGCCCAAATGATATATGCTTTTATTTACCTCATTATTTACCAAACCTTATTTCAGACCTGAATCAAAATGTTGCTGAAAGAGCCCTTAGAGGTTTTTTGTTTTCTTTATACTGTACATCTGTTGTGCTGATGGACCCCAGAGAAGCAGCGTGGGTATTGCTATGCACTTGGATTACTGACTAAAGGACAAAATGCAAGGGTGGTTCAATAGGCAAGGTAACACGACCTCTTACATGTGTAATGTTCGCTCATTCTAATTAACTGCTTTCACTCATGGCCATTTTACTGCACCTCCTATCAGTCATTCTGTCCCTGCATTAGATGTAAGATGGCGGGCTGGTAGAAACACTGGCCACACATCAGAAAGATATCGTTTCAACCAGCCAACTTTTGACTGGTTGGAATGATAATCTTTCTAGTGTGTGGGAGCAAACGATTATCAGCCGTTTGCTCCCACACGGCCAAAAACGCTGAAAAACGGCCCCAAATGGTCGTTCCAACTAGCTGGGAAAAATCAAACCTGTTTGATTTTTCCCAGCTGATCTGATGTGTGGGAGAACTGTCTCCCAACTGCCCGATAAGTAGGTGGACACTGACCAGCAGTGTCCACCTACTTTTACCTCTCTGCAGCCTCCAGCGTGGTCCAGATGCCGACAGTCCTTCCAGCCGCTGCCCTGCACTGTGTCTGTAGCCTGCACCACATAGCCCGGGGTGTTCTCCTCCGGCAGCTTCCACTAGTCCTTGCCATTTAACCTGTCCCCCGGCAGCTTCCCCTGTCCCCCGGCAGCTACCCCCGTCCCCCGGCAGCTACCCCCATCCCCCGGCAGTCCTTCACATTTAACCCGTTCCCTGGCAGCTACATTTAACCCGTCCCCCGGCAGCTACCCCCGTCTCCCGACGCTTGCTGTGATGTGTGGCCAAGAGGAAAGGTGCTGAGGAGAAGCCACTGCGTCCCCAGGAGAGCTGCCAGCTAGTCCCCGGCAGCATTCCCCCCCCCCGTAGCGCTGTCCCCGGCAGCATCCCCTGTCCCCCCGCAGCGCAATCCCCCAGCACCATCACCAGTCTGTGGTGCTCCTGCACCACCATCCCCTCCCCACTGCCATCCATCCATGTGCCGGGTCCAGGGGTGCCTACGCCGTCTCTGCTGCTGCCGGGAACGTAACGCTGCCACACCACATAGCAGCTAAAGGAACTTGCGGCTGGGTACCTTTGCCTGTGGAAGAGGCAATAGGCGCAGCGGCTGCAGGCAGAGGTGCCCAGCCACAAGTTCCTATAGCTGCGGGGGTTGGGGTACAATGGCTGGGGATGCTGGGGGTGTGGAAGGTGGCACTGGGGCTCTGTCATGTGCTGCAGAGACTCTCACGGGACACTGCGCTCATACAAGCTGGCAGGAAGGTACCCTGCAGTTGCACCGTGGGCTTCAACCCGCAGCAGAAACCTGGGGGGGGATTCTTTGAGCCTGTCCCCAGCAGTGGCCAGCATCCTGGGTGGGTGGGGTGGACTCAGCCATTGTTCCCCATCACCCAGCAGCTTCCCCACCAGCTCATCCCCCACCTTGTCTCTTTCCACTTTTTCGCTCTCTCACAGTCTTCTTTTTTCTGTCCTCTCCTTCTCTATTCTATGCTCTCTCTCCCCCACCCTACCCCACCTGTCACCCTTGCTCACCTGCCATATCTCCTCTTTTTCTCTACTCTTGCCCACATCTCTCTCCTCCCCCTAGCCCCCTCTTTCAACCCTCTCTTATTCTCTTATTCCCCATCCGTCTAACACTGGGCGGGATTCACTAATAACCCCCGCTGCACATCGCCGGCACTCGCATTGTTAATAATCGCATATGCACTAACATATGCGATTATTAACTCAAATGCGAACACCGGCGATGTGCAGCGGGTTCCCCCCTCCCTGCTTGAACCCTTACACGGCTGTATGGGCTCCGTTTCCTGCTCCCTGCACTCGGAAGAGGTGCAGGGAGGAGGAGATCACTGGTCCGGGCAGCACAGCAGGAGGCTGCCCGGACACAGGTGAGGGGGGTGCGTCGCGGATCGGCGGGGCGGCGGGGGACGCGAAGGGAAGCCCATAGGCTTCCATGGGGTTACGCCATCTAGGACTGGCGTTACCCCCCGCAGTGAAGCCCCGGCGGTGGGGCTTTGCTGCATATGAAAATACAGTAAAAACCCCGAAAACTGTGTTTTTACGGCATTTTCGGTTTGGTGAATCTCGCCCACTGTGGCCTTGTCTTTCTCCTCTCCTTCCTACACTTCCTTTCCTCTCTGTCTGTGCCTGCGGAACCGTCTGCACCTCGATCACGGAGCGGCAGCAACCTGTGCGCTTCCCTCAGTGGAGCCACCCCCAGTGATCCCGGCAGCAGTGGAGTGCCACTGATAGGAGAGCAGAGCTAAGCCAGGCTATCTGGGACTACTACTCTCCTGTCAACCTGTGCACCCTCTATGTCCAGCACTCATGCCCACACCTCTGGGTACCAGGGATCGGTCACTTGCTCCCCAGTCCCCGCACCAACAGGTATGCCATGCTGACCTTGGAAGAGATGCAGGATCCATCGCTGTAAAAATAGTGAGCACTGCATTGTCCTTCACCCTAGAGCAGTGGTTCCCAAACCTGGTCCTCAAGTATCCCCAACAGTGCACGTTTTCCAGGTCACCCAGCAGGTGCACTCATTATTCAGTCACATTTTAAAAGATCCACAGGTGGAGCTAATTATGTCACCTCAGTGCCAGATTAAGCCTTCGGGGGGCCCGGGGCACTTTAGACAGGGGGGCCCCCTTGCACTTGTCATTACTGGCCGCAAACTGCATGGGGGAATATTACACTGTCAAAGAGTAAAGGCAGTATAAACTTGGTCAATGGGGATATTCAGGGGAGATATATATATATATATATATATATATATATTATACACACATACATACATACATACATACCACATGAAAAGCCTGTGTTTGTCCCTCTGCACCTTACTCTGTAGGAGACCTCACAGTCCCAGTGCTGCCTCTGATTAAAAACCCTCCCATGACTAGGCTGCTGCTGTTATCCATGGGCCTGAGAAGCATGTAATGAGCTCCACCAATCAGAGCTCAGCACAAACGTCTCAACCTCTGCCCTCTGGTGCAAAGTGTCATGGGACTTAGTCAACTCCCAGTAATGCACTGCACACTTGGCTCCCAATGCTCAGCACCATTAATCATTGTCACATTGGCAGATAGGTGAAGCTGCAGCACTACCCCACTCCCATACACAAAACCTTTAGCTAGAGGAGGGCCCAGGGGCACTGACCCCTTGTGCCTCCATTATAATCCGGCCCTGTGTCACCTGTGATTCTGTGTGGAGACCTGGAAAACGTGCACTGTTGGGGGTACTTGAGGACCAGGGTTGGGAACCACTGGTCTACATCAACCCTCAGTTTCATAGCTGGCTGTGGAGCTCGCCACCTGTCCCAATCCCAATAGGAGGAGTTCCCTAGCTTCCCTTGGCATTCCCAATAACTGCTGAAAAAACTGTGGCCAGCGCCTTCACATCGGCCACAGTGCATGTCTGCTATTAGCTGATATATATATCTATCTATCTAGGAGCATGCATCGTTAACGAGATTGAACATACACACAAAAATTTTCTTAAAAGATATCGCCTATGCCCCTTTTACACCGCCGCAAAAACTCGGGTCAGCAGCGGGTCAGGCCTGGATTAGCGGCGGTGTAAATGGGGTCAATCCGTGTCCATTTACATGGGACCTCTACCCATGTCCTGACCTGGGTGAAACATGGCTAGGACCCATGTAGATGCCGATGTAAATGGTCCCAGCATGGGTCCTGCGGCCTGGCATAGTGGGAAATACATAAAAGCAGACCATGCTGGGACTTGTAGTGCTGCCACTCACCCTCAGCCTCCTCCTTCCATCTGCCTCCTGAAGCGCCCAGCACACTTCCACCTGGGTCTCCAGGATAAGCAGCTCCATATCCTTCCCTACCGCCTGCAGCTCTCCCATGTCCATCACTGGGGGAGCCATAAAGAACCGCCGCCGGGCCAAGTGATCCCCCTCACTCTGTAGCTGCCATCTCCACCCACTGCAGGTGGCTGTACCCCGCTGCCATTCCGGCTTGCACATCAGCCCCAGCAGCCACCAGCGGGTCTCCCCGGGGAGCTGGCAGTGGAGACATGCACATCTCGGACACTGCTGCACCAGAGTGAGGAGAACGGCACCTTTCTCCGCACTGCTATCCAGCCAGCCTGCACCGCCAGATCCAATCCCTTGTTGGAGGTTTGTGCTGCACTGCGCTGCACCCAGGGGAGCCGAGAGAGGGGGGGAGCAGGTACTAATTACCTGGGCCCAGGCTTGCTGAAGGGGCCCCGCAGGGGCCCTGGTTCGACCCCTCCCTTCCCCCTCCGTCCCTCCCAGGTATCAACAGTAGCACACACTTCTACAGCATGTGCTGTTCTGACAGCAGGCTCAGCATGAGTTTTCTTTTATCCACCTCTAAACATTTTGGGGGTGTGGCCTAAGTGTGGGAGGTGCCCACACACACACACTTAGGCCACACCCCCAAAATTTTACCGGGGCCCGGCATTCCTCTCGGCTGCCCTGGCTGCACCCAGGAGGGGGATTTGTGGTGGTGGAAGAGAGGGGGGATTTATTTGGGAAAAGATAGGAGGTGTTTAGGAGGGTATGGGGTGGGGAGAAAAAAGTGAAGGAGGAGGGTTAGCGCTGCTTGTTTGAGGGTAGTTCACACCCAAATCCCTTGCAACCCCTGGCATCCATAGGGAAAACCCTAACCAAAGTTTAATGTAAACGGTGCAGACCCAGACCCGGGTCTGACCCAGGTCGAAGTGCTGTGTAAATGGAGTATGAAGCTGGGTTCGACCCTGGATACTCCCTTATTTGAACACCAGGGTCCGATCAGGGATTTTGGTGTAAAAGGGGTATTAGAAGGGCTAAAATTAGCAATATCTTTCAAAAAGTAATCTTATGTTGCAACACTGATGAATATTGTTACAAATTATTTGCATTTAACAATTTGAACAGATACATGTAAACTTTGAGGAGATTGCCTGGTGTGTGAAGCAGAGTTTCATTTAATTTCACTTTTCACTTGCGGTCTACTACATAAAGGTGGAATTAAACCATGTTATTAAAATAAATGTAAAAAAAAAAAACAGAAGTAGGCAGAACCTGTCCACCTACTGTACTTCTGTGACATCAGAAGTTGGACAGAAGTTGGCTGGACTAAAAAAAAAAAAAAAACTTTGCTGGTTGGAAGAAAAGTTGGTTAGATGTGTGGGGAACTGTTTTAGTTGGACTGTGAAGTTGGATGGTTGGAGGTTTGAAGAGTTTTAAAAAAGTTGGTCTGAAGTTGTTCTGATGTGTGGCCAGCAAGCTTTTTAGGTTTGACAAATTACAGGATTATGAGGATGATTTTTTAGAGTAGAAAGGGGTACTTGTGTATTATCATGGCGCCCATCGAATCGCATCGCATCGCATACCACTAATTAAGGTATGCGATGGACCCGATTTCAGCCTTTTTTCCAGGCTGAGTATACAATTTTAAAATCGGGTCACATCGCATGCCATTACAATGGCATGCGATGCGACGCGACACGATTTGCCATTGAGTCCCATGTTAAATGGCACCCCCAGACCCGATTTTTAATTGTATACCCACCCTGATGGGTAATAAATATGTAAAATGCAACCACATTGTTAACGGCCCCCCACTATCAACGCCAACCCGAAGCGCGGCGAGCGTACCCCCACTATCGATGTCGTCGTGGAGTTGATTTTATAAAGTGTGGCGAGCGCAGCGAGCCACCGAGCCCGAAGCGTGGCGAGCTCAGCAAGCCCCGCCAGCGGATGCACATTACTTCACAGGTATACATGTCCGCTCGCCATGCTTCGGGCTCGGTGCCTCGCTGCGCTCGCCACACTTTATAAAATCAACTCCACGCCGACGTGGATAGTGGGGGTATGAAAAGGATGGAGGACGCGTACCGCTGCGCTCGCCACGCTTCGGGTTGGCGTTCATAGTGCGGTGGCGTTAACAATCAGGGGCATTTCACATACTCATGACCCATGAGGGTGGGTATACAATTAAAAATTGGGTCTGGGGGGGGGCATTTAACATGGTAATAAGGCATCTGGGTGCCTGTACAATGAAAAATCGGGTGAAATCGCATCGCATCGCATGCAATGCGATTTGTCATCGTACAATGACCTACGATGGAAATGGGGGGTGCCGTGGTAATACACAAGTACCTAGAAAGGTATAGTTCCAATAAACCTAGAACAAGAAGGGGTAAAAGAGGAGGAAAACAAAAAAGCAAACATAATAGAGCAAAGAAAAAGGGATGGCAGAAGTTGAAGAAGTAGATAAAGAAAATGATGAAAATAGTAAGGGATCTACTATAAATAATGGTTATACGAAAATGTATAATATTAGCAAATATGTGTTGTCCGACTTGGAAACAAGTGTTTTGAGTAAAGGCCTTAAATTTGCTCCTTCTTTTACAAGAAAATAATGAACTGGTAATTAAGCCAGCAGACGGGGGGGGGGGGAATTGTAGTGATGGACTAGATTTACTATCGTGAAGAGATTATGAGATAGTTCTCAGATACGAACACATATAGGAAACTTAGAGGAGACACAGGTAAAATAAAGAAAAAACGTATCACTTTTCTTGATACCTTTGAAAAATGTTTTGCAAATATATAGTGGTTACAAATCCATCCGCTTCCTGTCCTATATGTGTTGCCAAAAATCCATAAGGATAAAGAGAGACCTCCAGGACAGCCTATAGTGGCTGCCATGGATTCAATTACCGCAAATCTGTCCCACTATTTGGATTCTATGATTCAATCATTGGTGGAAAAAACATCTTAACTTAAAGATTCCACGGATGTATTTAATAAATGAGAAAATATTAAATGGGAGCCAAGTTATACATTGGTAACAGAAGATGTGTCATCACTGTACACAATAATAAAATATAAGGATGGCATAGAAGCAGCATCTCATTTTATAGAGAAAGACAACACTTTCAAAGATAAATTAGATTTTGTGAAAGAGGGAATGAGATTCATTCTTGAGAATAACTTATTTTGGTATGATCAATCATTATCTTCAGACTAACAGGACAGCAATGGGGACTAGGTTTGCCCCGGGGTACATCAACCTCTTTATGGCACACTGGGACCACCAGTGTGTCTTGGGGGAACATGACCTTGGGGCAGGTCTGGTCCTCTGGGTCTGTTATACGGATGATATACTTTTCATCTGGAGAGGAGGTTCAGACTTTCTAGAAAGATTCTGTTCACATTTAAACAATAATACAAAAAATATCGTACGAACATAAAATATTAGTCAAGAACTGGTGAATTTTTTGGGATCTTTACATTTTTATTGAAGGAGGTGAAATTAATACTAGAACTTATATCAAACCTACTGATTGTAGGTTAAAAATAAAGTTGTTAGTAGTGCTCTAAACTAACCTGAGAATAAAAGCAATATTCAAACCAAAGGATTTTATAGGTGTGCCACATGTATTATGTGTAAAAACTGTAAAAGTGACCAAACAAAAATAACCAAAACGACAGCAACTAAAACAGGAAAAGAATTTACTATTAGATAGTTTATTACCTGTCATAGTAGAAATGTTATCTACCGGTTGCAATGTTTGTGCAATAAACAATATATAGGCCGAACATAAAGGAGACTTAGGCCAGTATTCAATGCCTCTGATTTGCCATATTTTACAGCGAATCAGGCAATTCGCTGGGGTTAAGGCGAATTTTCTCACAAAAAAAAACAATTCGCCCTATTCAATGGACACAATTCGCTGCAAATGAAGAGCGAATGTCTGGCGATTCGCCGATTGCGATTCGCCAGTGGTTTTCAATGGGGTTTTTAGAGGAATTCGCTGAGAGTGTATTCAATGCTCAACTGGAGAACTGCTTTCTCCAGTGATTTTCGCCATGATTCTCCTTTTTACATTCGTCATCTTTTTAAGGTGAACTGCAATTTGTTGTTTTAAAATAAAGTTTTTTTGGGGGGGGGGGCTCAAAAAAATCATTAAATTGTGTTATGTGAATGGTCTTGCTATTTATTTTACTGGTCATGCAGCACAAATATATTTTCTGAAGAAGACAAAAAGGAAAAGAAAAGTAGACTAAATTTCACATTCTACAACCGTTGGTCCAGGTGGTGAGAGTGCATTCGAGAAGAATATCATATTTGTTCTTGTTTATATTCTCTGAAGGGTTTGGCGACTCTTTTTTGATATTCTAAAGTTAGCTGCTCTTGGCACAGTCGAAATTGTCATTCATATTGTGGGCTGGTAGAAACATGTTCAAACATTGGGGTGGATGTATTAAGCCTGGAGAAGAGTTAAACTGGAGATAGATAAGTGAAAGGAGATAAAACAGCTGGAAATCATAGCTTGCATTATAATGTGCAGAGCTTCATTGAGGGGTGTGTCACATTTTGCCCAAGCGGCATGTATATCTCCACCTATTGGCATATCTATTGTCACTCAGGGGTGTGTCCTGCAGGAGCAGGTGAAAACTATAGCAGAAAGCAATAGTACTGGATACACATCAACATCACAGCTACATTACACTTGGCTACAAAAGGACATTAAACCTTCATTACACTGAATGGCTCTATACTGACATCACAGCTACATTACATGGCTACATACCAACAATACAGCTACAATTGATGGTATGGCTACATACCGACATAACAGCTACATTACACAGCAGGTCTACATACTGAAATTACATCTGTACATTGCCATACCTTCCAACTATCCTGATTTTCGCTGGACAGTCCCATTTTTTTTTTAACTGTCCTGCTATCCCACGTACAGGCAGCAGTTGAGAGGCCTCTGAAAATGGGAGTAGTTTGAGAGAGTCATTCCCACAAAGCCACGCCCATTTTCCAGTTTTGCTGCACAGGAGGCTCACTACAGCAGCCAAATTATTGGGAGGTATGCATTACATAACAGTGATATCAGCCCCCACTTTCCATGTCTCTGTCTTTCCCTTCCACCTATTCATCTATCCTCCTTCTCCCACCTCCCATAGCAGTGTTAGCCCGACAAATGACAAAAACTGAAAGATTATCCTAAAACAGAACTTAGGGGGCTACAGTATGTACTAATGGGACATACACACAGGGAGATTTAAGGGCATTTTCTAAGCGATCTGACTAGAAAATTATAAGCTTGTGAGCAGGGCCCTCCTCCTCTAAGTTGGTTTGTTTCTACCCAGTTTGATTTATCACTGTTGTTTCCAATTGTAAAGAGCAACGGAATATGCTGCACTATATAAGAAACTATAAATAAATAAATAAAATGTTCCTTCATTGCTCCGTGTGTAGGGGCCATGGCGATAGCGATGGGCGGCCATGCATGCCGCTATTGCCTGTCAATTAATATCCTACATGCGGGATAAATCCAGTGAGATTGCCAGTCAAGCCAGTGTGCTCACCGGAGAACACTGGCCCTGACAGATCGCTGAGCACACAGCACTTATACATCGCGATCTGGACCGAGTGAACGAAGAAAGCTCCAGCCAATCCACTCCTGAAAAATATCAGGAGCCAATTGGCTGATACTTTAACTCTCTCCACTTTATCTCTTACCAAGGCTTAGTGTATAAATCCGTTAATATCTTTAACACACGACTTAGATACTAATTGGACTTTAAGATTATCAACAGTTGTAGAGACCATAATGTAGCTAAGGAACTTCAAAGGCACCGTGATTTTAAGTACAGAAGAGAAAACATCAAATAATTTTATTTAGAATTAGTAGATGGGAAACATTCACATAAACATTTAAAACAATTTTCAGATTAGATTGAAACAGATCAGAGGGAAAAATATATATATATATATATAACGAATCTAGGGGAAGAAGCAGCACTCCAGCCTTTAAACGAACTCGTGTTTAATCAGTCACAGCAAATAACAGCAACGTTTCAATACAAGGGTGTATTTTCCTCAGGCTAGTGAATCACCAAATTTACTGACCTTATATACCAAAGACCGCGTCTCGTCGACGGCGTGGACGCCGGGATTCACTGACGCTAACCAGTGACGTCACTCTAAACAGCCGCGCTGCGGCAATATTGTATACAACGGTTGTCATGGTGTTATACAAATATAAGATAAAGTGCTAGCAGTGCTACATTTAAGACAAAACTACATATGACGATATATACAAATACATATACACACAGATGAGATTAGAGCCATATCAAATGACTAAATGCGAACTTACGATATATATACAATTATAATAATAGCTCCTTGATTACAGTTAATGGTCTCTGAGGACCTATCCTAAAGAAAACACATATAGAACATAGAATCTTAACGAAGCTTTATGAAAGGACACCCAAACCTGATGCTTCATTCAAACCCCGAGGGGACAATGTATCTAACCACATAATCCATTTACTTTCCCTTTGTAACAGCCGTAACCCCCTGTTGCCACCTCTAATGGATTCCTCAACATGATCTATCATGCGGTATTTTAAACTGAGTAGGCTATGCCCCATCATTGCAAAATGACGGGCTACTGGTTGTGGACTGGTGCCCGCTACCAGTGCTGCCTTGATTGCCGAGCGATGTGCATTCATGCGTTCTTTAAACGCTCGTTCGGTTTTCCCGATATAACTCTTACCGCACGGACAAATTATTTGATAAATCACAAATTTAGAATTACACGATAAAGTGTATCTGATGTTTACGGGTTTCCCCGACTGGGGATGATTAAACACTGCTCCCGGTATCATAAATTTACATGTTACACATGTGCAACGTATGCACCCCAAAATTCTCCGTTTGGACATGACCTCACTCACTGTCGGGGTATAAGTTTTAACCAATATGTCTCTAAGATTACGAGATCTTTTATAGCAGGGCAGGAGTTTCGTGTCAGCAATTTTTAGATCAGGATCTGACCTCACGATGTCCCAGTGATTTTTCATCACCCTGGTGATTTCAGTGCTGGAATTAGTATATGTACTTACCCAGGGAATGAATTTCTGCTGTTGTGGCCCTTCAAGAGGTTTATTTTTGTTTTTAGGGGTAAGCAAGGAGTTTCTATCTAACTGCATTACTTGGTTCTTAGTTTCGTTAAGTAAATCACTATTGTAACCCCTTTTAACAAATTTTTCCACCATCTCTGACATTTGTTTCTCTGCTGTAGCTGCATCTGAATTAATCCTTTTGACCCTCATCAATTGGGATCTGGGTAGGCTACACATGGTGCTTTTGGGATGACAACTGGATGCATATAGCAGATTATTCCTGTCTGTTTCTTTTGAAAACAGGCAGGTTTTAATTAACCCTTCAACAAGATCAATTTTTACATCCAAAAAGTGTACAGAAGACCTACTCCTCTCAAAAGTGAATTTAATAGGACTGGTACTTTCATTGTGACAACTGATGACACTCTCCAATTCATTCACTGGTCCCTGCCAGAAAAGAATCAAATCATCTATGTAGCGGGAGAAGAACACAATCCTCCCCGCTACCTCAGGGCGACTGAAAAACACCTGGTGCTCAATATGGAACATGAAAATGTTCGCCAGGGATGGTGACACTGCCGATCCCATAGAGCAACCTGTTTTTTGAAGAAAAAACATATCTCTATAAAGAAAAAAAATTTTTCTAAAATGAACTGGAGTAATGACATCAGGAATGACAAATCAGGACCACTATACAATACATGATCAGTAAGATACTCTAATACCGATTCCAAACCCTCTTTGTGGGGTATTGCCGTGTAAAGGCTATTCACATCAATAGTGAATAACCACACTTCACCCTCCAATATTGGTAATGCTTTTAGCCTGTTTAGCAGAGATGTAGTGTCCAACAGGTAATTGGGGTGAGCCCTGATACAGGGCTGTAGTAGACTGTCCACATAGACAGCAATACGATGAGTTAGTGACTCTCTAGCTGCCACAATTGGCCGACCCGGTGGATCCACCAACGATTTGTGGATCTTCGGGATACAGTAAAACGTCGCCACTAGAGGGAATGGAGGAAGAAGTTTGTCCATCAAATCTTTAGAAATCACTTTTTTATCCACAGCTGCAGAAAGAATGTTCTTTAATTCTTTATGGAATTTTTGTGATGGGTCAGACCTTAGTTGTAAATATGTTTGCTGATCCTGGAGGTGTACCATTACTTGGTCGTGATATTTGGAGGAGTCCTGGATCACCAGGGCCCCACCTTTATCTGCTGTCCTGAAAGTGAGTAAAGGGTTATCAGCAAGGTTTTTAATAATTTCATGTTCGACTTTGGAGAAATTATTTCTGGCTTTGTTCGGATTAGATAGAATAGGGGTCACATCTTTGTGGACCATCCTCATGTACGTTTTAACCGCTGGGCTAAACGACTGTGGTTCAAAAGTCGATTTGGGAAGTATCTTTGACAACTGCGCTGGAATAGCCGATTGTACCGATATTGACGGTTGTACAGTGGTGGGTATGGGAATTTTGGCATAATGTTCTTTAAGTTTTAGATGTCTGTGTAATTTATGTTTCTCAATCATCCATTGATCTTTATTATGGACTGTAGATGGTATAAAGGAGAGACCTTTATTCAGGATTTTTTCTTCCAATGGCGTCAGCGGGTATGATGATAGATTTACCACCAGGCTATCTACTTTACTGGTGGTTTTGTGGCTCTGCCTCTGCCTTTTGGCTTGACCGCCGCGCCTGGTACGGCTACGCCACCTCCTGCCACTTGGGCTCGGGTACGCGCCCCTAAAGGGAGCCCTGCAGATCCGGGACCCCCCGTCCCTCTACCTCCTTCACTCTCACTATTTGTGGAGTAAAAGTCAGTGGAAGAGTCCTGATCCCTGGGTAACCGATTCTTTTGACGTCTGAAAAACGGCTTCCTCTGTGATGGGTACTTCTGGGGATCAGTCCATCTGTATACCAAATTAGACTCATAATCCGCCACCACTTTAGACTTTTTTTCTTTTTTAAATTTCAGCAATTCGCGTTTGTATGTTAGAATTTGGTTGTTTAGTTTCTCGTACCAATCGGTCTGGGTGTCTGCCAACAATGCCTCCTTATGCTCTGTTTCGAAAGTCACGATTTTATCTTTCACAGTGTTAATCTCTTTGGTACACTGTTCCACTATTAAGGTTATCAAATCAAATGAGCATTTATTAATAATGGCTACCCATTTCCTGCAAAATGCAGGGTCGGTTTTCCCTATAGTTGGGCTATTACGGACACGGAGACCACGGGGAATCATTTTACTTCTATGATAATCACTCAACGTGGAGCCATGTAAAAAATAGTCCGTCTGCCTTTTATGCAGTTTCAGTAATTCCTTGAATAACTCATCACATGGCGTTATTTCTACCGTGTCAGAGGGAGTAAATAATGCTTTCTCTACCTCTACATCAGAATAACTGAACATTTCACCCCTTGGGTAAACCGACTGTTGTAAACCTGGGATTTCTTCACCTGTAGGCACAGGTGCTTCAAGTTCCGCCATATTAACACTTGGCTATTGCCCACAATCTCAGTGAAACCGTGCAATAACGTGCAGCCCTTGTGCTTTTAAAGGTGAAATGAATGTCCATATAAAATGCTTTAACCACCACTGTAACAACACTACTCAATAAACAGTAGACATAACAATCGACATAACAAAAAAGGATGACATCACCTGATCTTCTTTGTTCACATTCAGGGGTGCCTTGACTCTAGAAGATTTGTCCCAAATGGCAAATAATCCAATATACAGAGAAGGGGGGGGTCCGGCAGCTCCACTTATTAAGTTCCTCGGCGGGTGCCCGCTAGCAGCTGTAAACCAGCTATATAACGAATCTAGGGGAAGAAGCAGCACTCCAGCCTTTAAACGAACTCGTGTTTAATCAGTCACAGCAAATAACAGCAACGTTTCAATACAAGGGTGTATTTTCCTCAGGCTAGTGAATCACCAAATTTACTGACCTTATATACCAAAGACCGCGTCTCGTCGACGGCGTGGACGCCGGGATTCACTGACGCTAACCAGTGACGTCACTCTAAACAGCCGCGCTGCGGCAATATTGTATACAACGGTTGTCATGGTGTTATACAAATATAAGATAAAGTGCTAGCAGTGCTACATTTAAGACAAAACTACATATGACGATATATACAAATACATATACACACAGATGAGATTAGAGCCATATCAAATGACTAAATGCGAACTTACGATATATATACAATTATAATAATTCCTTGATTACAGTTAATGGTCTCTGAGGACCTATCCTAAAGAAAACACATATAGAACATAGAATCTTAACGAAGCTTTATGAAAGGACACCCAAACCTGATGCTTCATTCAAACCCCGAGGGGACAATGTATCTAACCACATAATCCATTTACTTTCCCTTTGTAACAGCCGTAACCCCCTGTTGCCACCTCTAATGGATTCCTCAACATGATCTATCATGCGGTATTTTAAACTGAGTAGGCTATGCCCCATCATTGCAAAATGACGGGCTACTGGTTGTGGACTGGTGCCCGCTACCAGTGCTGCCTTGATTGCCGAGCGATGTGCATTCATGCGTTCTTTAAACGCTCGTTCGGTTTTCCCGATATAACTCTTACCGCACGGACAAATTATTTGATAAATCACAAATTTAGAATTACACGATAAAGTGTATCTGATGTTTACGGGTTTCCCCGACTGGGGATGATTAAACACTGCTCCCGGTATCATAAATTTACATGTTACACATGTGCAACGTATGCACCCCAAAATTCTCCGTTTGGACATGACCTCACTCACTGTCGGGGTATAAGTTTTAACCAATATGTCTCTAAGATTACGAGATCTTTTATAGCAGGGCAGGAGTTTCGTGTCAGCAATTTTTAGATCAGGATCTGACCTCACGATGTCCCAGTGATTTTTCATCACCCTGGTGATTTCAGTGCTGGAATTAGTATATGTACTTACCCAGGGAATGAATTTCTGCTGTTGTGGCCCTTCAAGAGGTTTATTTTTGTTTTTAGGGGTAAGCAAGGAGTTTCTATCTAACTGCATTACTTGGTTCTTAGTTTCGTTAAGTAAATCACTATTGTAACCCCTTTTAACAAATTTTTCCACCATCTCTGACATTTGTTTCTCTGCTGTAGCTGCATCTGAATTAATCCTTTTGACCCTCATCAATTGGGATCTGGGTAGGCTACACATGGTGCTTTTGGGATGACAACTGGATGCATATAGCAGATTATTCCTGTCTGTTTCTTTTGAAAACAGGCAGGTTTTAATTAACCCTTCAACAAGATCAATTTTTACATCCAAAAAGTGTACAGAAGACCTACTCCTCTCAAAAGTGAATTTAATAGGACTGGTACTTTCATTGTGACAACTGATGACACTCTCCAATTCATTCACTGGTCCCTGCCAGAAAAGAATCAAATCATCTATGTAGCGGGAGAAGAACACAATCCTCCCCGCTACCTAGATGATTTGATTCTTTTCTGGCAGGGACCAGTGAATGAATTGGAGAGTGTCATCAGTTGTCACAATGAAAGTACCAGTCCTATTAAATTCACTTTTGAGAGGAGTAGGTCTTCTGTACACTTTTTGGATGTAAAAATTGATCTTGTTGAAGGGTTAATTAAAACCTGCCTGTTTTCAAAAGAAACAGACAGGAATAATCTGCTATATGCATCCAGTTGTCATCCCAAAAGCACCATGTGTAGCCTACCCAGATCCCAATTGATGAGGGTCAAAAGGATTAATTCAGATGCAGCTACAGCAGAGAAACAAATGTCAGAGATGGTGGAAAAATTTGTTAAAAGGGGTTACAATAGTGATTTACTTAACGAAACTAAGAACCAAGTAATGCAGTTAGATAGAAACTCCTTGCTTACCCCTAAAAACAAAAATAAACCTCTTGAAGGGCCACAACAGCAGAAATTCATTCCCTGGGTAAGTACATATACTAATTCCAGCACTGAAATCACCAGGGTGATGAAAAATCACTGGGACATCGTGAGGTCAGATCCTGATCTAAAAATTGCTGACACGAAACTCCTGCCCTGCTATAAAAGATCTCGTAATCTTAGAGACATATTGGTTAAAACTTATACCCCGACAGTGAGTGAGGTCATGTCCAAACGGAGAATTTTGGGGTGCATACGTTGCACATGTGTAACATGTAAATTTATGATACCGGGAGCAGTGTTTAATCATCCCCAGTCGGGGAAACCCGTAAACATCAGATACACTTTATCGTGTAATTCTAAATTTGTGATTTATCAAATAATTTGTCCGTGCGGTAAGAGTTATATCGGGAAAACCGAACGAGCGTTTAAAGAACGCATGAATGCACATCGCTCGGCAATCAAGGCAGCACTGGTAGCGGGCACCAGTCCACAACCAGTAGCCCGTCATTTTGCAATGATGGGGCATAGCCTACTCAGTTTAAAATACCGCATGATAGATCATGTTGAGGAATCCATTAGAGGTGGCAACAGGGGGTTACGGCTGTTACAAAGGGAAAGTAAATGGATTATGTGGTTAGATACATTGTCCCCTCGGGGTTTGAATGAAGCATCAGGTTTGGGTGTCCTTTCATAAAGCTTCGTTAAGATTCTATGTTCTATATGTGTTTTCTTTAGGATAGGTCCTCAGAGACCATTAACTGTAATCAAGGAGCTATTATTATAATTGTATATATATCGTAAGTTCGCATTTAGTCATTTGATATGGCTCTAATCTCATCTGTGTGTATATGTATTTGTATATATCGTCATATGTAGTTTTGTCTTAAATGTAGCACTGCTAGCACTTTATCTTATATTTGTATAACACCATGACAACCGTTGTATACAATATTGCCGCAGCGCGGCTGTTTAGAGTGACGTCACTGGTTAGCGTCAGTGAATCCCGGCGTCCACGCCGTCGACGAGACGCGGTCTTTGGTATATAAGGTCAGTAAATTTGGTGATTCACTAGCCTGAGGAAAATACACCCTTGTATTGAAACGTTGCTGTTATTTGCTGTGACTGATTAAACACGAGTTCGTTTAAAGGCTGGAGTGCTGCTTCTTCCCCTAGATTCGTTATATAGCTGGTTTACAGCTGCTAGCGGGCACCCGCCGAGGAACTTAATAAGTGGAGCTGCCGGACCCCCCCCTTCTCTGTATATTGGATTATTTGCCATTTGGGACAAATCTTCTAGAGTCAAGGCACCCCTGAATGTGAACAAAGAAGATCAGGTGATGTCATCCTTTTTTGTTATGTCGATTGTTATGTCTACTGTTTATTGAGTAGTGTTGTTACAGTGGTGGTTAAAGCATTTTATATGGACATTCATTTCACCTTTAAAAGCACAAGGGCTGCACGTTATTGCACGGTTTCACTGAGATTGTGGGCAATAGCCAAGTGTTAATATGGCGGAACTTGAAGCACCTGTGCCTACAGGTGAAGAAATCCCAGGTTTACAACAGTCGGTTTACCCAAGGGGTGAAATGTTCAGTTATTCTGATGTAGAGGTAGAGAAAGCATTATTTACTCCCTCTGACACGGTAGAAATAACGCCATGTGATGAGTTATTCAAGGAATTACTGAAACTGCATAAAAGGCAGACGGACTATTTTTTACATGGCTCCACGTTGAGTGATTATCATAGAAGTAAAATGATTCCCCGTGGTCTCCGTGTCCGTAATAGCCCAACTATAGGGAAAACCGACCCTGCATTTTGCAGGAAATGGGTAGCCATTATTAATAAATGCTCATTTGATTTGATAACCTTAATAGTGGAACAGTGTACCAAAGAGATTAACACTGTGAAAGATAAAATCGTGACTTTCGAAACAGAGCATAAGGAGGCATTGTTGGCAGACACCCAGACCGATTGGTACGAGAAACTAAACAACCAAATTCTAACATACAAACGCGAATTGCTGAAATTTAAAAAAGAAAAAAAGTCTAAAGTGGTGGCGGATTATGAGTCTAATTTGGTATACAGATGGACTGATCCCCAGAAGTACCCATCACAGAGGAAGCCGTTTTTCAGACGTCAAAAGAATCGGTTACCCAGGGATCAGGACTCTTCCACTGACTTTTACTCCACAAATAGTGAGAGTGAAGGAGGTAGAGGGACGGGGGGTCCCGGATCTGCAGGGCTCCCTTTAGGGGCGCGTACCCGAGCCCAAGTGGCAGGAGGTGGCGTAGCCGTACCAGGCGCGGCGGTCAAGCCAAAAGGCAGAGGCAGAGCCACAAAACCACCAGTAAAGTAGATAGCCTGGTGGTAAATCTATCATCATACCCGCTGACGCCATTGGAAGAAAAAATCCTGAATAAAGGTCTCTCCTTTATACCATCTACAGTCCATAATAAAGATCAATGGATGATTGAGAAACATAAATTACACAGACATCTAAAACTTAAAGAACATTATGCCAAAATTCCCATACCCACCACTGTACAACCGTCAATATCGGTACAATCGGCTATTCCAGCGCAGTTGTCAAAGATACTTCCCAAATCGACTTTTGAACCACAGTCGTTTAGCCCAGCGGTTAAAACGTACATGAGGATGGTCCACAAAGATGTGACCCCTATTCTATCTAATCCGAACAAAGCCAGAAATAATTTCTCCAAAGTCGAACATGAAATTATTAAAAACCTTGCTGATAACCCTTTACTCACTTTCAGGACAGCAGATAAAGGTGGGGCCCTGGTGATCCAGGACTCCTCCAAATATCACGACCAAGTAATGGTACACCTCCAGGATCAGCAAACATATTTACAACTAAGGTCTGACCCATCACAAAAATTCCATAAAGAATTAAAGAACATTCTTTCTGCAGCTGTGGATAAAAAAGTGATTTCTAAAGATTTGATGGACAAACTTCTTCCTCCATTCCCTCTAGTGGCGACGTTTTACTGTATCCCGAAGATCCACAAATCGTTGGTGGATCCACCGGGTCGGCCAATTGTGGCAGCTAGAGAGTCACTAACTCATCGTATTGCTGTCTATGTGGACAGTCTACTACAGCCCTGTATCAGGGCTCACCCCAATTACCTGTTGGACACTACATCTCTGCTCAACAGGCTAAAAGCATTACCAATATTGGAGGGTGAAGTGTGGTTATTCACTATTGATGTGAATAGCCTTTACACGGCAATACCCCACAAAGAGGGTTTGGAATCGGTATTAGAGTATCTTACTGATCATGTATTGTATAGTGGTCCTGATTTGTCATTCCTGATGTCATTACTCCAGTTCATTTTAGAAAAAAATTTTTTTCTTTATAGAGATATGTTTTTTCTTCAAAAAACAGGTTGCTCTATGGGATCGGCAGTGTCACCATCCCTGGCGAACATTTTCATGTTCCATATTGAGCACCAGGTGTTTTTCAGTCGCCCTGAGGTAGCGGGGAGGATTGTGTTCTTCTCCCGCTACATAGATGATTTGATTCTTTTCTGGCAGGGACCAGTGAATGAATTGGAGAGTGTCATCAGTTGTCACAATGAAAGTACCAGTCCTATTAAATTCACTTTTGAGAGGAGTAGGTCTTCTGTACACTTTTTGGATGTAAAAATTGATCTTGTTGAAGGGTTAATTAAAACCTGCCTGTTTTCAAAAGAAACAGACAGGAATAATCTGCTATATGCATCCAGTTGTCATCCCAAAAGCACCATGTGTAGCCTACCCAGATCCCAATTGATGAGGGTCAAAAGGATTAATTCAGATGCAGCTACAGCAGAGAAACAAATGTCAGAGATGGTGGAAAAATTTGTTAAAAGGGGTTACAATAGTGATTTACTTAACGAAACTAAGAACCAAGTAATGCAGTTAGATAGAAACTCCTTGCTTACCCCTAAAAACAAAAATAAACCTCTTGAAGGGCCACAACAGCAGAAATTCATTCCCTGGGTAAGTACATATACTAATTCCAGCACTGAAATCACCAGGGTGATGAAAAATCACTGGGACATCGTGAGGTCAGATCCTGATCTAAAAATTGCTGACACGAAACTCCTGCCCTGCTATAAAAGATCTCGTAATCTTAGAGACATATTGGTTAAAACTTATACCCCGACAGTGAGTGAGGTCATGTCCAAACGGAGAATTTTGGGGTGCATACGTTGCACATGTGTAACATGTAAATTTATGATACCGGGAGCAGTGTTTAATCATCCCCAGTCGGGGAAACCCGTAAACATCAGATACACTTTATCGTGTAATTCTAAATTTGTGATTTATCAAATAATTTGTCCGTGCGGTAAGAGTTATATCGGGAAAACCGAACGAGCGTTTAAAGAACGCATGAATGCACATCGCTCGGCAATCAAGGCAGCACTGGTAGCGGGCACCAGTCCACAACCAGTAGCCCGTCATTTTGCAATGATGGGGCATAGCCTACTCAGTTTAAAATACCGCATGATAGATCATGTTGAGGAATCCATTAGAGGTGGCAACAGGGGGTTACGGCTGTTACAAAGGGAAAGTAAATGGATTATGTGGTTAGATACATTGTCCCCTCGGGGTTTGAATGAAGCATCAGGTTTGGGTGTCCTTTCATAAAGCTTCGTTAAGATTCTATGTTCTATATGTGTTTTCTTTAGGATAGGTCCTCAGAGACCATTAACTGTAATCAAGGAGCTATTATTATAATTGTATATATATCGTAAGTTCGCATTTAGTCATTTGATATGGCTCTAATCTCATCTGTGTGTATATGTATTTGTATATATCGTCATATGTAGTTTTGTCTTAAATGTAGCACTGCTAGCACTTTATCTTATATTTGTATAACACCATGACAACCGTTGTATACAATATTGCCGCAGCGCGGCTGTTTAGAGTGACGTCACTGGTTAGCGTCAGTGAATCCCGGCGTCCACGCCGTCGACGAGACGCGGTCTTTGGTATATAAGGTCAGTAAATTTGGTGATTCACTAGCCTGAGGAAAATACACCCTTGTATTGAAACGTTGCTGTTATTTGCTGTGACTGATTAAACACGAGTTCGTTTAAAGGCTGGAGTGCTGCTTCTTCCCCTAGATTCGTTATATAGCTGGTTTACAGCTGCTAGCGGGCACCCGCCGAGGAACTTAATAAGTGGAGCTGCCGGACCCCCCCCTTCTCTGTATATATATATATATATATATATATATATATAGAGAGAGAGAATGACTATAAATGCATTACTTCAATGAACAGATAGCATACATGCTGAAGTAGCTTTATGCAACGCTGACATCTAGTGTGCAAAAGTGGGGTAACTGTTTTGGAGCATATCTGAAGCAAGTTTTTTCCAGTTATCGTTGTGAGAGGACAAATCTCTTATATAATAGCTCAGATCTGTCACTGACTGTAAATCTGACGGCAGTACAAATTTGTTCTCAAAATGGGCAAAACCATGTGCACTGCAGGTGGGGCAGGTGTAACGTGAGTTATTTTGTTTCTGTGCAGGGTAAATACTGTCTGCTCTATGGTTACACTGCAATTTAGATTTTATTTTCAACACACCCCATCCAAATGTAACTCTCTCTGCACATGTTACATCTGACCCACCTGCAGTGCGCATGGTTTTGCCCATTTTGAGAACAAATTTGTACTGCGATCAGATATGAATAAGTGCCTGTGTGTATAACGCTGGGTGCAGTCATAGAGTGACAGACCGGGGCTAGTAGACAATCATCGGAACACTTGCCAAGATCGCCCCTTCCTAATCTCTCATCAGGAAAAAAGCATCACTCAGAGACTTGCAAGTGATAATGCAGTGTAAGTAAGGACCACCTGCAGCACACCCACCCCCGACCCTCCCACATACACACAGTACCAACGGAAACACCCTCCCCCACTTGCAGCCACCCCACATCCCCCCATACTAGTGCACCCTGCCACGGCAATAGCACACCTGCAATACCCACACCCCCACCCACACCACCCCCAGAGCAGGGAATCCTCCAAACAATACTAACCATATTTCATGCAATAAACCCAAGAACAGTGTTTGGTACTGCCATAGAACCACACTGTCCAATGTAACTGGAAAGTATGATACATGAGGTAGCCCCATACAAGAAAGGGAAGTGTTCCAAAACCTTCTACCTCTGCTTAAAATACATTTTAGCCACTTCCCCAGCACTGCTAATACCCATTTAGGGATATATACACAATCCCGGCAGTCAGGATGCTGTCAAAAGACTGACCCAGCATCCCAGCATGGAGAATCCCGAGAGGTGTTACATACCTGGCGTCGGCATCCCGATTCTCTGAAGTTCCAGTGTTCTGACTGGAAGCGGTCATCTATTAGAATGAACTTAGGTCTACAGTCATTAGGTCTACCCCACTAGGTCCACTGGCAGGAAGGTCGACCTGACTTAAGGTCGACATGGCCCAGGGTCGACATGACTTAAGGTCGAATTTGCATAAAGGTCGACATGAGGAAGGTCGACTGGTCATAAGGTCGACATGGGGTTTTTCACTGTTTTTTGAGCTGACATGTGCCGACAGGCGGTATTTCATGCCCTACCATCCACTAGGGCGTGGAGAAGGTTATTAAAGCTGTGGCGAGCGAAGCGAGCCACCGTGCCCGAAGCATTGCGAGTGAAGCGAGCTATGCGAGGGTCCGATTCTCATTGCCATGTCTGTGTCCATGTCGACTGTGTCGACATTCGGATCAAAAAACAGTGAAAAACCCATGTCGACCTTATGACCAATCGACCTTCCTCATGTCGACCTTTATGCAAATTCGACCTTAAGTCATGTCGACCTTGCCCCATGTCGACCTTAAATCAGTTCAACCTTCCTGCCAGTTGACCTAGTGGGGTCGACCTAATGACTGTAGACCTAAGTTCATTCTGACAGATGTAACGATTCCTTCTGACTGCAGTGGTGATGCTTGTGTCTGTATACTAAATGCTGGTATCCTGACAATTGGGATGCTGACCACATCTCCCCTTCTCCATGTCCCCAATGCTGCTTTCCCTGTATAGTTAGTATGTTCCACAGCCAGACACTCTGTACACTTCTCGTTCTTGGAACACAAATGGACCACACTTGAAAGTGCCCGACCTGAAAAGCGAGGCTGAGCCACTGGCGATGGTTAATTTGATTTGGTGCAGATGAGTGTGCATTTCTCAGGTGTGGAGGAATGAGCCAGTAAGTGGATATGTCGGCCTCATGCCCACAGCAGTATTATACCTACACACACATAATGCCCTCAGTAGACATGCCACTTATACACAATTCCCACAGTAGCATGCCCGTTTTACACATAAATACCACAGTTGTATCATTTATAAAAAATAATGCCCATAGTATTGCGACTTATAAACATACTATCCACAGGAGTGGAGGTGCACCCTTGCATGCATCATATCTTACCTTGGACTTTATAATTACTCTGGAAGTCTCCAGGTAAATGCTTAGGACATGGGTCTTCAACCTGTGGCCCTCCAGATGTTGTGAAACTACATGTTCCAACATGCATTGCCACATTTTTCCTAGAAGAGTATGCCAAAACTGTCAGGGCATGCTGGGACATGTAGTTCCACAACAACTGGAGGGCCACGTGTTGAAGATCCATGGCTTAGGACCATGCAGTGCTGCTTAAGCTACCATAGGAAATTGCTACTACAGTACATTTGTAATACAGCTCATCTGAGCAGTATGGATGGTGCAATGGTTAGCATTATTGCCTCACAGCGCTGAGGTCATGGGTTTGATTTAGGGGTGGCCATCCGTGCAGACGGCGATTCTGCACCCAACCATCTATAGTAGTAATTTATTTGATGGCTAGCCATCGACAGTTTTAGCTTTCAATAATCATCCATTACATATGACAGAATGGCCTGTGGGCCATTCAGAATGTGGGGGGCGGGACTTCCAGGTGTCGGGGGCAGAGCTATGCTCCGTGTCCCAGGAACTTGGAGGAAAAAAAGAAACATCGGTTCTCCTTTGCCATCGATGTAGGGAAACCATCTGGTTCTCCCACATCGATGGCAAAAGTAATTGTCATCAGCCATAAACCATCAATGATTTTAAATCATCGATGGCCATACCTAGTTTTATTCCCACCATGGCCCTGTGTGGAGTTTGTATATTCTCCCTATTCTTGCATAGGTTACCTCCGGGTCCTCCAGTTTCCTCCCACAATCCAAATATACTGTATACTGGTAGGTTAATTGTCTCCCAACAAAAATTCACCCCGTGTGTATACATATTGTAGGAATACAGGCCATAAGAGTTACATGGGGGCAGGGACTTGTGTGAATTGCCAAATATTCACTGTAAAACGCTGCTTAATATGTATATGCCTCTACAAATAAAGATACAGCTCTAGTGATTATACCTCCATTTGTTTGATGGCATATTATTGGGGAACACCATATGGTTGTACAAGGAGCAACAAGCTAAATTAACCACGTTCCCACTCACCAATTTGTAACTGCTGAGGCCCCCGGTGTATTGGAAGTGATGATGCTTGAACTGTGCTCTGATATTGAACAAGTTTTTTATGAAACCATAAATATACTTACAAAATGGTTATTTATAGCCACTTTCAGGCCTGTTCTGAACTTTAGAATTATGGGATGCAGCAGTCACAATACAGACGCCGGCATGCTAACTACTGCCAGGACACCACCGCCGGAATGCCGACATTGAGGAGGAACATAAGAGGAGGGAGGGTTAGGCACTCGGAAGAGGGTTATGCTGCGGGGCTCAACTTAGGCGGTGGAGTATGAGAGTTAAGGTTAGACACTAGTGGGCGGGGGGGGGAGGGTTAGTGTTAGACTGTGAGGATGGAGAGTTACAGAGGGGGGCACGGGAAAGGTAATGTAACCTCTGTCGGGATTTTCTCCATCTGGATGCTAGCATCTGTATTCTGATCACCGGCATCCCAACTGCTGGTCGACTGTATTCATCCGGAATTAAAATCTATTAGACGGTTTTCCGTTAAATATTATTTCACATTGATATCGATTAATATATATTGTGCCAGAGACAGCATATCCCTACTCGAGCGTAATGTGGAGGATCCAGACCAAGTTTTGGAGCAGGAGCATCAGCAGGGTGGTATAAACAGCAGCACCTGTGCTCTCCTCATATAAGTGTTTAGTTGTCCAAGTGATAGGCTGGGGTGTGGGCTATGGTAGGGGCCACTGGAGCATTCAGGTAATCACTATCCTGTGATTACCTGTATGCTGCTTGCTGTAACTACACTTGCCTGTGACACTGACCTTGTATGCTGTGACCTGCTAACCAAAATAAACACCAAAGGCTACATTTGAATCCAGTGTATGTGCTCCTTTTTACATTTGGCACCCAAACAGGGACACATCTCAGCTGGGCACTACCTATAACAGAGAACTGTGGGTAAGACAGCTACTTGTATATAAATGTTTTTTCCCCCCCTTGGTTACACATTGTGCAGCTCGCTTGGAAGCCAGGAAAAGGTTTACACTTGTGGTGTGCTTAGTGAATTGGTTAGCCTAATAAACCCAGTTGTGCTTGTAGTGAAGGACAGGGCAACTTGGAGAAAATGAAAGAGGTAGTTAGATTAAAGGACTACCACATTATTTACATACTGTTTGAGATTTTGTGTTAAGTAGGCAGTGAAGCAGGCAGTGGTTCGTTGATACTGTCTTATGAGTTTGGCATAGTGCATTAAACCTCCTAGGCTTAAGCTGGGTACACATCTATACAATCGTCGAGCCGTTTTTCTGTCCTGGGTCGAACGGCCCTTCGCTGTCCCAACTCCCTCTATACGATCGATGAACGGCCAAAAATGGTCTTGTCTGTCCATTCTCGGTCGTTTGGTAGAAGGTTCAGTGCTGTTTAATTCATACGAACGGCCGGGCCCATATCGGAACAAAAGTGCAGTGTGTATGCACGTTTGATCGCTATGATGGCCGTTCTTGCGATTATACTACCAAAATTGGAAAGCCCGTGTGGGCGTTCACTAGCTGCATGATCTCTCCAGGGGCCAGACATACAGCAAACTGCTATATATAGACAGGGTACACGTCTAATTAATCAGCCGGCAGGTGACTAGGGCAAACTGCTATATACAGAATAAAATGTAGCCTTTATTTAAATGCACTTAAAACTGCGAAATATTCAAAAAACATACAAATATTGACAAAGTGAGGTAAGTGCGTGTTTAAAAACAGCACGTGCGGGGCTCCCGTGTCTACTACTTAGTCTCTATGATTTTTTCAAGAAAAAAAAAAAAAAAAATGTGTACAAGAAAAAAATTGGAACTGATATACAATACGGCGCAACAGGAGAATGCTTGGAAATATGATGGAGTATAGTCCTCCTTATCTTGGCATATAATTCCACTCTGGTTTAGTGTCCGTTTCAAATGGATCGGTATTCGTGATGAAGGAATAAAGTGAAAAAAAGGAAAAATTACTTCTTTGTGTCCTAAGTTTACAATTGTTAATGTGTCGAATATAGATAGAGTGATTTTTAGGGTAAGCGTACCAAACTCACGTTAGAGTAAGTTGGTGTGAAGCACATCAAGGTTTCTTTAGTGTTGTGTCTTGTGCTTGCTTGAAGTTAATGTGGCTTTTTATGTGGGCTCCGAAGAGAAGAAAAAAGAAGAAATACAATCTTTGTAGATGTGACGTGTATCACGTACATGAAAAGAAATGTGAGGAGCTAAATTAGCGTACCTCACTCACCAGAAGTGTAAAAGGTATACATATATAAAGGTTTCTTTAGATTTGAAATGTGGGCGTACCCCAACTCACAGGAATATAGGTGGTGTCAACCTTATAAAGGTATCTTTCCTTGTTCTTTTCCTTATGTGTGTCGTCGCAATTTGTTTCCAATTGATCTCGGAAGAAATCAGATGTACCATATATCAGAATTTACACCGATGTATTTTAAAACAGAGGATTTTTTCAACTGCTCCGTTTAAATTATGCTCTGTCATAAATATAGACTCCCCAGGAATGATTCATTTTGTTATAATATGGCAACAGAGTATATGTTTCTTGAAACGTAAATAAACAATTTTTCAGTCTCAGCAGAGACTAATAAGTTTCTGACTGTCGGTTAAGAGGAAATGCCGGCTAGGATTGTATAAATTAACGGGGGTTAACAGTGACTAATGTGACTTCACAGGAACCTTAAGCAGCATTATCCTGTGATGGTTCTCTAATGAATCTTAAATAAACACCGTTATCACTGCGTGTCTGGCCCCACAGTTAAAGTATAGACGCTGACTAGTCACAATATGTATCACAGAGTCTGTGTTCCGTCTATGGTCTATGTGTTCCGTCTAGCGTTTCAAAGGTGCTCTGTTCTGAACATGAATTTCCCAGACATAGTACACTGTGGATAATTCATACAGTCCTAGCCGGCATTTCTATATAGAAGTTTATTCACCTTGCCGGCTGACTAATTTTTAGACGTGTACCCCTTCACTTTTGTTTAGGTTCTGTACTCACACCTCTTTGTTTTGGTATGCCCTTAACCCAGCCCATTATGATAATTTTATTTATATATATATATATATATATATATATATATATATATATATATATATATATATATATATATTATATTGTGTCAATAGCCCAAATCGAGAGTGTGTGTACGGTGGTACAGTCTTTTTCTTGCGGACGGGAGTACATTGGTCGTCGCAAGTAAAATTGTACAGGTGTGTACGCACGTATCGGCTGTTGTTTGTGGACGGTCCGTCGTGTCTATGGTCGGTCGAACGGTTGCAAGAAAACAGGGATTGTATAGATGTGTACCCAGCTTTACCCTTAAAGGGGACGTGCTGGGAAATATGGAGGAATAACTAAAAATGTTTGCTGAACTGGAAGCTGGGCTGCAGCAGATGGCTGCTGCACAGCAAACCCAGATACAGGGCCAGCAAAACTCACCCCAGCTGATAACACTGAGGCATTCCTGTGCACATTTGAGCACATAGCCCCGTGCCTGGAATTCCCTGCAGAGGAATGGTCCGACAGGCTTGCATCCTGTAGAACAGGGGAGGCACAGAGGGCCAAGGTGCATATGGCTGGGGACAAGTCCCGTTCCTACCCTGATCTAAAGAAAGATATACTTGAGAGGATTGGAGTGACAGGCCCCAGCAAAGCCCAAGAATTCCATGATTGGTGGCTGGAGGGCTCTGAACCTCCCAGGGTTAAACTAGCCCGGCTTTCCACGGCCTGGTTGCGGCCAGATAAAAACTCTGCAGTACAAATTGTGGAGAGAGTCGCACTGGAACAGGATATGCGGGTGTTAGACTGCTAGGTGTAGCAGTGGGTTCATCAGGCTGACCCCCAGACATTTGAGGAGCTGGCAGTGGTGATTGGATTGAGCGCCACCGGACTCTGGAAAAGTTGAATAAATGGGGTTCTACTCCGTAAGGAGTGTAGTGAGTGTTCGCACAACCTTATAAATTGATTGATCGCTGATTTTTACAGGGTGAGAAGGCCCCAGGAGAGATTGTTTTATTGGTATTGGGGGTGCTGTTCCCTACAGCATGGGTATACACATTTTACAGGCAAAGAAGGAAAAGGGCTGTCTGGGGGAATGCACTGATCATTTTTCTAAATCATAACTTTTCATAATTTGTATCTTAATATTCCCTATATCAATGTAGGGGAACTTACATAAACAGCAGAAATTTTGTAGGGGTTAAAATCACATATCTGTCCATGGAATAGACATATCTCTTGGAAAGACATCTGTGTACTTTTTAAAACACAATTGTCTTCTCTCTTTAAACACACTATATGTATCTGTGTGTGTAAGTTCCCCTACATTGATATAGGGAATATTAAAATAAAAATTATTAAATGTTATATTTTAGAAAAATTATCAGTGTGTTCCCCCAGACAGCCCTTTTCCTTCTTTGCATGTAAAAAGTTGAATAAAGCCAGGTAAGAATACATGCCAATACCAAAGCCCAGAACTCAGGTCCCATTGGTTAAACAAAATGCTCCGCCTCCCATGGTATGCTTCAAATGTGGTAAGCCTGGTCATGTGCAGTGGGACTGCCCAAAACAGGCAACGCTGACGACTCCCAGTGCAGGCAAAGAGGCTCAGTCGATGGTCAACATGGTGGCTGTGGGGTATCCCTGGCAGAATTCACTCTGTTACTGATATTGTTACAGTTTAGAAGGCCGAGAGATCTGGCTACTGGTGGATACCGGTAGTGATCTCACCATTGATGATGCCAACATGGTATCTCCAGGAGCTGACAAGGTCCTGCCTCCGGTCCAGGTGTTGTGTATCCATGGCGATGTCAAGGAATGCCTCCTTAACCATACAGGGCTGATCATTAAAAGGTGGTAGCTGCAGTGACCTCCAGACCACCTTATCCATTTATTCTGGGCTGTGACTTCCTGTTGCTGCAGGAGCTGGTTACATGGCATGACTCTGACAGTCTGCCTCTGAGGCAACTCAGGGGCCAGAAACCAGAGATTACTAAAGCTTGGCATCTTGGAGAGCTACTACTGTGACTTAACTGCCCTATGAGGCCCAATGGAACCCTGTTGGTTAGAAAATTTTGTTACAAGACTTTAGAGGAGGAGGTCAACACGAGGAGTACATGGCTTTGAGACTGAAAAAGTGGATAATGGTAGGGCGATTACTGCTTTACCAGCAGAACATGTGTCATATTTTGTGTTAAAGAATGATTTGCTGTATCGTGTTACTACTTTACAGGGGAAAAGAGTAAATCAGTTATTAGTTCCCCGAAAGCTTAAACGGTTGGTATTGGAAGCTGCACATATGCATTTGTGGTGAGGCCATGTAGGGAAGGAGAAAACACTCCTTCGCATCCAGTTAAGGTTTTTTTGGACAGGCATCTATGCCTCAGTTAAGAGGTATCATCAGGAATGCCCAGTGTGCCAGAAGACAATCCCTCAGTTAGAGTTTATGGCTCCACTGGTTACCCTCCCTATGAGTTCTGTGAGTTTTGAGCAGATTGGTATGGATCAGATCGGGCCAGTGGAAAAATCTGCTGGAAGGCCCCAACACATACTGTATTAGTGGTAGTTGATTATGCCACCAGGCACCCAGAGGCTATAACCCTGCGCAATATGAAATCTGGCACCATTGCCAGAGAGCTACTAACCCTGTATATCGGCTTGGGAATACCAAAAGAGGTTTTAACAGATCAAGGTACCCTTTGGTTTCCAAGCTCATGAAGTATTTATGCTAGCTGTTAAAACTAGGACAGGATTACCAACTCTGTGTACAACCACAAACAGATGGCCGTATAGAAAGGTAACATCAAACCCAGAAGCAAATGATAAAGAGGGCAGTGTCACAAGAAAAACAAAATTGGGATTTGCTATTACCTTATTTGATGTTTGCGGTCAGAGAGGTACCCCAATCCTCCACAGCAGGGGTCCTCAAACTATTTTGCTTTGGGACCCCATCAGACAATAAATATAAGGACAGGACCCCAGCAAGCTACTGCAGAAGGTCATCACATGTGTAGGCAGGAGACCGCACAGGCAAGGCAGCATTGTGGAGGCACAGAATGATGGGAGGAGTCTAAAATAACAGACAATTCAACAGATTTTTCAGGCTCCTTGAATCACTGACAGATTAGAAAAGTCATCAGCCTGATGGTCAGCATAGTTGCGACTCCATGCTGAGAAGGTCAGGATCCACAGTTTGAGAACAGCTGCTCTACAGGGTTTAATCCATTTGAGTTCCTCTATGGGAGACAGCCCAGAGGGATTCTGGATCTCTTAAAAGAAGGGTGTGAAGAACAACCTTGTCAGGACCCTAACATCGTTCATTTTGTGTCCCAATTATACGGGCTGTCTAAGGCAGATTGTGCCACTCCTGAACGAACACATGGAAAGGGCTCAACAACATCAGAAACAAAAAGGTATAATGTCACCTCAGTCAACCGGTGCTTTAACCCGGTAGACATTGGGCCTTATTTTGGTTCATTCTTTCTGACAAAATCCTTCTTAGATGGGCAAAACCATGTGTACTGCAGGTGGGGCAGGTGTTACTTGTGCAGAGAGAATTAGATTTGGGTGGGGTTTTACTTCAAAGTGAGATCTATATTGCAGTGTAAAAATAAAGCAGCCAGTATTTTCCCTGCACAGAAACAAAATAACTCACCAAATCTAATTCTCTCTGCACATGTTACATCTGCCCCCCTGCAGTGCACATGGTTTTGTCCATCTAAGAAGGATTTGGTCAGAAAGAATGAACCAAAATAAGGCCCAAAGTGCTAGTGCTTGTACTCACTACTGAAAGTAAGATGTATGCTCAATGGCAGGGCCCTTATGAGATCATAGAGGTGGTGAGACTGGTCAATTACAAGGGTTGACAAGAGGGAGGTACAAATCTACCATGTAAACCTGTTAAAACATTGGAAGGAAAGCGCCAGTCAGCTCTCCTTGATAACTAACAGAATGTCTTCAAAAAAACTGTCCCCAGACAAGATAACGTGGTCTAGACCAGTGGAGAAAGCTTGGCAGCATGTAAGAAGAGCTTTGTGTACAGAGCCTGTTTTGCAAGCTCCTAAAAAAACAATTTGTGTTACAGACGGATGCCTCTGGGACAGGATTAGAAGCAGTAATTTCCCAAGATGGAGAGAAGCCCATCCTCTACCTTAGCTGAAAATTACTGCCCAAAGAGTGCAAGTACTTAACTGTAGAGAAAGAGCGCTTAGCAATTAAGTGGGCAGTCCAATCCTTATGATATTGTTTCTCTTACAATGCATGCATACAAACAAAGAGGTGAATGCTCATGTAACCAGTTGGGTTTTTGCCTTTCAGCCATTTAAGCAGGAGTTGAGGCATCGTCCGGGGAAACCGTGCCTCAATGACGATGCCCTTAACAGGAGGTTTGTAGGTCCTGATCCTCCAAGCATCCCTATGCTTAAGCTAGGGAAGGAAGGTGAGGTGGGCTATCTCTGGAAAGTGGTGGAGGGCTGTGTATCTGGGCGGATGACACAAGTCGAGGTGGGCGAGGCAGAGAGCTCACCTGCAAATTTAGTAGCTCAAGAGGGTGTTTGAAGCTATGGGGGGGGGGGGGGAGTGTGGCAGAAACAGCACGTCTACACATTAGAGTAATACGGTAATATGGAGGATCCAGACCAGGTTATGGAAGCCATAGCACCAGCAGGGTTGTGCAATCAGAAGCACCTGTGCTCTCCGGATATAAGTATTTCCAGGGCACAGGGTAAATAGATTAGCTTCCCAAGAGATAGGCTGGAGTTTGGGCTACGGTAGGGTCCACTGGAGAATTTGGAAGAGTCTATACCAGGGGTAGCCAACCCTAGTCCTCGAGAGCTGCTAACAGTGCATGTTTTGCAGGTCTCCTCACAGAATCACAAGTGAGCTAATTAGCTCCATCTGTGGATCTTTTAAAATGTGTCAGTGATTAATGAGTGCAGCTGTGCAGCTGTGCAGCAGCTAGGTTGTCTGGAGAATGTGAACTGTTGGTAGCTCTCGAGGGCTAGGGTTGGCTACCACTGGTCTATACTATCCTGAGATTACCTGTATACTGCACGCTGTAAATACATGCAGCATACAGGTATATACACACACTACAGTTCAATAGTTTGGGGTCACTTAGAAATGTCCTTATTTTTGAAGAAAAGCAGTTTTAAAAATAAATAAAATGGAGATAACATCAATCAGAAATACACTCTGTACAATGTTTATGTGGTAAAAGACTAGACTACCTTTGAAATTTGTATTTATGCCTCAGGAGTGCCATTATTTCTTAGATCTTGTATACTATAGAATATTAATATATAATATAATTATAAAGAGTTTTGTTGATCTGGCACTCACACTTTAGTAGTAAACTGCCAGATGCCCTTAGCGGCAAATGTGTAGATGTTGAAGAATGACGCAGCACTCATGGGCTGGCAGTATAAAGAAATGTTCTTTATTTGCATAGTATTCTATGTTTCCGTTTGCTCCCAAACAGTCATCAGGAATACAGAAACCAAAAACAGTTCTTACATTTATAGAAACCAACATACAGTGAGACAACACGTGCAAACCCCCGCCCCCAACAGGTATGTGACGTCACTAGATTGTAAGCTTGCGAGCAGGGCCCTCCTACCTTTTGACTGTCTGTAAATACCCTGTTTGTTGTATCACGGTCTCCTTTTGTAAAGCGCAATAGAATATGCTGCACTATATAAGAAACGGTTAATAAATAATAGGCGCTGGACTGGCCCGCTTCAATGACAGGTTACAGTGTGGGAGTCTTTGTAGAGAAATACAATAAACAAAGGAAGCTAATTAACAAACATTGTAAAAAGGATTTTAACAATTTATGCATTACTCAATATTTCCAAAACGGAATTACTTATATTCCCGCCAACTAAAAACAGTTACCATCCTGATATCTCCATCACTGTTGACAACTCGATAATCTACCCTACCCCACAAGCTCGTTGCTTAGGGGTCATCCTTGACTCTGAACTGTCCTTTCTTCCCCACATTCAATCTGTCTCCAAATCATGTTACATGCATCTAAAAAACATATCCAAAATACGGCCTTATCTCACGCAAGACACTACTAAATCTGTTATCCATGCACTCATTATATCCCATTGATTATTGCAATAGTCTCCTAACTGGTCTTCCCAAGAACAGACTCTCACCACTGCAATCAATTTTAAATGCTGCTGCTAGGCTGATCTTCCTTGCAAGACGCTCATCGTCTGCTGATCCGCTCTGCCAGTCCCTCCATTGGTTGCCTGTATATTACCGTATTCAATATAAAACACTTCTACTTACATATAAAGCTATTAACCATACTGCACCAGCATATATCTCTGCACTTATCACAAAATATCTCCCATCTCGACCACTACGCTCTACACAAGATCTGCGTCTCTCTTCTGCACGGATCACTAGCTCCCATTCACTATTACAGGACTTTCATCGGGCGGCTTCCATCCTATGGAATGCCCTTCCACGCACATTAAGACTCTCCACCAGTCTCCAAACTTTCAAGTGTTCCCTGAAAACTCACCTCTTCAGGCAAGCCTATCCTATTTAAGTTCTACATGCATAACCCTCCGAGGCACTTATATATTATATAGCTTCCCTTCTGGACTTGTAACTGCTATGCTATAACTGGTGCCTGTCCTTGTGTTTCCCCCCTATATCCCTATAGATTGTAAGCTTGCAGCAGGGCTCTCCTACCTCCAAGTCTGTCTGTTACCCAGTTTGTCTTATCACTGTCTACCATTGTAAAGCGCAACGGAATCTGCTGCGCTATATAAGAAACTGTAAATAAATAAATAAATTACAGAGATACATTGTAATCATGCTTGGCAGACAGAATACAGTTAGTGGTGTGCTCTGGGTGTAGAGGTCCAGAGCTGATACAATTTCATAAATGTAAGAACTGTTTTTGATTTCTGAATTCCTGATGACGGTTTGGGAGAAAACCATACACATATACATACACACACACACGCACATACACACACATGCACACACATGCACACACATGCACACACATGCAGTACGGGGGCAGTACAGATGGTGTAATGGTTAGCATTACTGCCTCACAGCACTTACAGTCATGGGTTTGATTCCCACCATGGCTCGAACTGTGCAGAGTTTGTATATTCTCCACTTGCTTGCGTGGCTTTCCTCCGGGTACTCTGGTTTCCTCCCACAATCCAAAAATGTACTGGTAGTCTAATTGGCTCCCAACAAATGAACCCTACAATGACTGTGTGCATGTACATGTGGTAGGGAATATAGATTGTAAGCTCCACTGGGGCAGGGACTGATGTGAATGTTCAAATATTCTCTGTAAAGAGCTGTGGAATATGTGTGCGCTATATAAGATTGTTAATATATAAATAAATACACACCTCCATTTCATGATATTCAAATCATTACAACAAAACAATACTGTTCCATTACTTTATTAAATCGAAGAAAGAAATCTAAGCAATGAGAGAATACATACCATTTGTCTACTTCCAACCCTGTTATTTTACTGTTCCAAAGAAACCATGCATTTGGCACTATAAATGTAAGTGACATTTGGGAAAACGGTGAAACTGATGGGCAGATATTGGGCAGATATTTGGCAGATATTTTGCAGGTAAACAAAAATAAAATAAAAAAAGTTACTATAGGAGTGAAGGCTTTTAATGAAAACCATAAACATCTGCAATCTACAATGTAAGAAATCTCTTCAAAAACCCATCTGAAGAGCAGGACAACACAAAATCCCAGCATGCAAAGGTTTTGCATTTAGCCGGTGGACTGTGCCTTTCATCTTTAAATAATTACATTTCCCACTCCATTACTAAGACTAAAGACACATGCATTTCCCATGCTGTCTTACTGCACAAACCCCAGCCAAAAACATCAGGTCATGTAGGACAGTTACCGCCCAATTAAATACATGTAGATGATGGCAAAGGACAAAAATCATTGCATAAAATATATATATTTTACTATTTTGACGGTAGGCAATAAATTATTCAAAGGTGTTCAGCATACACACACACAATGCTATCAAAGTAATACAAGTGCTTCCATACATTCTTTGTACCTTTAAATATGGCATGTCATATTGACTCTAGAGAACATCCAGTTTTTGCATTACCTTACTGTAGACAAAGGGATTTTACAGAAAAAGAATAAGAGCATCTAAAATGTTGAGAGTCATTATACGATGATAATATTCAATGCTCTGCGGGAGTAGAACGCCATTTATGTGGCTTTCCCTGTGCTGAAAGCCAATACTCTGCATTTTCTGTTATACAAGGATCTAGTCATTAGTATTTTACACTAGGGCTTGCCACCAGCAAATAAAGAACTGATGTATTTTCTAGTACTCTACCTTTATACAGAAAGGACTGCTGATTGCCTATCCAGAAGATATGGCAAAATAATAATAATAAAAAAAAAAAGGTTAAGAAGCACTTAAACAGAAAATCACATTCCTCTCCTATGAATTTGCTAGCGTATTTCAATTTTCAGGCTTGAGCGGTGTCATTTCAATAGGATCACCTTTAACAACGAAGCAGGTTCTCACACTGAACCACAAATCTACACAAAGATTTTCAGAAATGTACCAGCAAGGTTTAAACAGGGACAGAAAAATTGATTGTTTTTAAAAAGAAAGTCTGTGTGACGGAAGGGTCAAGACTGCGTTATCGTTTCTTGCTCCCAATGGCACCGTTGACTGGTTTGTTGAAGCTTGTGCTCATATGTGGGAAATTTACTGTTGGGGTTCTATTGTTTGGCCCATACAACCCCAAATTTCTTGCAGCTGTGGATTTTCTAAGTGGCTTAACACTTGGGAAAGGACTAAAAACTTGCCCTTTGGGTGATCTTGAGAATGTTTCACTTTCATTTGGGGAATCGTGAGAATTAGACTGGACCACCTCAGACTGGTCTTCATTTTCATTACTGGGGTTCAGCTCCAATGCTTCCAACTTGCTCTGTACAACAGTCACATTTGCATTTTCATCTTCAAAAACAGGCACTGGAGAGTGTCCATCAACCTTCATAACAGTCCTGTCCAAGCTGCTTTCATCTCTCACCAAAGCAGAAGGAGGCTGCACAATGTCCACACTTTCCTTGGCTGCATCAACCTGATCTTTGGGGACTTCATTTTGCTCCTCTATAAGTCCAATTGTGTCTCCATACCCTACTTGGCTTTTGGACCTTGCAATGTTTTTTCTATGAACTCTGATGTGGGTCCGCCATGGAGAATTTAGCTTGCCTTTGGTTTCTTCATTCGGAAGTAGCATTGACTTAGAGGACGGTAATTGGACTGTGCCCTTAGAAGACCGGTTTACTTGTTTTAACTTCTTGCCAAGCAGTAGATGGTTTATAACTGGGGAATTATTAACTTGTGATGGCAAAATGCTGCTCACAGGCCCCTTATCTGGAATGAAGTTAAATATAAAAACAGATTTTAGGGAGAACATCAGAAACAACTTGAATAAGTATTTGATATATAAAATCAAACCTTAAATAGAAGCACATATTAAAACATGAACATATTTAAACCATTGAATAAAACAATGAGTATATTTAAAATATCTAAAATAGATCTAAAGAAAAAAAAAATATTAGATTAAAATTATATTTATTTCCTCTCCCCAACCTCATTGGGAGTGATGTCTTTACTTGTAAACTATCAAAAAAGCTGAAAATTTCTATTATGTTTTTCCTAAAGTGAAGGACTATAATATTAAGGAAAGGAAAAAATAAGAAACAGGTGGTCTCTAGATAAATGTAGCCATTCTTACAGCACCACCACCAAGAAATTAGCTGGGCCACAGTACTAGGGAACATGGTCACGTGCAGGGAATGGTTTGCCCTCTGCAAGGACACCGCTTACATTACTTATGTTTCCTTAAGTAAAGGTTGCACTTGTCTAAAACATCCAAAAAGTTGTGTCGATTTGAAAGTATAACAGGACAGGTAGAAAGAGAACTCTCACATTTCATGTTCTTTCTAGGTGCAATGGGAAAGGGGAAACCACCAAACATCTTTGAAGTAATTAAAGAGAATTAAAACTTTTATCTGGACATATTGACAATTTGTGTAACCACTTAATGTTGGACGATATTTTCAACAGGTGGAAATATTGGCTATCATTATTTAACCCAGGAAGTTCTCATCCGAGACTCCCCACATGCAGATTCGACCTAAAGTCGAATCTGCACTGTTGAAATTAGCCGCTTGATTGTATAAACCGCTGCACTTTTTGGCTATTGGCAGCCATTTTCGCTGCTCCACTGCGTTCCTGGAAAAACAGACCTTACATTGAATAGGTACAACGTCAATTTGACCTAATCTTGTTGGAAACTGACGATATCTCCGCTTGGCGGAAATATCGTCTGTGAATGAATACCCCCCCCCCCCCCCTTTACTAATAGAAAATAATATTGGTTTATTCCTACTCTGGAAAGAAATCAGTGCAAAAAGGACTGAAATTACCTTACACCACCATCCACCAATAATTATTATATAGGCAAGAAAGTTAAAGTTATACATTTTCATATACTTAGGTGTGAAGAGATATTATAGAGCAAGATGGTGATTTTAAACACATGACTTCTATACATACATGAAGAGTAAGTAATCCTTTCCAGTGGAAAACATCTTTTGGAGTCAAAAAAACTACAGTACTCACATGAGCTACAATATGGTAGCCAGTTCTAGCACCAATTTGCTTATTATGCACAATATTCCATTGTAGGTAAATATGGAGCAAGTATGCACTCCACTACACAATATACAAGAAATCTACTTGTTGAACATTCGTTATGTTAACTATGCATAGTTATCTAGACGTTCCATGAAAAAGGATGACCGAGCATATTGGTTAGAAACTGAACCAAGAACCCCCAAAACAAACAAACAAAACAAAATGTTTTCATTTAAATACCATTAGTCTGCTGATCCCTGGGATCAAATGGGATCCCAGGATCTTTTTCTTCTTCAAGTCCTATGTTAAAAAATAAAATGTGTAATTAAAATGACAGTGCAATTGAGCTACGCATTAGCATTTTTCGTTGCGCAAATGAAATTGTCAAATCTAACGATTAACTGCAATAAACTGGGAAAATCATGTCGGTTGTTGATTTTGTATTTTGATTTCAAGAATATTATTTTTTCTATATATATTTTAAATCATCCAAAACCAAGATAGAGGGGTCCATTAATCATCAAGTGATAAAACTCATTGTGAGTGATAAAATTTGTTGTTTGATAAGTGGTGCTCCAGCCTATTAGCTCCTGTCATTTTTTTAAACACATGATAGTTAACTGATTGGCTAGAGCAGTGGTTCTCAACCTCAGTCTTCAACAGTGCATGTTTTCCAGGTCTCCACACACACAATCAAAGGTGAAATAATTAACTCCACTTGTGATCTTTTCAAATGTGTGTCAGTGACTAATGAGTGCACCTGCCAGGTGACGTGGAAAATGTGCATTGTTGGGGGTCCTTGAGGACCGAGGTTGAGAACCACTGGGCTAGAGCACCATTTATCATACATTTTATGTATTTTATCACTTGTTGATAAATGAGCCCCAGTATTTCTTGCAGAATGCAATTATCAATAAAATTATATGACCTTGGAGTTTAAAGCTAGTATGAACCAGATACATATATAAATATTCGTAGATAATCTCCATTGCGTGTATTTTTGTACACATATAGGTTATCATTTCCAATTTTTACCTTCTGCTTTTACTTTGTGTCTTTTTAAAAAAAAAATTATTACAGTTGCACAATGGTTTGTGCCATTTGCGAAATCTATAATTATGTGTCTCCATGCGATACAAGTTGCGCATAATGCACGAGTACCAATTGACACTATAGCACCAAGCACCTTACCGTGCGACTTTTCCAGTAAAATGCATCTTATTCACATTTTTGTGAAACTGTAGCTGTATCTTTATATGAAATGCTACATTACAGTTTTCCTGGAAAACACTAAGGGGGATATTCAATCACCGGCGACCATCTCCCGACGGGGAAGATGGCCACCGGGCCCTATTCAATGATCAGGCAATCTGGCAGAAAGAGCGCTCGTTCTGCCGAGAATTACCAATCTCCCGTCTGCAGCATGCCAATTCCCAGCCAATTCTTGTGGCCACGCCCCTTTCTTCTGCCACGGCAGGCGGAACATCGAATCTTGGCTGCCATTTCTCGATCGAGCTGACACGAGAACGGGACAGGGTCACGGCTGTCGAGCCAGCTCGGCAGCCTTGACCCCACATTGAATACCCCCCTTTGTAGTGTATTCAATGCTTTCTGCGAGCTGTGGCAGCGAGCTGTCACAGCTCACAGGGTCAGTATTCAACTGACCCACCTGCACACGCCGTTTCCCCCCTCGCTAGGTTTTAGCTAAAACAGCGCAGCTTGTGGCCCAATGTAGCGGGCTCCCTGCATTAGCCGTGAGCCTCACTGTTTGGGGGAATCCTCTATGTCCTCTGACAGCAAGGATTTTCCTGGTGTGTCGAATAGGGTGAACGGCCTGCTCGGGGGTTAAACAGCGAGGATCGCTTGCTTTCTGCGATCCCCACCATTTAACCCCCTCGCCGGCTGCATTGAATACACCTCTAACAATCCATTTATTATGCAGATACAGCCATGGTCACACATTTTGCGAATAAGACCCATTTTGACGGATAAACTCACAAAAAAAAAATATCCATTGTTACCTACTGTTCTCCCGAAATGCTAGATGTACGTGGACACATCTGTATGCTATTGCTTTACGATACTGTTCCAGGCAAAAAGGTTATGTATGGTTATGGTGCAATTTGCTAGCATTTCACTTTCAAACATACAGGACTCCAATTTGCCTGTTTTTACCTCTGAGAAGTAGTAAGTTCTAACTTTGCCAACAGTCCAATAGAAAACAGAACTAGTGGAAATTAATTCCTGGAATTAGTTTATTCTTTCAAAGAAAACCGGGGATTGTGTTTTTAGACTAAACAAACATTATGTAAGAAGGGCATCCAAGTTTCAGATCACAAAAACAAATGAGGTGTTGTATGTATTTCTATCAAACGTAGTGTCCATATTGTTGGACCACAATGGAACCTGCTATAATATATGGGCTGAAATCTACTTCCCAGCTTCATTTGATTCTACTTGGTTTCATTTGGCTTCAGTTAAAATAAACAAATGAAAAAAATCATCCGATGCTGAAAAGCTTCACAAACAAAACAAGGTTAACATTTGTGGATACTTAACAGTAGAATAGTGGTACCTGCTCTAATGTACACCTGATGAATTTGCTGCAGTTGCCTCTTCTTTATCCTGGAATATTGCTGCTTTAGGGCATTGATATCAGTTGTCATGCGTTCCATCATCATACTATTGAACACAGCATGATATTCCCCCCGGCAGGAATCTATTGCTCCTGGGCTGAGTTCTGCTATGTTGCCAAACTTCAAACTTTGTTCCTCTTTTGGATCTAATATCAAGGTGGAGAATGCAAAGACTTCAGTTATAAAAGTATATACACCGATGTTACTAAGGGTCACTGAAGTGAAGAGACAAGTTTGACACATTATGAAAAGCGAATCAGTAAATCTAAAGTGAATAGACATTGCACACATCACAGAACTCATACAGAGTTTTGTGCATTTTACACACTAAAAAAGCTGACTGAAAATGCTCACAATAAAAAAAATTGCATTCAAAGAAGGGTTCAGCTCTTCAAGAGTAACATATGTGCAGGGTTTACATCAGAAGAACATTGTAGTACAGTACATGCGCCATGCCTAACCCTATTAGTAAATACTATAGTTACAGTACACAATCTACACTTAACGCAGTACAGAGTAGATTAATACAGTGTCATAAGATGGTCCTGTCTAGACAGTCTTATAAATACATTTTCAATTCACTTTTATCACTTTTTACAATTGATAGACATAAACAGGAATTACATTCAAGTACAAACATCCTTTGTTTGTTTGTTAGTTGACCAAATGCAAACCCCTATTAACCCCTTCCCGACGCAGCCTGTTTTTGCCTTCCTGACAGAGGCCTTTTTTTCAAATCTGACATGTATCACTTAAGTGGGGATAACTTTTTTTTGCTTTAACTTATCCCAGTGATTTTGAGATTGTTTTCCCGTGACACATTGTACTTTAAATTAGTGGTAAATTTTGGTCGATACAGGTTTTTTTTTTTTGTGAAAAATACCAAAATGTCGTAAAAAAATGGAACATTTTGCTATTTGCAAAATGTAAAATTTTCTGCTTGTGAGACAAATAATCATACCACTCAAAATAGTTAATTACTAACATAAACCATATCTAAACTTTATTATTACATCATTATTTTAACCTCCTTTAATTTTTTTGGACACTAGGGGGCAGCAGAGTCTAAATTTTACACATCACACATTTAAACGTTGCTTTTGGCTGTTCACGTTTGAACAGCCAATCGCAGCGATCGCCCATGACGGGGGGGCATCGCTGCCCCCCCTGGGCAATGAGGGAGGATGTCTGCTGTCAGGGACAGCAGACATCGTCCCTCTGTCACCGCGTCTGTAGACGCGGTGACAATTCAAAGGCATGACGTACATTTATGCCATGTGTCGGGAAGTACATCCCGGCCATGACGTAAATGTACGTCAAATGTCGGGAAGGGGTTAAATCATGAGAATGGTAATAGCAATTACCATCAGTGAGATAATTCCACCATCCACAGATAACCAAGGTTATTGTTGTCATCATCACGCACGCACAAGATACAATGCATATACTTCTGTGTTCTAGACTGATTCTGTAACATTTATGAGAAAACTCTCCATGGGTGTGGTGTGGTGTCTAGGTCGACATGCACATGGTCGACAAGTTTTTCTAATTTGTTGGGAATGGCAATGTCAACACCTGAGCACGTCTAATCTCATTTAGTATACCACTTCACTCGCCATTTTTGTAGCCAGGTGCCTCGTTTTGCACTCCGCACACTTTACCATTCCTAGTGTACGCGGATGGTAAAATATGAAAAAGTAAAAAAAAATTAAGAAAACAAAAACGCCCAAAATGAATGTTGACCTTTTCATGAGTCAACCATGGTCATGTTGACCTTTTTCTTGCGGTGACCTTTGGACCATGCCGATCATATGGTGTTGACTTAAGACACTGTCAAGTTTCAAATGAATCTGCACACAGATGGTGGTGCAAAACAACAGTATTCACAGAATGGAAATGCATATTGTGTAAAACAAGTAATAGAACCACCTAATTGTATGTGGATGTACACTTTGTTTAAATAAAGAACATTGTTTTACATGATCATTAATGTGCAGCTTAGAAAGGATATTTGTAGTAACAGTATGGAATTCTGGTCTAGCATTCCTTAGACCAGGCATGTCCAACGTTGGCCCTCCAGATGTTGTGAAACTACACATCCCAGCATGCTTTGCCACAGTTTTGCTATTAGAGAATGCTAAAACTATTGCAAAGCATGCTGGGATGTGTAGTTTCAAAACATCTGGAGGGCCAACGTTGGACATGCCTGCCTTAGACAATATTTTTTCCTTCTAAATAATAAGCTATCATTAAAAATTCTATAATCACTTCTTACAAAAATAAAACACACATTCGTTTTTATTAGCTATATATTATATTACGTTTAAGAAATAAAAAAAGAAAACCATTTTTGGCAGACCAGTAATAGTAATAATTCTCAAACCAATATTGTAATGTGAAATGGATTTATATTTACCTTTAATTTGCTTCTGGTATTTTTGGAATTCTGGGGACAACAGTCCACTAAATGGGCCAAGACATCCCACAGAATTAGCATTTATATCTTCTTCATCAATGTCATTTTCCTCATCACTGTCTCGCATTTTACTTGGGTGTCTGTAACAATAAAGGTGACATATTGCTTGCTTTTGATTCATGATCTGGTTATTCACAGTGTGTATATAATCATTTATAAGCTAGTACGTGTGAAATACTGTTGTTCCCTATAGCACTGGTATCCCTGGTTTATACCACTAGAAATTTGGGAAATAATCAGGGACATTTTTCTGCATTTATCACCCATTAAGTATCATGGGTGAAATTTAATAGGATGAGAGATTCAGAAAGTGAGAGATTTGGTGAGAAATCTCCAGATTGCCGCTTTAAAAAACTGAAGATTTCTCACCAAATCTCTCACTTTCTGAATCTCTCACCCTATTACATTTCCCCCCTTATGTCATTTATTTTGGACTTTTTATTTTATTGTTAAAAAATGCAATTCAAATATAAAATATAGCAGAGACATACAAAAATTATAAACACACAGGTGGCGGCTGTGGAGTAGTTGCGTAAAAGTTGAACACTGATAAAAACTGCTTTGCTAACAGACTGCACATCTCCATGCTGCTGCTGTAGTTTTAGAGGTAGCAGTCCTCTTCCCTAAAGACTGACACTAGATGGATACCATGGACATCATAGCTAAAGGTTTCTTGAGCAAACCAATACTATAGAATTTGTAAGAAAAAAAAATGTAAAAAATACCCCCACTAATTCTGCAAAAAAAAACATGTTTACATATTTCCACAATTTACATTTTTAGTAAAATACATTTACTTTTTTTGTGGTGAACTGAACCCCCCCACACACACACACTCACATTTAACCTTTCATAGAAAATCTAGCGGAGTGCCTACCCAGAAAATGAAGCAGATTTGACTGGTGCTGGAAAAGGTGTGATGTTATATGTGTACTTCTCCCTCAGCTCAGCAAGTTGTGGGAATGGAAAAGAAGCCATGGAGTAGACAGTCTACAGAAAACAGAAAAATATTTAAACACAAAATAAATCATCACAACTTACTACTATCAAGAATTAAAACTTGCTTTGTACAAACATCTATGAATACCAAGAAAACAGTTGTAAATACCAGCTTGGCACTGCATTGATATACATCAGGCTAGCACAAATGCCAGGTCCATAGACACTAAGCCAGGCATTTCCAAACTGTGGACCTCCAGCTGTTGTGAAACTACAAGTCCCATCATGCTTTGCCACAGTTTTGCTATTATGAAATGCTAAAATTATGGCAAGGCATGCTGGGATGTGTAGTTTTACAACAGCTGGTGGGCCATAGTTTGGGCATGCCTGCCCTAAGCGATATTGGCCAGCATGTATGTGCCCGATGATGGGGAAAACTGCTGGGCTGAGAAATGCTCAGTGCATACACACTGAGCAATTTTCCAGGAGGGTGGACGGCTTTCCATAGCAGGACGCTATGGAAAGCCATCCACTCCATCGCTCATCTGCTGGTAATAACCGGCAGATGAGAGGCGGCCAGCAGCGATGATTCGGGAGAGTGCATCAGCTCTAAACCGCTGCACCATACACACTGTGGGCCAGATGCACTAAGCTTCAAAAGTGATAAAATGGAGAGTGATAAACTGCCAGCCAATCAGCTCCTATACCTGCCATGTCACAGACTGTGTTTGAAAAATGAGTAGCAGCTGATTGGTTGGTGGTTTATCACTCTCCATTTTATCACTTTTCAGAGCTTAGTACATCTCGCCAAGGGTGGCATAGATGCTGAAAGCCGCTCCGATAACAGATTGGCTTTCAGGTGAATTTTGACTAGTGTGTGGACGAGGCTATACATATGCGCCACCTTGGACAATGTTAGTTATAACAAAATCTAGGAGGTGCATATGCAGCCATGGCGAGTACTAGATGTGTGTAAATCACATCTGTGCTGCTTAATGAGACATGCCATAATAAAGTAGCATAAGACTTGGCATACTGAGAAGAAAATAGCTAGAGATGAGGGGGGGGGGGGGGGGGGGAGATATGGCTTTAACAATAAAGGCAATGCAGTAGTCAAGAGGATGCACATAACGGTGGCCATTGCATTTCAGGCAACATTCAGACCATAACATGGTCAGTGACATATTGGCTTCCATTGCATGATCCGTAGACCCTGTCTGTGTGGAGTTTTTATGTATGAGTGGGTTTTCTCCAGGTGCTGTATGCACTAATAAAAAAAACCTATATAACCTGCATAAGTTCATTGCTGTCTATCAGATTGTCCTCAAGCATCTCTTGGGTCAGTCTTCCCATTGTACTGTAGAATTCATCTGCATTTTGGCAGCATTCAATCTGTCTGAAATCACATAAAACAAAATCTAATAAACCCAACTTTGTAATGAACATCAATCACAGCAATCTCTGCCACTACAATACTCTGCTGTATACAGTGGTGTGAAAAAAGTTTTTGCCCCTTCCTGATTTTTTTCTATTTTTGCATATTTTTCACACATTTGAATATAATACAAAGACAACCACTGTAAATACAAAGTGTTTGTGCCCAATTCTCTCAATGTATTGAAGGAAAATGTAACCACACCTAACTGCTTACCTATGTAATAACTGATTGTTCCACCTTTAGCAACAACTGTAACGACACATTAACTGGAGATCAGTCTTCCATATTTATCTGCAGGAACTTTGGACCACTCTTCTTTGTAGACTGAAATTCAGCCACAATGGAGGGTTTTCAAGCACAAAATGCCCATTTAGGGTCCTGCAACAGCATCTCAATTGGTGTCAAGTTGTGACTTTGACTAGGCCACTAAAAAAACGTAATTGCTCCTTTAAGCCATTCAGAGGTGAAAATAATATTGTACAGAAAATCATTCTCTTTCTACATAACCCAATGGTTCTTGAGCCTCAGATGATGGACATTTTCCCTCAGAATTTTCTGGTACAGCAGAAATCATGATTGAGAAAAATTGTCCATGTCCTGAAACCGAAAAGCATCCCTACACCAACACACTACCAACATATCTCACTGTTGGTATGTTGTTTTTATTGGGGTAAGCTAAGGGCTATATTTTCACTTGGTAACTCTCCCTTAAATACAGTCTGTACCTATCTCTCCCTTATGGTGGAATCACGAATGCTAACATTAACTCAGGAGAACAAGCACTGCAGCTCCTCAGGTGAGCATCTATTAAGTTCTTCTATGACTTCCAGTATGAGTTTTCAATGCACTCTTGGAGGAATTTGGCAGGCCGACCACTCCTGCAAAGACTCCCACTCCCAACGTATACTCCTAATACACATACATGGAAATCTAAAATTTTAGCAAGTGACTACGAATCAACACAGGATTTCATTATGTTAATGCAAACCAGGGTCATGGAGCAGAGACCCAGGATTTTGCCCGCTTGCTAGATCTGGCAAATTCCTGGGTCACATGTCTGAACGCAGTAAAATAGATCAATTACTATTTCTCAAAGGGCTAGTTGGTGTTCGTTTTTTTCATCAATAAATGAAATGATCATTTAAAAAATCTATTTAGAGTTTACTCAAATTGCCATGGCCTTCTAATCCAATTAGGTTTGATCTGAAACAATTAAGTGTGACAAATATGCAAAATTAGAAAACCAGGAAGAGGGGGGGGGGGGGAGAATCACACCATTTTACTGTATGTAAACAGATACATAGTATACAGTATGCTTGAAATAATTACTACATAGTGGAGCAAGTATCATCATTAACTTAACATTTGGCTAAGTCATGTTGCATTTATTGATAAGGATCAGGTCTACAGACCTGCCCTAGTTACTAGTTTTACAACATATGTCAGGATAAGGATTGCCCATTGCTTGTCTGCTCTGAGGGAAAGAAACCAAATTAACTCATAATAAGAAGTGTATGACATGAGTATTGGTACTGAAAAAGTGACATTACCCGACAGCTAAGTTTACCAAAACCTGCTAAGGAAAACTACAGAACTGTAAGTCAAGAATTTACAGTCATACATGGGAAGTGCAGATGACTCCAGTTCTAAACAAACAAGTCAATGCAAGGGGGCAAGACATGCTGGACCATATTTATAAAAGTAATAGGTAATGAGAAGTGCAATTAGCCGTCACTGAACATATGCATGCTGTCTCCATAAAACAGAAAAATAAGAGCTCACGTACATATACATATTAAAAGCATGGCTGTTTCAGTATTTTTAGTTGTTAGCAAATGTCCAAAGCAGTGTCTACATACAGTAGTACAAGTTTGTATGATAGTAGCCTCTGTAACCAAATACACTTACATATTAGGCAATGCAGACTTTGTGATCAAACTAAACTTACTCTCCTAGCTTTGCCCAAATGGCCAGCGCCACCCTTAGAGTGATCTCTGATCCTTCAAAGAATACAGAGTCCCAGATTTTCAGGACGGTGTGGTTAGGAAGACAGGTTGCAAATAGAGTCAAGAACCACTGCATGGTGAAGACATTAGTGAGAGGGGGCTCGTAACCTCCTGTAGAAAAGAAGGCAATATAAATTAGTTCTCATTCTTATACTGGAATCTAAAAAAGGTATGAACTAGCACATTTAAAAGTTCCTAAAAGTATGAATTATTTAAAAATCAAAAAAACAAACTAGTAATAAAACACACTTAAAAGATCAAGAAACGGCTGCAGAAAACGTCAGTATTCAGATTCACATCTAAAAAGCCATGAAACAGATTCATAGTCCAATTTACACACACACACACACACACACACTGTATTAAATGACAACTTAAGAGCTGAGGCTGAGCAGCTGAATGATTTCTGACGTCACTGGGGCATGCTAATCTCACAGTGGTTTTAAAACATGGCCCTCATGGCACCCTAACAGTCAAAGTTTTGTGTACAGATAGTATAATCACTGACTGATGTACCCATTAGGTCACATGTGCCTAAGTAGAGATATTCCTGCTTGTGCATAGATAGTATGATCACTGACTGATGTACCCGTTAGGTCACATGTGCCTCAGTAGGGATATCCATAAAACCTAGGTAATGTCTTGAAGACTGGTTTATCAACATGTACAGTAATGGTAGGACTTTGAGTAGTTTAAAATCACACTTTGGGTGATTTTTGTACAAACTGCTGCAGATATAACAGTACTTAGAGCCAGCGTAATAATGAGAGGATGGACAGATAACCGAGTGAGAAAGTGAAGTAAATATTAGATCTCTATTTTTAAAACGAAAGACAAATGGAATTACTGCTACTCTTGTACAGTCTCATAATTTGTCTATTGTTTGTTATGCTGCAAACAATAGGTACTTAGTATACTACTTAAAGCAATTTTTCCTTTGCAACAAGTACTTGATGTGTTTCACCTCTTTACAGCAGACAGACACCATATGCACCATGCACCATGTTCTTACAGCACACAGATATGGGATTTCCATATGGTGGGAAATGCAGCCACACATCTGAAGACAACTGCAGAAAGATGGCAGGAACCACTGACCGTCCAACATAAGCACCTCCAAAAGTTACAAATGTTCTACTGTATAACATTTTTCAATTAATTTTACTGGTAACATATAAAATGGATCAACATTGCCAAAAGATTAGTGAAGTTAAAAGCAAACAAAAAGTAACTGTTCATGTACCTTTAAGCAGGTTGCTATATGGGATTACTGTGCTACTGAGGAATTAAGCAGCTAATAGGAGCCTACCTCCACTCTCCCTATTTGCGGTTCGCTGAAGTACATCCAGGTGGTAAGACAGATCTGGCAGCTTCATTCTCAGGAGGTCCCTGAACACAGCCATATCCACTGACAGCGCTCGCAGGTTATTAACAAAGTAGCTTTCAGGCAGCACTTTGTCTATAAGATAAATCATTATCTGCGGAAAGAAACAAATGAAACTCATTTTGAGCACATATTAAAAAATAATAATAATATATATATATATACATACACACACACACACACACACATATATAATATACAGTACACACACATTTATACACTAGTGAGCCTGCTCGAAGCAAAAGCTTTAAATACTAGTCTGCTACCTTCTGTGTTTGTGTATGTGCGACAAAGAGATGTAGTTTACTCTCTGCCAGCAGATGGCAGTGTTTCAGAGACTCATTGACACTAGATATATACAGTATATATAGATAAGATAATACACATTTTAGATACATCTACATACACTTCTTTTCTGTGAAAACTGTCCATTACTTCACCTTTTTATATGAAAACTTCATTATCCCAACAAGTTAAACACCATATTAATGATTTCCAGAAGTAGAATAGTATTTTTATTCAAAGTAAGATTCTACATTAATCTTCTGTCCAATGCTTTATTCTGCCATATTGTTTTCACTGTAACATAAGGACATTTTCTGAAAACCTCCTATACTTGTGCATGACTGCACCAGCTAGATATCTGCAATAGTAAGAGCATTCTAAATAGTGGAAATAAGATTTTTATGGGAATGTGTGTAATTTCAACATTCATTATATCGAGAAGACTAGTTTTCCAGCACTACTGGTCCGATTCAGAGATTTGTGCTGTTCAACCAATGATAATATAGTTGAGCAATAAAGGGAAAGATAATAACCTTTTTCAGTTGCAGCCTATGAAGGGATTACTCTATTCATGGAATCAAAATGGAAACAGAAAAAAAAAATACAGACAGTGGCATAAAAAAAAGGCACTAGCTAGCGCTGTCTATATTTTTGTTTCCATTTATGCGGTCAGATAGCCGCTGCATTGTCACATGGAGCATCTTAAGATCAAAGCACCCACTCCAGGTTTCTGTTGTGTCCAAATCAGCCAACTGAAAAAAACCTACGCTTACTTAGAGTGCTGCTTGTACTCCAATGCCAAAACCAGAATATGTGGGCACTAGCCTCAGCATGCCCATAAAACGGGGCTGTAACTGGAGCCTCAGTGCAGCACATACACACTGCGGCTTCAGCAAATTGAGCAGTGCTCCCACCATTGCACAATTGTGGGAATAACTGAATACTGTCCATTTCTATACCAACAAGATCAAAATGAAGCTAAAGGCCTTTTAATGGTTTTGATAGTATAAATGTAAGCATGCTGGTAAAACAGAGTGTTCTATTGTAAACATTTAAAATGCTTTAAATGCTCTTTGGTACAAAAGGGTGTACTATTGCAGATTCCACCAGACCACTCACACTGCCCTGCGTATGAGCAAGTATTAATGCCTTACTTAAGACATTTGTATGTAACTGTGCGGTTGAGTGAGGAGATTGTGCATATTTTCTCTTCACAACAATATCTTGTAAAACATTTCAAAATTCAAAAAAAGTTTGAAATTTTGTGTATCTGTTCATTTACCCCTCCATTGCTCTTTGGCATTAAATGAAAAAGCATCTAAGTTAAACTAAATGTATCCAAACAGCTGTGAACAGATATCCTCCCTGCCTCAGTACACATAGCATCTGCTGGTTTATCTCAAGGTCTTTGATTCACTGTTCCTACATATCAAATAGAAAGAGAAAAAAAAAAAAAGAGATGAAGTAGATTTCTTAAGTATATTTTTGGTTTTGCTTCACTTGTACTGAAATAAATGTTGCATTCAAAAAGCTTTGAAGAAATTAACGCATGACTAATTAATGATTCTGAGTTATGAGGCTGCTGTAATCCATAAATTATTAAACCAGATCTGTATAGTATGTTACCAAGACTTATTCTAGCTCCCTCTTTCTGACAAAATCCTTCTTAGATGGACAAAACCATGTGCACTGCAGGTGGGGCAGATGTAAAATGTGCAGAGAATTAGATTTGGGTGAGTTATTTTTTTTCTGTGCAGGGTAAATACTGGCTGCTTTATTTTTACACTGCAATATAGATCTCACTTTGAAGTAAAACCCCACCAAATCTAATTCTATCTGCACATTTTACAGCTGCCCCCCTGCAGTGCACATGGTTTTGTCCATCTAAGGAGGATTTTGTCAGAATGAGTGAACTAGAATAAGGCCCATAGTCTCCATCATGCACACTGGAAATATTCAAATGGCTGCTCTTCTATTCAGCGAGCACATATTAAGTTATGCCCGGTGTGGTACATCCAGATGTAAGAAAATAATAGACACTTTTCAATTATTAGTTGCTTTAAAATAATTTTATGGGATCTCTAAAAAGTATACTTTTTCTTTAGAAATATTGATATATCTTTGAAGTCATTAACATATTACATTTTTATAAAATCTGAAAACAAATTCATTGTTATTTAGGGATTAATCAATGATACCGATAATTGTTACTTGAATTTATATGTAATAGAAAATAAAACATAAAACAAAGGATGTGGCAAATAAGAACCTAGAAACACAATGCAGACTCATTAGCATTTTAAAGAACAAAGGAAAATAATGTGGAGTTATAGTTCGAGATTATACACAATCGAGTCACATTATTATGACCACCTCCTACACTTGACATCAGCAGCATGTAGCCCATGATTTACGTCACGTGTCATGCGCTGGCTTACTGTATGTAAGTGTGTGATAGGCCATCTGCACACGTCACTGGTTGCCATCATGGGTAAAAGGGGTGATTTATCAGTTATTTATTATTTATTTATTAACAGTTTCTTATATAGCTCACACATATTCCGCTTTACAGAGAATATTCGAACATTCACATCAGTCCCTGCCCCAGTGGAGCTTACAATCTATATTCCCTACCACATGTACACGCACACAGACATTCTAGGGTTAATTTTTGTTGGAAGCCAATTAACCTATCTGTATATTTTTGGATTGTGGGAGGAAACCGGAGTACCCGGAGGAAACCCACGCAAGCACAGGGAGAATATACAAACTCTGCACAGTTAGAGCCATGGTAGGGATCGAACCCATGACCTCAGCGCTATGAGGCAGTAATGCTAACCATTACACCATAAATCGGCTTTTGCGCCAATAATGGAAGTATTTCTGAAACAGTTTGTGAACTGTTCGGGTGCTGCGGATTGGAAGGTGTATCCTGACTAGACAAAGGGCACCATTGCAAATAACTGATGTGGAAACTGTGGAACACCATGTACCATTGATGTAAGAGGGGAATTGCATCTATAAAGGTGCTTGAAGGTCAACCGACACACTACAGTGGAGCCTCTCACCATCAAAATAAACATGAGGGCTACCAGACGTGTGTAAATGACAGTTCAATGAACCACACTGTATATAAGGCTACAAAGCAACCAGACAGAAAAATGCACCTATGCTAAACAAACGTGAATCTACAGAAAAGGCTTCACTTTGTACTACAATTTCGGAATTGGGCCGCCGATGATTGGCAAAATGTTGCCTTCTCCAATGAATTATGTTTTCTGTTTCATCAAACAGATGAATGTTGATGTGTTAAGCAAGAAACATTGAAGAACAAACACTCTACAACCATTGCTGGAAAAAAAACAAGCTGCTGGCGGAATTGCTATGGTCTGGGGAATATTTTTGTGGCTTATCCACGGAGCATGACCAAGGCTTCCAATTACTTCCCTGCCCCCCCTAATTACTCAGACTTGAACCCAATTGAGCACCTGTGTGACCACCTTGATCAATATGGTATCTCTATGGATCCTCCGCCAGGCACTGACCAGCAGCTGTGGAATGCATTACTGTCAGCATGGCTCCAGATACCTACGCCAACCTACCAGCACATTAGCGAGTCATTCCCAGCCCGTATAGCTGCTGTCCGTGCTGCACACCGCAGTTACTTTGGCTGATGATCCTAATAATGTAACTCGACTGTGTATATGAAAGTACTTGCTGAAAGAGGCAATAGCAAGAAAACGTAATTACATTGTCACTCTATATATCACTGTTAAGGACTTCACCTGTTTACAGTTGTAGAAGCACTATTCACAAAAGGATATTAGCAAAACAGAACAAAGGCAACTAAAATGGATAGCTGGATTGCAAAATAACTTATCACAAAATATTTCAAATAAAAAGTTTAGTGGAGAAAAGCGACATGTTTCATTGTCTCGTGAAAGACACTAAAATGAATCAAAATAGTTTAAAAGTTCATGAAGACAAGATATTAGAGGATTTCTAGCAAAATCAGACAAGTTTAAAATTGTTGGGGAAAAGGCTTTCATTTTGCAGAAACCGTAATGGATCCTATCAGTAAAATAACTTAAAGCAAGAGATGGACATATTCTTGATATGGATTAGATAATACAATATTAAAGAAAACAAAACAAAACCTTATGAAGGATATTCAATAAGACACAAAAACTTTTATGGTGTGAAAAACAGGAGGAGTTTTTCCAATGTTTTTTTAAGTGATTTTTTTCTCCTGTTAATCAATTAGTCCCCATTTTTTTGTGCCTTAGAAGTATTGCATTTTTCAGGCAAAACCCCAATGTGTACCCCCTGTGACATTGTGGTGGGAGGGGGGTGGCGACTCACTTGCTGGAAGTTGCAGCATGGTCCTCGCTTGCAATGTCCTCCATGCATGTACAGAAGACTGAGGATGTAGCTTACCACGTGCATGAGTTTTTCTGCCTGTATGCATCGTCAAAACAGTTGAAAATATCGTCTAGTGCAGTGGTTCCAACACTGTGAGCCATGGCACCCCGGGGTGCATCGGGACACTCACAGGGGTGCCTTTGATTTGTGAGCTAGGACCACTTCAATTCATTTATGGTCAATGTAACTCAAAGACAGTGCTGGTGGCTGCTAATCATAAAATTTGTGAACAACCAGAAGCAAATCTTATCCCTCACCACATTGAACCTAAGGATGACTTCTAAAACACAAATTACTTCATTTAACCTTTTTTGGGGGGAAATTTCTAAATAAGTAACTGTTGGCCTAGGGATGCCATTAAAAAAAATAAAAAACCTCTGAAAATCTAGGATGCCTTGGGAACCACTGGTCTAGTGTGTACCCGACATTAGAAACCATAAGTCACACACTTGTGTTTTTGTGGTCATGTTCAGGAAAAAATGCCTGATATCATAGATTTGGCTTTTAATGCCTGAGGCAGGCAAAACACAAAATCCCTGATAAGCTAGCTGCAGGGATAACTGGATAGCCACAAGAAGGGAAATTAGCTGTGGTATATTACCACAGCTAATTGAATATCCCCATATAGATGCACACAGAAAATAGGCAGAATAAGTGGAATCACTGGGCTTCTTATAGCCTTACAATTCTATGTGAAATATAGCTAGCAAATAAAATACAATTCGTTTGTTGAAAGACTATTTTGGTGGCAACATATCATCTACAAAAGCTTATGAATAAATAATTTCGAAATATTACTCAAATGTAGACTACAAAATGAATTAACTACAAACAGCAAATGTATGTGACTAACTGTACTGTATTGAAATAAATAAGGAAACCTATGTAAATGTGTTAGCTTTTAAAACTTCAAATCAAAACATCTTAAGGAAGAATTCTTACTCATTTTATCCCTTTAAAACATTAATAAACAGTAGGGCAAAGCCTTGAAAATGTGGTAAACTGTTAGAATAAGCAATCTGTGCTACATTATAGAGTACCGGTATGCCAATTTAAGATATTTTTTTAGCCATCAAAATAACTTTTAGCAAATACAAAGTTCTGGTGATCAATTACTATGTACAGTTATAGAGCAAAGCCAAACTGGTTTCAAGCTTCTAGTTTTTGGATAAAGTGGTTATACATACCTTAAGTGCATCCCCCTCATTGCCCTCCATCACCTCCAGGATAAGGGCTGCCAGAATATTGAACCCTTGGCAGTAACCAACAGATTTATTCCATCTGGCATATGCCAAAAGCACACGTTTCAGTATTACTCTATCTTGTTCTGCCTCCTGTCCACAATAAGAGCTGCAGCCTGTTCTGTGAAGATCCTGGTACAGATAAAACAGATATCAAATAAAAAAAAAACACAAATGTAACATAACTGACAGATATAATTAACATTTGAATCCAGTGCAAATATCGTTGTAGATATTACTAAGAAATCTAACTACGGTCTGTTATTAATAACAACGTATACAGTAGCTATATATGCCCTTATAGATTTTTGCTGCAGTCATGCCAAAGCCTCTGGCATCTACTTTGCCAAAACCATGTCATAGTCGCAAAGTGATGTGGCTAGGACACCCAAGGACACTGTGCTGATTAACTTGATATATGAACCTGTATATCTGTGCAACACACAGGAACAGATGTACAGTACTAAGCTTCAATAAGTCTTAAAATGGAGTGATAAATTACCAGCCAATCAGCTCCTAACTGGCGTGCTACTGGCAGTGTTTAAAAAATGCAGTTAGGAGCTGGTTGGCTGGTAGATTATCACTATCCACTTAATGCATCTGACCCTGATTTGCTGATTCTGTACACAAAGTGCTACAATGCAGCAGCCACAGCTTTCTTTCAATACAAGTTCTGTTCGGCATCCTATACAGTCTCAGCCACACAAAGTATAAAAATGTATTATGTCAAATAAATCACCCTGCTCTTGTATCCTAGTCCCATTGTAACGAAGATGAACTTATGTACAGAAAAATTGGCAATGTTTAGCCACCGTGATACAAGTTTATATGCACACTGCAATGGCACAGGAGAAAAACTGTACTCGTTTCCTAGAACGGCACCCACGATTTCCATCGTATGGGCTCCTAAAAATCTCATCACATCCCCCTGGAATATTGTGGCATGCAATGCAATTCGATTTTTAATTGTACAAGCACCCATGCCATGAGATGTGATGGGTGCTTACAATAAGATGTAACCCACATGATCCACGCCATCCCGAAGTGTGGTGAGCGGTGGCAGTACGTATCCTCCAACTTTTTAATACCCCCACTATCCACGTTGGCGTGGAGTTGATTTAAGATAGTGTGGCGAGCGCAGCGAGCCCCGTGGGGGGACGCGGAATACGAGCCCGAAGCGTGGCGAGCGCAGCGAGCCCCGCGTGGGGACATAGATTACTTTACATGTATTCCGCGTGTGCTTGCCACGCTCCGGGCTCGTATTCCGCGTTCACTCGCCACACTTCAGGCGTCAAGTCAACTCCACGCCAACATGGATAGTGGGGGTATGAAAAGGTCTGAGGACGCGTACCGCCACGCTTCGGGATGGCATGTATACTGGGGGTTACATCTCATTGTAAGCACCCATCACATCTCATGGCATGGGTGCTTGTACAATTAAAAATAGCATTGCATCCCATTTGCTGGCATGAAAACAAGTACAGAGAAAACATACAAGGCGGTAACCAAAAAAAACTGGGATTTATTTAAAACAAAGTGTATTTATTTGTACATTTTCAAACTTCAGTCACCTTCAAAGTACTCTCCACTTCAATCAATACATTTATCCAAACATTTTTTCCATTGCTCAAAACATTTTTTAAAGTCATCGTCGTTGATGCCTTTTAGTATTTTTGCTGTTTTTATTTCATCTCTTCAATATCAGCAAAATGCTTTCCTAAGGTCTCCTTTCATTCAGGATATTAAAAAAATTGCTTTGGGCGAGATAAGGTTTTCATCAGGTCAGGATTTCAAAGGATGTCGATGATCATCAACTAACATTTTAGCTTATTTGAAACAGAACTATTAGTAAACCTGTGTTTTACTCATGACAGCTCCCTCAGAAGCTATTTGTAGCATAACAACCGTTTCCGCCTCACTTTAACCCAAAAGGAAACAAAACTCCCCAGCAGTATGTTGTTTTTGTAAATCAGCCAACGCAAAATATAAATCACTTGAGTCAAGCGCTACCTTGCCCCGCAACATCAGCTGGTATACTGATTCATAAAGGTTCTGGGTACTTGTTTAGTTTCACGGCGGCCGATATATCGGATGCTATATCGGCTGATCCGATGCAATTTCTTTACCTGTTCATAACCCCACTATCCACTACTCATGGAGTTGATTTTATATAGGTGTGGCGAGCGCAGTAATCCACGTCCCTTCGCGGCGCTTGCCACGCTTTGGGCTCGTGGCTTGCTGCGTTCGCCGCCCTATATAAAATCAACTCCATGTGTAGTGGTTAGTGGGGTTATGAACAGGTAAAAAAAATCGCATTGGATCGCCCGATATCGCATCCGATATATCGGCCGCCGTGAAACTAAACAAGTACCGGGTTCTGCAAACATTCAACTAGTGGTGGAAGCCTATACCTACAAGCACACCACTATCTAGAACAAGATGATGGTGTGTGTTGAGCACCCTCTCGTATAAGTAAAATGCATAACCGAATACATTTGTGGCCTGGCTTCACCAAAATCAGCATTTTGTGTTTCATGGCTTCTTCAAAAGAAAGACAAACACTAAACTTTGGTGTATTTTAGGAATAAAGGCTGCACATACGGCAAACTTTGAAATGTTTGCTTATATAAAACTTAATAAAAGTTACTCAAATTTAAGTCAAAAATTTAACTTGTATGCTTTAGTGACTAAACAAGCTAAACAATACACATTAACTCTTATAAGCACAGAAACAGCCTGATACATAGTTTTTGTCACTTTGTGTAATGTAATGCAAATCTGAACCGCACATGCCCACAAGAAGGCATGCATATGAACCAAAATTTGTTTGAATAATGAATGGAAATTTTACAAATAGGTGTATCAACCACATACTCTCGGTTTAGTCTATCCAACCGCTAAAGAACCCACACTGAAGACAGTCACAAAATGATATCCATTAGGATTTAAAGCCACTGCAAATCATTAACATATATAACCTTGAATTTCAGAGCACAACAAGCAGATATGATTTATACTATGTAGAAAACTTATCATCACATCAACTTTTCTGTTCCTCAGCTTTAAAGAGTATTACCTTGACTATTTGAATTCCCATTGAGTCATCATCAGGATTACTCCTTTCATTGAATGTAAAGCGCATTGTTTTATCCCAATCTATAGAAATGCTATGTAAGTACTGGTCTGCAAGAGTCAACCAAACCTGAAAAAAAAAAAACACAAATGGTATTTATTTATAAATCTTAACATTCTGTTATTAAATATTATGAAATAGAGAAAAGTCTATTAAAAAAAAAAAAGGTTTGGGGCTATTTAGTAATTTGTATACATTATTAATACACTTTAAAGAACGAATGAAAGCCATCTACCCAAAAATGTACTATTTTTGCAATATTTTGCATTACAATGTGGATATAAACACTTCACTGTATTATAAAATTATAAGCAAAGAATATTTTAAAGAACTTACTCTCCGTCTCCATTCTTTTGGTATTCCAGTGGGTAGTCTGGCAACAGCTTTGAGAGCATCATACCACTGGAACAAAAAATAATTGTATCACACAATTAAAAATTCTGTTCAAAATTTTTAAGTATATAAATAGTTTACAAATTATGGAAGTACATGGTTATTTTTTAATTCAAATACCAAGTCCAATTTAATCACAATACAAAAAAAAGTGGGCAGCCCTACAAAAACAGCTGCTTTCAGAGGGAAAGTCACCTACCAAGGTGCATAATGCAGGCAAAAGTAGTTGTTATATCTGTCTATGGGCAGTGCAAAAAATTACCTGTTTTGGGGTAAAAAAGAAAAAAAAAACCGTGAGAGTCATGGTACAGTAAGTGGCACGGATACTTTTTTTTCAGGATCTCAGTGGTCTTGGAAAAAAAAAAAGGAATTCTTTATTTACTTCTCAAAGTATATTTTTGGAAAGGAGTGCAGATATAGATTCCACTCTAAAAAAAATATATAAAAGTTGCATCGGCTGGTTCCATGTACTGGGGGCTTTGGCTCATCTAAAGAGGCTAAGCTCCAGATTTTTAGAGATTTCTAAATAGATCTTTTTTAGGCAGTATAAAACAAGCTCTAATTGGACTGCCCTAAAATAATTGCAGCAAAGCTCAATTTTTACCACCAAACTATTAATGCAGGCATTTTAATTCTCCCCATGTTTTGCTAATTGGACATTGGCATGAAATGCTATAGAAAGTGAGTGTTATGCAAAATATGCACATATATTCTAATAACAGGGTGGCACTTCATAACTTGGAATTATTTTCCTTCTCATTGTCAGGGTTTCGTGGTAGCATGTGTATACTGCCTGCAGAGCATACAATGTGCAGCAAAAGGGAAGTGATATTTTCAGATAGGCAAATGATGGTGTCTGTGTGTGTGTGTGTGTGTGTTGGGGGGGGGGTGCAGGCGGAGGAATATATTGTGTCTCGCGGAGGAATATATTGTGTCTCACAGAGCAATGTCCTGTTAAGAGTCAACATCAGGGGGCCTATGCCTATGTGTATGGTGTCCAGTAATCCAGTTCTAGACAGCATAAGTTTACCTTTAAAATTAATGGTTTTATGACTGGACTGAACTGTAACATGTTTACGGGTTTAAACTAAAAATCTATTTTTATATATTCTTCTAGCAAATTATACAGTACGTTACTGTGACATTAAAAAGATTCACTTCTCTGCATTTCTATTACCAAAAATAAACTGCACTATCAATATATAAATATATTTCCAAGACCTTTTTAAAAAGTTTTGGATGATTTCATGCCAAGGCCTTATCAGTAATTGTGGTTCATGGTGGGAGTGCTGAAAAATACATTTTTAGGGGGAAGCAATATTTAAGCCATGCTTGACAACCAATACGAGATTGATGTATTAACTTATAGCTATTATAATAAATGACACCTGCTATTTACAGTGACTAAAATAACCAACCAAAAATGCTAGGTATATCTCCTGAATAGCACCCCTTGTTTTCACATTTGCATTAGTATGGTGTAGCTTGTCTGTCCATGTCCGGTTTCCCCCACTGTCTGGTGCTCAATATATTATTGAGAAAAGCTTTCAAATCATGCATATAAAAACCATGCATATAAATTCACAATAACTAAGTCTGAAAGCTTACTTTTCTGAAACCTGTATATATGCAGGCATTATAGGGTAGAAAATGCAGGTGACAACAGCCTAAACACATTTCTATGCAAACCATACCTGTTGAAAGCCATTCTGCCCCAATGAAGGTTCAAGTGTAAATTTCAACTTTGTGTCTACACCTAGTGGGAAAACAATAATAACAATTTAGCCATGTAGTAATTCAGACCAGCACACTACCTGCGCAGCATATACGATGAATTGCATCTTTCAGCTAATATTTCGATTTGACATATTACAGTGCAAAGTGCTACGGCCTCTGGCGTGCAACGCAGCGTTCCCTGCATGGAGGCGACATCAACGCTGTACTGATTGTCGTAAGCAGAACAGGTGGTGGAAGGGCGCTGTCCAGTGCTGAAACACAGCTGCTGCCAGAGAGCAGGCGTATCACACAGGAAGCCGCGCACTCGGTTGTTCAATCAAGCACAGCGATCACATAATGCAACATGCACGTAACTCAGTACTGTACACCAGCCATGTAGCAGCTCTTAGCAGAACATAACAACCACTCTCCCCCCTGAGATTCCCTACCATGCAGATCCATGGTGCCAGCATGTATTGACAGCCACCTCTGTGGTCTTCCTCGCTGCTGCCCCTGGGCTACAATGCACACACGCAACACTGCAACCGGTTGCTGAGCCGATTACTCTTAGTGCCATGATTAATAATTCGTTCCTAAGCAGATGGGCAGATTGCCTAATGACAGACTACCGTGTCACACGCTGCTGCCCCCGCACCCCCAGCCCCCATTCCGCCTCCGTGCTGCAGCCGTGGGCTGGACCATTGGGGCCGTGTGACCTCACCTGGCTCCAGGGTGCAGAGCAGGCGGGGAGCTGTCCGGGAGATGCAATTCCTCTTCTTCAGCACGTTGCTGAGGATGTTGCCCACTCCTCCTCCTCCTCCAGCATTTTGCCTTTTCAAGCACCTGCCACCTCGCCGCAGGCTGCAAGACAGTCTCTCCTGTCTCATGGAGGAGAACCGGGTATAGCCGCTTGGCTATAATAACTTAGTCCCACGGGCAGGGGAGCAGCAGCCTCGAATCAGTCCTCTGGCAAAGGCAGCAATGACGCAAATGCGTCCCCAGCCTTTGTGCAGCAGCGTGAACCTGCAGAGGCCCGGGCGAGCCGCAGCCCTCCTCTATGCGGTATCACTACTGGGCTCCCAAAATGCACGGTACCGACCGCTGGCGTGTTTCTGGTGACAGGCTTCTATTGTGGAGGAAATCTGCAGTGCAGAGGGGAGCAGAGAGTGTGGATGCAGGGATGGGGAGGGACTGGCAGAGAGCTGGCTCCACCTACACAGCATTATATCATCCGACCAGGCTAGTCTTCCACACACAATATCATTCATTACTGGATTGCACTTTACTACGAATCAATGACCTAGTGACAAGTGAGATCACATGTTCTTCTATAACTTTACTTTCAACTGCATCATATGATTAATTTGAAAAGAAGAGGTGCAATAGGAACCACTGAGGATTGGTAATCGATGTTCTTATTCAGGAAGCTAGGGTACTGGACTACTGCTGTTTTTTTCTGATATAAGAAGCCAACTTTAGCCTCATACAGTATATAATAGATTAAAAAATAAAACACTGGAAAGAGAAGAGAAATATGGTTTTACCATGTATTAAAAGCAAAGATATAGGCACAAACTCCAGTAACCAAAACCAGCTATACTGCACCACTACACAGTCACATGTACTGTGGAGGGGCATGGTGATTGATTGGTTGCTGTGATGTAAAATGGACATTATTAATGGAAAACAAACTGTTGTGTTTAGATGTTCCTTTTTAATTGGGATGCGGTTGACAGTCAGAAGGTTGACACATGAAAAAGGTTGACATGGTCAAAAACTTGACAAGAAAAACAGCGACATGAAAAAAGGTCGAAATGAGTTTTTCACAATTTCCCCCCCCAAAAAAGGATTTGTTCATACTGTACCATCCCAGTGGACATGGAGGAGGGATAGAATAGTGAGGCACCACGCATGTAGCATGCAAGGGGACGCAGCACACTTATACAGTGTCCATCTGGACCTATGTCAACATAAGCACCCGGACAAAAAACCCTCATGTCGACCTTTTCCATGTCAACCTAATACATGTCAACCTTTTTCATGTGTTGCCCTTTTGCAATAGTGGCCAACCTATTGACTGTCAACCTTATTTATTTGTTTTGACCCTATGACCCATATCCCTTTTTATGTGGATCACTATGTAATGAACCTTATATTGTATAACTATCTACATGTATGGTAGAGACCTTCCCAAATACACATTTATATTTAGAGATAGATAGGAAAGCTGTTTGCTACATTTTTGTGTAGGTTTCTTTTATGTTTGGGGTTCCAAGTTAATTTGGGCCGAGTTTCACCCAGTGCGACTGACAGGTGGTCACACGCGATACAGCATCCTGGCCATCATGTTTAATGGAGTGGTCACATGGCATAGGTGGATTCTGTAGCAGAACACTGTGCCCTCAGTACATTTTTTTTTCCAAAATCTATATAAACCGGGTAAATACCGTGCTCATATTCTGTACTGTGAAAACATCCATACACACTGTACATGCTGCTCTGCTATACATTGGGGCATGGAGTAGAACTATGGCTGAAATGAAGCAGCACTACTCTTCCATCACATTTATTGACCACTTCCTTTCCCGGCGGGTATGGGTCATAGGGTCAACACTATGAAGGTTGACATACATTAGGTCGACCACTAAAGGTCAACAGGGCTTAGGTACACACATGAAATAGATCGACATGACTAAGGTCGACAGCCAAAACAGCCAAAAGGTCCACATGAGTTTCTAATGTTTTTTTTTTTGTCCCGAATTTTGACATGGACACCGTATCAGTGTACCGCTGTGCTCAGCACACTATTATATTACCCCCTCCACACCCCCTAGTGGATGGTAGGGTATGAAATACCACCTGTTTGGGGGAGGGGGGGGGGAGGAGTGAAAAACTCATGTCAACTGTCAACCCAATGCTTGTGTCGACACTATGGCCCCAAATTTAGGCCCTTAGAAGGGGCGATAGGGTAGACTGTGGGGTAGGGGTTAGGTTTAGGTGGTGGGGTATGGGGATTTGGTTCTCAGGGTGATGGTGTATGTCACTAACAGTGTGCTGGTCCCATGGATGGGCTGTAGACAAAGCAAAGCCTTTTGGAAAGAGCTGTATGGCTAGGCTGTGCACCACCTGCTGCTGCTGCTGCTGCTGCTGTACAGAAAGTATGTCATGTTTCACTAACCTAAATAAAAAACATCTTTCCTCCTTGTTGTCAGAGGAAAGCCCAAAGCATCGCAGATACATTTCTGACTATTAACTCAGGAACTAATTAAGGAAACACACATTGAAGGCGTTGCTCTCATTTCCGTGCAAATTATGCCCATTAATCACCACTCCCTCCGTCTACCCAACAACTTAACAAGACACAGCACTCTGCAAACACACCAAATACAGTGTCAGGCTTATAATGTGCAGCTGTATTTCAAAAAGGTGGCTGCTATGGAAACACCAGCTGGAAGCTATAATTTCATTAGTGTCCTCCTAATTTAGGAAAGCACACACACTTATAGTGCTAAAATATGGAGAGACATTTCACACTAGTTGGGTTTCAGCAGAAAAGGTCTCTCATTTTATAAGTAACAATCTGTGGCAAATTTCTAGATAATCCAGAAACCAAAGCCCCATACACACTTGCTGATGTCGGCGGGAAAGGGATCGATGGCAGGGGAAGTGACGGCCATGCTGCAGCTGTACGTGTTCAGACAAGGGAGGGGGCATTAACTATGTGCGGGAGGGTACTTCCTCATCTTTGCGGCCACCGCTTACACTACATAACTTACGTAGTGCTGCTAAGCATAATTGTCCGCATGCCACACTTCGGGTTCGCCACATCTTTACTAAAGGTAATAAATGGTGGAGCGGACACAGGAGGGTCCCTAGCCAAAATCCTTACATAGCGGTTAAGTAGCGGCTAACGTAAGTGGCGTAGGGGTGGCCTCAAAGATGAGGAAGTACATGCGGGAGTGTGCATAGTTAACGATATTCAGTGTACACACTAGGCAATATAGTAAAATATATTGCTCAGAAGGGCCCTTCTGAGTGATATCTTTTACTATATCACCTAGCTGTGCACAAATCAGCCATTTATGTGAGTGTAGGCATCGCAAAACAATTATTGATTGCGAGCAGGGCGTGCATACATCTGACTGTCATACTATGACCCAGTTTGTTTTATCAGTTTTCAATTGTAAAAACACAACTAAATTTGCTGTGCTATATAAGAAAATTGTATGGATCATAGGAAGGATGGCATAAGGTCAACCACTGAAAGTCAACATGCATCAAGGTCAACACACCTGAAGGTCGACAGGTCACTGGGTCGACACCTGCATTATGTCAACATGGGCTAGGTCGACAGTCAAAAGGTCTATATGGGGTTTCTCTTCCTGAATGTCGACAGTCAGCACTGAGACTAATAAAGTGTACCGCTGCGCTCACCATGCTTCGGGCACAATGCATCGCTATGCTTGGCACACTATTCTATTCCCCCTCCATGACAAGTGGATGGTAGGGCATGAAACACCACCTGTCGGCACAAGTCTGCAAAAAAAATTGATGCATGTCGATCTTCAGTGGTCGACCCAATGCATGTTGACCTACTTACCGTAAACCATAAGAAACAGTTAATAGTAAATTAGTATAATCTATTTTTTCCCATATGCAAACAAAAATAAGCAATATTTTACATACATAATAAGCAGATATATGCAGATGGAATCTCAAAGATAATTTAATCCACCCCAGTAGTGACTAATCCTACAGAGATTATCAGTGGTGTAAGCAGAGGTTTACCTAACCCATTTCTCATGCATCATCAACAGTTCACGCTTTCAGGATTTATGTCCGTGGAAGCCTTGAATAATTATCTCAGTCAAATAGACTAATGCTGTGTACACACTGTGAGATTTGACATTAGATTTTGAGGAATATTCAATGTTTTTTGAGAGTCTGGCTCACCGCTCACTGTTCTGTGTCCCTGCGATCTCGCTGAAGTGCTCGCCACTTTTTCTTATCTCCTTATTTCTGACTAGGGATGCCAATCCCGGGGCATTTTTTTCAATCCCGGGATTCGGGATTGAAAAATGCTCAATCCCGGGATTCCCGGGATCCCGGGATTGGCTTCCCTAATAATAAAAAACACCCTGGCCGCCCGAGCGCTGGGTGGGTGGGCGGGTGGCAGGGAGCGCTGGGTGGGTGGGTGGCAGGGAGCGCTGGGTGGGTGGGCGGCAGGGAGCGCTGGGTGGGTGGGCGGGCGGGTGGCAGGGAGCGCGGTGGCAGGGAGCGCTGGGTGGCCGTGAGCGCTGGGTGCCCGTGAGCACTGAGTGGGCGGGCGGGTGGCCGGGAGCACTGGGCGGGCGGCCGATTCGGTGGATGTGCGGCTGTGCCCTGCGCAGCGTGACCTCGTCACGCTGCGCACTGCGGGGTATGGGAGAAGCCGGGCAGCGTCTGAGTGCTCAGACGCTGCCCGGCATTAAACTGCGCATGCGCAGTTTAATCCCGAAATCCCGGGATTGGAAATTCCAATCCCGGGATTGAAATCCCGGCGTTTTGGGGGCCAAATCCCGGGATCCCGCCGATCACGATCCCGGGATTGGCCACCCTATTTCTGACTAAATAGTCTACATCGTATGCAGATCGCACAGGTTTTTTTACCTTGCAATCCCCATGCGCGCTCCCATGACAGCACAAATCGAAACTCAGACAGGGCAGCAATGACTCTATAGTGCAAATCTAATGCTGTGTGCACACAGTGTGATTCCCTTGCTATTTGACATAAGATTCGAGTGCTATACAATCTTTGCTAACTCTGGGGCAGATGTATTAAGCTTTAACAAGAGATAAATGCAAGGGTGATAAAGAGAGATAAACATCCAGCCAATCACCTGCTAACTGCCATGTTACAGGCTGTGTTTGAAAAAAGTCAGTAAAGAGCTGATTGGCTGAACGTTTGGCTGAACGTTTATCTCTCCATATAACCCTTGCATTTATCTCTTGTTAAAGCTTAATACATCTGCCCCTCTGTACTATTTACATACAATTCATGCTATTTACATTCGATTTGCACTATATAGTCATTGCTGCCCTGTCTATCTGGGTTTTGATTTGTGCCATCACGGGAGTGCGCATCGGGATAGCAAGGTAAAAAAAACCTGTGCAATCTGCATGCGATCCCGATGTTATTTTTACTATATAGTCAAAATCTAATGTCAAATATCACCGTATATTATGTACACAGCATTAAGTCGAATAGCAAGGTAATCTCACTGTGTGTACCAGTGGCGTAACTACTGTAAGGCAGCCCCAGCAGCCGCTTGGGAGAGCAAGCAGCAGTGGGGTCTGTGTGGGCGCCGGTACCTGCTCGACACACTGACATGCTGCTGCCTGTCGCGTCCACTGACTGAGCACTGGACGCGAATCAGCCACAGCGTGGGTGCGGCCATGGCAGAGATGACAAATCCCCCCACTGACTTAATTGACTGTACACAGAGCCAGCTATTGGTTACAGTGTACAGGATGGGCAGGTGGATGGGCGTGCTAGGGCAGCCTGGGATGCGTCGGAGTCAAGGGAATCAGCAGTGTATGCTGGTCTCTCTTCCTCTATCCTGCTTCAGCTTCTCCATTATGCATGTGACATCACGTCACATGCTGGGGAAACACGCTGGAGAGGAGCCTGGGTGGGCTGGGAGCCACAAACTTATTGGCGGGGGGGGGGGGGCAAAATTTATAGTTACGCCACAAATCTCCTGTGCAAATCCCCAAAACATGGGCTGTTGGGGCCGGGCATATGGACCAGATTTGTAATACATTATTATAAGCTTGTAATGCACAAATATTACACTTGCGTTAAAATGCAACTATCTAAAGTACACGTAAACCTCGTACACGTCATTCAGGGGGAATTCAATTGTTTTGGGCCCCGCAACAATAAATGGGCACCTGAAAGAGAAATTAGTTTTGGAAACTCCTAAAGCTAGTAAAAAATAAATAAATGGGCCCTGTTTTTTAACAAAAACTTGTCCTTTGTTATATAAATTACTAAGGCTATCTGGATCCTTATCAATTCTAGGACACATTTGAATATCAGCCTTATTAGTTAAAATGCGTCTCCCCTTTTATAAGGAGACTGTTAACATTGTGGGACAGAGCAAATATAAATTAAAATAAGAACAATGGACCGTGTATGTAATGCTGGACATCATTTATTGTTTTTATAAAATATTCAAAGTATTAATTTGTGTATGGTATAAGTGTATGGTTTTTAATGTATTAAATGTTTGATAGATCAACACAGTGCGCTCTCTTTAATCGGTTTCAGTTATTTCCTTGCAAATGTATTAATTCATTTGGGAGCAGCCTAATTATAACTGTGACCATTTTATTAAATTAAACCATTAGCATATAATTGTGTGCGCCTGATATACCTTGCGAGTATATTAATTTTCTGTTCTTTAACACCATGGACCAGATGATCCAAACTTCAAAAAAAGTAGAGAGCCAATCAGCTTCTTTCAAACCCAGACGGTAACAGGACAGATAGGAGCTGATTGGCTGGTTGTTTACCACTCTCCATTTTATCACTTTATGAAGCTTGGTGCATCTGGCCCAGTGACTGCCTTAACAAAAACATTCATCCTGTGCATTAATTCAACAAATATTGAACTCTCTAGCATAACGTCCCAACAACCTATTCAAAATGCTTCAGGCTGCTATAGCAACAGTCATATGAAAGTGGTCACATCGTGCAGTGAAGTTAGTTACTAATGTGCTTATATTGATGTGCTCCTGCACAGAAGCAATGGCGTGATTCAACCAAAATCAGAGAAGTTCAAAGATACCCTCTAAAAATGTAATGGCCATTTTTAGTTAACATGGGGAAGAAAATTGGGACTGCAAATTAGAAGAGGGTACCCATAACAACAGTTTGTATAACCAACCATATGATATAGAAACTGTAAAGCAATCTGTGCGCAAATCAAAACAGGGGAAATATTTACTTAAGTGTGGGTTTAATGAAGTGGAGAGGTTTCCCATAGCAACCAATCAGATTCTATATATTATCTTATAGAAGGTGCTAGATCAGAGGTTCCCAAACTCGGTCCTCAAGTCACCTTAACAGTGCAGGTTTTAAGTATATCCATGCTTGGCCACAGGTGACTCAATTGGTTTCTAAGTCTTTTGACTTATCTGGTAGTCATTGATATATGTAATGCTGTGTACACACGGTCCGATTTCCTTTCCGATGTTGACGATATAGTCAACATTGGATCGGCATCGGATCGGAATTGGATGCAGATCGCAAGGGTTTTAACCCTTGCGATCCCGATCCCGATGCGCGTTCACATATCGGAAGCCAGAAAGTCTTGGCTGCCTTGTCTATATAGTGCAGATCTGCACTATATAGTCAAGATTGGATGCAAATCGGATGTGCCTTAAGATCCTATCCACGATCCTATCTGATTGGTTCATGGATAGGATCTTAAGGCACATCTGACCGTGTGTACACACCATCAAGCTTCAAAAAGTGATAAAGTGGAGAGTGATATAGAAGCAGCCAATCAGCTCCTACCTGTTATTTTTCAAACCCAGCCTGTGAAATGGCAGGTAGGAGCTGATTGGCTGGCTGTTTATCACTCTCTATTTTATCACTTTTGAAGCTTGATACATTTGGCCCCATAACACTTGCACTGTACGGGTGCTTTGAGGACCATGTTTGGGAACCTCTATGCTAGATAAAGGATATGTAGAATCTGATGGCCTATGGGAAAATGTATCCAGTTCTGTAAACTCGCAATTTTGTAAATAAGTCCTAAGGACTCTGGAGAACTGCAGAAGTGTCTAGCTGCAGTCAAGCTGAACAAACATGTCTGCATAGGCATCTCCTGTATAACACTTCCTGTATAGCTATGTATGGAAATGATGCAACTTTCACCATCCACCTACAGATTACATCTTCAATAACAAAACAAAACAAAAATGCAGCGTGTCATTCCAGAAAGTCACATCATACCCAACAGAGGTGTGCAGTAAAGCGCTACAGGTAAATACTATATGTAAACAGCCAAAAATTATGTTATGTTAGCTTGCACATTACATTTCTACATTTCATTGAATCAGCACCAGTAACCACAACAACAGTTACAAATCCAGGTGGTCAAATTATAAAATCATTTTTAACTACAAATATTCTTAAAAGTTGGCACCTACATCAGAATATTGCACTTAAAAGAATGTTTCACAGAAAGTTTAGTATGTAAATTGACATCAGTAACATGTAAACTGTTCAGCACCATACTAATGGGAGTAGCAACGCCTCCAATGGGGGTTTTTACCGAGAAATTCCATATTTTTATTCTTACTGCTGGTATTACCAGCAGATGAGCGGCTTTCCCGGAGCAGCAGTGCTCATCACCAATCCATACACACTGGGCGGCTTTGAACTGAAAGCTGTTCAAACAGGCGGCTTTCAGCTCAAAGTCGCCCAGTGTGTATGGGCCTTCAATGTTCATTCTAGCATCCACTTACTTTGAAAACCCATGCAGTTCCTCTTCCCTGCATGGGGTGTAGCTGTCTGCTGTGATGTTTCTAGCACAGGTCTGGTTTTCATATCAGTGCTGATATAAAGACTACATTGTGCTAGGAGCACTATAGCAGACTGCGACACCCCAGGCAGTGAAGAGGAACTGCATGGGTTTTCAAAGATGGTGAGTGCTAGAACACTAAGGGCAGTATTCAATTAGGCCAATTCGCCACGTTTCACGGCGAATTTGTGCTATTTTCACGTTGGAAGGTGATTTTTTGTGTCAGAAAGTTAATCACCCTATTCAACGTGCACTTTTTGCCGTGTGTCACCGTGTAGCAAATCGCCATCTTTTCATGGTGAAGTGGAATGTGAACTTTTAAAATAAAGTTGTTGTTTTTTTACATTTGGTGTAAAAAAAAAAAAAATCAGGAATTTTATTATGTGAAGGGGCATGCTATTTTTATTCATGTGCTTATAGCACATGAATATATATTAAAAATGTTTTTATACATAACAGCCAGCAGGGGGCCGGGAGCCGAGAGCCGCTCATTAGATATTCATATATTCACTGCTCCCGATCATTACATATGCATGATCAGGAGCAGTGAATACCCGGTCCCCTGCTGGCTCTCCCGGGGGGCAGCTTACCACATACATTCTGGGGCAGGCAGGGAGACTTCCATCTTCCTGCCTGCCCCCGTCCCCGGCTCCCTGCAGGACGCCGCAGGGGTTAAGATTCGCCGTCAGGGGCAGCGAGCCCCTGCGGCATTGAATACTGGGACACAGCGAAGGCTTCAGCCCTCCGGAATGCGGCAACAGTGCAGCGAATCCTAAACAGGATTCGCAGCATGCCACGATTATGTTCATTGAATACTGCCCTAAGAATATGCAGTTTTACACAGTCATGTACTTTAGTGTTAGTTTAGCCATCACATCAACTCTGTACCATAACTGAAGTTAAGCATAATTCATTTTTAGACATAGCTTGAGAACATTGCATATATATTAGGCCATCAAGAGAGCTTGAATAATAATCATTTGAATTAGAACAACTAAAATAAACTAGATTTGAAAATAACCGTAATTTGTGGGGGGGGGGAGTAAATAATGGTCACAGTTTACAGACCGGCCAGAAGGTCACATGTTCACTAACTCCCCCAAAAAATGAAAAAAGTCTGTCAATGTGGCATCAATATCAAAAATTCTTACAAGTATGATACAATACTATAAAAACAGAAAAAAATACTGTGCATTGAGGGGTGTTCAACCACACAACAAGAAAGAAAAAAACACCAACAACAAAACTGCGCAGGGATTTAGTAGCTAGTTAATCAATTGATATTTATTTAAAAAATGGTCTGTCACATGAATCTCTACACTATATAGGATAATAAACACAAACATACACTAATAAGAAAAAGCATAAACAAACTAATGTGGTGAGATTTGACATTAGATTTTGACTATATAATCAAAATCGCATGCAGATCTCTCAGGTTTTTTACCTTGCAATCCTGATGCACGCTCCCAGGACAGCACAAATTGAAACCCAGATAGACAGGGCAGTAATGACTATACAGTATTGTGCAAATCGAATGTAGATTGAGTTAAAGATTGCATAGCATTAAAATCTTAAGTCGAATAGCAAGGGAATCTCACCTTGTATACACACCATAAAATGAATGCTTAATATAACACTGCTCATCTCATATCTGGCCCCTCTTCATACACATACTCTGTGTCCTGCAAAAAGATTTTTACTCTCTGAAGAAGCCACTGAGGCTCACAGCAGGTGAGCAACACATGACAGGCTCACCAACTACTCTGTTACGCACCTGAGAATCTACATTATTTTTTTACAGTAGACACAGACTTTCTTCTGAAAGCTGCACTACAGGTTATTGAGCACCAGCAGCTGAGAGACAGGGGCAAACGCAGGATTTTCAGAAGGGGGTTTCCAGAGAGGGGCGGAGCAAAGCATGGAGATGGACACTTAGGTGACCCAGTATATGCCGGGTCAGTTAAAGTATTATAGATAGACCAAATGTATATAAATAATAGTAATTATACTATACAAACACACACACACACACACCTATATATATATATCTATCTCTATATATATACACACAAACACACACACACACACAACAGAAGTGTAAACCCCTTTGGTATAGCAATGTATTGGGGCCCCTACCTATCCTCCAGCGGTAGGGGTGGGGGGTGCTAAGAGCGGAAGCTTTGATGTCCCGCGGGTGGTGGGGAATATTATATCAACCGCTCAGCATGTAGGGCCTGGATCAGTAATTTCCACTAATTACCCCTTTACTGCACAGATGGTGGGAGGTGAGGTGGGAGAAGGGGGCATTAGGCTGAATGAAGGGGTCCAGATACATAACTTCCAGGGTGGTAGAGGATGTTTAATGCGCAGAGGAGGTGTGTATAGTGGAGTGGGCTTATTATTCATAATTTCCTGGTGGGAGGACAACTTGCTTGACTGCAGATATCTCCAGTTCCCGGAAATAGATTTATTAGCTTTTAATGGAATTAAAAACTAGATAATCCCACCTACCAAATGGTACTGGGCACTAGGGCAGTGGTTCCCAACCCTGGTCCTCAAGTACCCCCAACAGTGCATGTTTTCCAGGTATCCACACAGAATCACAAGTGATATAATTAGCTCCACCGGTGGATCTTTTAAAATGTGCCTGAATAATCTGTGCACCTGCTGGGTGACCTGGAAAACGTGCACTGTTGGGGGTACTTGAGGACCAGGGTTGGGAACCACTGCACTAGGGGATCATAGTTCAGGAGGCAGAGCAATCCTCCAACGAGAATATAAAATGACACACCAGGTGTGTGGAGCTGGAGCAGTAACCAGCTGCTGGAAGGCTGATATCTCTGGGCACAGTAGAGACAAGCTACTAGTGTCCATCAAAGGGGAAGAGTCCCATCTTTTGGAATATACCCTCAGAAAAACTCTAAAGGCCCCATACACTATGTGATTTTGAGACGATTTCGGCACTTTGGGCCGATAAATCGGGTGAAATTGGCCCAAAATCTGAAGTTTGTGACATCTGATCCAATCTGATATGCGTTCCCGCACGCATCGGATCAGGGCATCGGACCTGCTGAACATAAAATATATCTGAATCTGACCCATCATGGGCACATCGTGGGTCCTTTTTAGCACCCACGATGGGGGTCGCGTTGACAATGGGGGTGCATTTAACATTGCAACCACCCATCAGGGTGCTTGTACAATTAAAAATCGCATTGCATCGCATCTCATGCCATTTGCTGGCATGCGATGCTACGCAATATTTAATTGTACATTCCGGGTCATTTAACGTGAATATCGCATCGCATACCTTATTTAGTGGTATGCAATGGGCGCCGTGATAATACACAAGCACCGTTCATTTTTCTAAAGCATGGCGAGCGAAGCGAGCCTCCGAGCCCAAAGCGTGGTGAGCGGATGCGTAAAACGATCCTGAAGCGTGGTGAACGCAACAAGCCCCACGAGGGGACACGGATTACTTGACGTGTATTCCACGTCCACTCGCCACACTTCGGGATCGGCATGCATCGGGCTCGGTGGCTCGCAACGCGTTATAAAATCAACTCCACACCGATGTGGATAGTGGGGGTATGAACAGGTCGGGAGGACGCGTACCGCATCCACTTGCCACACTTCGGGCTGACTTGGATAGTGGGAATGTGCAAGGATGGAATAGCATGCAAATCGGCAAGAAATGGACGAAAATCTGCAAAAAAAAAAAAAATCGGACGCTAAATCGCATCGCGGATCGAATCGGCCGCAAATCGGTCACTAAATCGTATGCGATATACATTAAATCGGGCGGTGTGATAATACACAAGTACCAAAATTGTCTTTCTGCTATTAATATACAGATATATAAATAGCCATGTTACTGCACAAGCATGCTCAACTGCAGTATAGATAGGTAGGCTTTGGGGAATTCCAATGGTCTATAGCAGCACCACATCTAAATACGGTAAATACAGCGTGATAGTTAACGCTACATATACATCTACACATTACATAGTAAATTATATATGTACAGATATCCAATTATTATATATACATAGATACGGAAATCTCCATATATATATATATATCCACAAGCATCTGTTATATAGATTTTAGTCGATCATGGACCCAGTATTAACAAGAATACCATCCTCATTCTCTAGGAAATTTCCTGACACCATATTCCTGTTTTAAATTACCATTTGTGGTTCCCTCGGCAACGGACAGCGATGATGCTGAAACTCACATCGGCGCTCATCGTCCGGCCATACACAAGGATTCTGAGCTCAAAGTACCTCAAAATGTGAAAAGTGAGCTACTTTGAGCTCAAAATCACCTAGTGTGTATGGGCCTTATGACTTTTCCACGCATTAGAAAACAGCAGGAAATAAACAGGAAAACATCATAAACACCAACAAATGAGCTGTGCCTGAGAGTAGACAGATGAGATGACTGAGAACTACAAACACCGATGTAAACACCATTCTCTCCGTGTAGGTTTACCATACCTTAAAATAATACATTGCCGTGCTGCATGTCAACAAAACAAAGACAGGGGTGTTAGCTTGGTAACTTTCTGTATTAGTATAAGAACACATTAATAGGTTTAAGACTACAGAAAATTGTTGCCTTTATTAAAATGATCTATGGCACTTATTAATGCATTTCATAAAAAGTAAAAATCCTTCTTGCATCTAAATATTATCTGGTTACGGTAATTAAAAAGGTACAAACATGGACACATTTTTTGGCACTGTTCCATGATATACAAAAGAACCCAGAACAGTAATTGTCATCCAGCATAGTCTATTCCCTATTTAATAGAAATCTGATTTGTAATTGAGGTTTTATTTAACAGAATATCTTAAATAAAACTAAAATGGCCTGGACAAAAAAATGGTGGAACCCTTGACCTCTCTGTCGCACTACCTTTAGAGGAAATAATTGCAATTTAAAAATGTAAGACTTCTGCACCTGTCAATAGATAGTTTTGTCTGTCTTCTAGAGAGTAATGCTCCAGCTGTCTCAGGCTCATGGGGTCCTTCCTGACCGCATGCGTCAGTCAATTTCCATAGCTGTTTTATAGGACTAAGATCAGAGCTCATAGAAGGCCACTTCAGAACAGTTCAATGTTTTATTCTTATCCACTCTTGGGTACTTTTAGCTGTGTGTTTAGGAGGAACCAAGACCTTCAACTAAAACCAAGCTTTCTGACACTAAGCATGCCTTGAGCATCCTGACATTTCATTGTGCCCAGCACAAATTCTAAAGCACTCTGTCAGACGTAGCAAAACCACCTCAAAACATAACCAATCCATGTTTCACAGTAGGAACAGCATTCTTTTCTTTGAAAGGTTCACAGAGGTTTAAGGGGTGTATTCAAATTATTGATGGATTTTTCAACCAGTCAAAAAAAACTGCAATTTTCATAAATTTTAAGGGCGAATGGATTGCCCCATTCAATACCCTTGCTGATTTTTCACCTGGTCGTAAAATATGGCACGGTCAAAAAACACATTGATTTGTGAATTTGCACACATTTTTGTATTTGCTAATGCCCATTCACCCCCCAAATAGAGTGTAAATGTACTATAAAGTTAGCTTAAAACCTCCACAAATCGAATACCAAGAGGCCAAATTATTGGTATTTTTCAGCTAGCAGAATAAAATGCAATAATTGAATACCTAATATGTGACTTGCTAAAATCTCTAAAGTTTTGACTGACCAAAGGACATTCTCCCCAAATCATTGTGGTTTGTCAATATGTAGTTTTACAGCTTCCAGCCTGGTTATGCTTGTTTTTTCAAAAGTGCAATCTTCCTGGGTCTTAATGAAGGCCACTGGTACTCAAAAAATGCTGGATGGTACAATCAGATACTAACATACCTTGACCTTAAAGTGCAGCTTGCGACTCTCAATGTTTTACTTGGCTCTCTTGCTACCATTCCTACTGTCCTTCAGTTTAATCTTGTTGATTGTCCTCTTGCAGCTGCATCCAGGAAGGAGGGTTATAGCTCCTGGACAGCTTGAAAATGGTCTTATAGCCTTTACCTTTAATATGTAATATAAAAGGTGGTTGTACCAATGCTAAGATTGTAATTTGTCATGAAGAGATTGTGTTATTGACCAACATTACTGTAGAAATCCGTAAATTGTACTTTTTTTTTTCTAAGGTTACCAGTGCAACATATTACAATAAATCAACAACTGTCATTTTTAAATTATATATTGTCATTGGTACAATTACCAATGCTCAAGAATATGTAATCACATTACATTGGTGTCTTAAATGGACGTTCAGACAGTGTAACATCCAAACCAAAGTCATGTGGCATCAAACACCTAATTCATTGTCTTACCCCAAAGGGTGTATCCACCAGAGTTCCTTTTCATGCTCCCCAACCAGATAAGTGGGAGTGCTTGTCGGTATTGTATTAAGTCCTTTATGGCTTTGGGTGTCCCAGTGTCTGGTCCTTTTCCTCAGTTCTTGGGAAAAGACTCATCTGTGTTTCTCCATTTAAATAGACTAATCAGAAGATTGAAGATGTTTTATGCTAATTTAAGAAAGCATTTAATTTTAAACTGGATTATAGTCATACAGGTTGAGTATCCCGTATCCAAAATGCTTCGGACCAAGAGAAATTTTGGATAACGGATTATTCCATATTTCGGTATATTTTAATATTTCAATGATGTATTTTGAAGTATCTTGCATTTATGCTGTATAAACACATAAACCACATGAAATGCACACAAATATATTTTATTTGTTCAAAAAACAAGGTTTCAAAACATGAAACAAAATTTGTGTACTATCTCAGATACTAAATTTTAATGCCAAGCAACCATTTTCTTGCACATATATAGTGAAAGTTACATATCATGTCCTTAGTAGTGCTGTTACAAGTGGCCCCAGTGGGTTTTTAGCAAAAAAAATTTTATTTTTTTTTTACTTTCTGGAATGTATGGTTTTAGGAAAAATTTGGATAACGGATATTCGGATACGGGATACTCAACCTGTATTGCAAAGGGATACCAACAAATCTGTCCAGACCATTTTAGAATATAATTTGAGGGGGAAAAATAATAAATGTCAACTTTTTTCAGTTTCTTTGCATCATTCTACAATAGCAAAGGCATGCAGGTTTACATGATACAATAGCTTTTAAAGCAATCAGTTTTCAGAGCTGAAAGTGTACCAGCAAATGTGTCCACTTCTGTATAATTAGTCCCTGTCCCATCTTTTTACAAATTCCTTCCATCAACCAAAATATATCCAATGTTTAGAGACTAATCTGAAAAAGAAACCTTAGCAGTTTATAAATATATTGCATGATTCATACATTTATTCTTCTCAATTTTAGATTTCAATCACCGCTTCTAAAAATAAATGCCAGTATCAGGCTTCCCAATGAATACTCACGACGTTTCTGTGAAACAGCCTGCAGACACGCGGTCACAATATCGCAATTCTTCTGCAATTTGTGTTGAAGTCTGTCCTTCTGCTTCAGCTGCCGGAGTAACTTGGCAGACTGAACCCGAATACGATGTTTAAGTTCTCCTCTTATATTTTTTAATTCAGTTCCATCTGTAAACATGAAAATAAAAAATATAAGTAAAATAGCAAACATAAACACAAGCTGTAATGGTAAGCTAATTACATTTTGCTAGTTTTGTCTTCTTTACGGTTCTGCCACAAACAGATGATTCAGTTAGAATATAATTATATTTGTTTGGCATTACAACAACACACGCTTGAGTTTTAATTACCTGACTAGGATGACTTAAGCTAAACACCAAATAACCAGTTCTGCACAAAGTTGCAGGCAAATAGTTTCAGATTTGGATATTCAGTAACTGTAATATCAATACAGCAGAAAGCATGTGACGAGCTTAAGTCAAGACTCTAGAACTGGACTGCACTGAGACAGAGGCATAACTCCAAGTAAGTCCTATTTATTTGTACATAGTGTCAGAAAATTTGGGGTTGGCATCTGGGCATGGGGCCCCCGGGCTGCTCTGGCTTGACTGTCTCAGGGCATCACAACTTAAATACAGTCACTTTTTACATCATGTATGTTTATTATTTATGTATGCACTCTTTATTTCACATACTATCTACCTCCAAACATATAGTAGGGACCTTCATACTTATAATTTTACCACTTTACTAGCACTATTCTTTATTGTGATGCCCTGGGGGGGGGGGGTCCTTAGCTGGATCATGTTTTGGGGTTCCCTGTGTCCCAGGTGGTGACCCCATGGTGTTAGGGTCCTGCTCTACAAGACTGGGCAACGATATACCAACAACCTCTTCTTATATAATGTAATGATCGCATAGTGCATTTGCACAATCTCTCTCTGTGTAAACCATTTTATTCTCAGCAGATGACACCTTTCATTACTGAGGGTGTGCAATTTAGAGCCACTTTTCCCTAATGGTATGTTTTCATTTGGTTAACTTACCTTATCTATATTTATAAAAGGCAAAAAAGGAGATTCACGCACTGATTGGCCCATCACAAGTTCTTTTAAACCACAAGCCCTACAATCTTGAAACTTTGCAGGTAACTTCTCTGTAGATCCCAGGTGCTTGTTAAGAACCAGTTTTACAAATGTCACTGTCAATCCATGAAAAACACAAAAATGGATGTGTATAATGTATGTTTGTCTGTATGTTCCAGCATAATGCTGGAATGCCTACAGCAATTTACAACAAACTTGGTACATATAAGACTTACAATCTGGGAAAAAACACTGTGGGGGTAAGAGACCCCTAGGGCAAAAGCAACAGCACAGAATATTTCAGCAGACAACATAACTCTGGAATGCCTGGAGCAATTTCCATCAAACTTTGTACACATATGACTTACAATCTGGGAACAAATACTGTGTGTGTGTGTGGGGGGGGGGGGGGGGGGGGACACCCCTAGCACTCTACGCTATTTGCTTAGTTTTACGTGTCCGCTCGCGATGCTTCGGGCTCGGTGGCTTGCTGCGCTCGCCACACTGTATAAAATCAACTCCATGCCAACATGGATAGTGGGGGTATGATCATACTAACTATAGTGGGCGCCAAACTAACATATAAGTACCCTATTTTATTTTTGAAGTTTTAATGTTAGATAAACAGTTATATTTTTACTTGACTGATTTTTTATCGACTTTTATCTCCAACCAAAGTAAATTAACGAACAACTATAATTCTAATTTACCTTCATCCTGTAGCGAAGCACAAGTATTCAGCTAGTATACAATATACAGAAACTCATAATTTTAATACACAGCCACGCAAAAAAGGACTTTAAGGACTTTTATGCGTGGGTTATAGTAGGAGCATGTGAACAGTGGGTTTCTGAAGTTGATGAGATAGAAGAAGGATAAATGGGGAGGTAAAAGAATTTGAGCGACTCCGACAAGGACTAAATTGTGATGGCTAGATATTTTAGTCAAGTCTGGAGTTTCAAATTGTCCAGATCTCAATTACATCAAACATCTGTGGGATGCACTGGCAAAACAAGTCCAAGCCTTAGAGACCAAACTTACATGCTCAAAGTATCTGCTGCTAATGTTTTGAGGAATGTATTCTGCAAAACCTCTGAAGGTGTCCTGTGGGATCTGGCATAGCCGGGTCAGAGCTTTTTTTTTTAGCAGGAGGGGGACGTACACATTATTAGACAGGTGGTTTTCAGGCTATGGTTAATGGGTGTAATGATAGATATAGTCATATGCACATTTGTATCTTTCTGTGATTAAACAATCATATATAGGTATTACATTCATTACTATTAAATTTATTTATATTAAATCTTCATCTCCCTATCCGCTTTGCCTACAGTTTTGGGATAAAGCATTCCGTAGCCAACCAAGTAATGAGAATGTTCCTGCAGCACAAAGTACTGTACTTTGTGATCCAGGAATTTGCTAGGTCTAGCAGGCCGGGTTATTTCCCCTCACGCATACAGAAAATCTGGGTTGATTCGTGTTTATGTGCAAAAAACATATTTTAGCTGTATATGTGAAGGGATATAATAGTATGTCCACACAGCTAGTGTGAACTACAGGGCTTTTACCTGGCATTTAAACGCTGGGGACTGCAACGCTGAACCCATGTTCTCACTGCTATGCAAAATTACCAGGTGAAGCAACTCTACCCGTGAATTTGCCTTTTAACACCGGTTATTTTTGCAGTGTGAACGGATCAAGCCGGGTTGACATACATAAAAATCAGGGTTGGAGACCTGGGAATTTCGACCTGGGTTGACCCATTCAACCTTAAAAAAAACCTGTGTTAAAAGGAAAATTACTGAGTCGACATGATTTACCTGGAAATTTGCCTAGCAGTGAGAACGGGGTATTAGTGAGGGCAGATCAGAATGTGAGCGGATTTCATGCTGTGTGGATGAGAATGAAACCAGGGTGATTATTCTGGTTGGTGTGCAAAAGCACAGTCCTTATTTAATGGACAAAACCATGTTGCACTGCAAGTGGGGCTGATGCAACATGTGCAGAGAGAGTTTTATTTGGGTGAGATGTGTTCAAACTGAAATCTACACTGCAGTGTAAAAATAAAGCAAAAAACGGAGATGTGCCAGTCGCACTGAAGGTGTATTGATTAAATATAATAGGAAACCCCTCTAATAGGATAATCACTGTAATTAATTACGGGAGGGGGTGCTACCATGGACACAATACAAGGCAATTAAAGAGAAAAAAGGAAAGTGTGTCACGGTGTGGTGCACAGGAGGTGAATTTCACATAAAATGTAACCTTTATTGATTTCTTTATAAAATGTTGCGAAATATTGACATAAAATATACACAAATTGACACGGACAAACGTATTAAAAAGGATACTCGATCCTCACACAGGGGTTCCCCCGCTGCACTATCTCCCTGAAATAAGTATATGTATTTTGGCTGCAGCCTCCTCATGAACAATAATGATTTGTGGTTTATCATCAGTGGAGATTTAATGAGGGGTTTGCAGTGACGTGAGCAGGCACAATGGATTGGTACAATATCTGGCGGTGTGTACTGATCCACAGCCCCAATTTGTGGGCGAGGGATGTGTACCGGCTCAGACTACTTCCCCGAGTCAGTCAGGTGCAGCATACGGACTGAGTTTCCGATGCTGATCACCTGCCGCTCAGTGGGAGATAGTCAGCCTCGACCGCTATGCAGTGTTAAGCACGGATCGTGGTGTACACGTATAACACATCCGACACCTTGCCGCTCAGGTACCAGAGATCAGACGGTGATAGGCGCCACACACCGCTGCTCTGTCAACACGGGCCCAGTGTCGACTGGCGTCTGTGGGTAGCGCTGCCGTTTTAAGCTAAACAGAAATCAAAAGACATTCATGGGGGGAGGGGAGCAGGGGGGTGCACACACTGTGGGTACAATGGTCTGCGTATGCTTCGCAAACAAGCTTCTCAGGACCAACCTGACAGTCTGCTGGAGGCCATTCTTATACCCCATTGCTCATTCATATTCATGAGATGTGTCAAAGTGGGTGTGGACTTTTTCCTTCCACAACTTTATTGACTGGTGCACATTCATACATCAAACAGGCATTCATGGGTTAATTAACCTTTTTCATGCTGGTGTATTGCCTTTGTTACAACTTTGTTTTGATTGGCATTGGTTTTTTATAGTGATCTTTTGTCTTAATTCTATGTGCAATCTTTTAAGCGGACCTGGAGCAAAGTTGATACAGTAATTATTTGGAACCCTCTATTAGTTTGTTAGGTATCTACATATTCCTTAATATTCATATATGAGATCAATTGCAATCGGTAAAGCTGTAAGCATATAAAAAACATGAAATATAAACCTTGTTGGTAAGGGAGTTCCCAGGATAATGGGTTTATATGAGATTGGATGATTGATCCTTTTATCTTTCAGTGGAGGATCATTTTCTGTCGACAGTCGACATACTGAATGCCTGTTTGATGTACGAATGCCTGTTTGATGGACGAATGTGCACCAGTCAATAAAGTTGTGGAAGGAAAAAGTCCACACCCACTTTGACACATCTCATGAATATGAATGAGCAATGGGGTATAAGAATGGCCTCCAGCAGACTGTCAGGTTGGTCCTGAGAAACTTGTTTGCGAAGCGTACGCAGACCATTGTACCCACAGGTGCCCCCCTGCTCCCCTCCCCCCATAAATGTATTTTGATTTCTGTTTAGCTTAAAACGGCAGCGCTACCCACAGACGCCAGTCGACACTGGGCCCGTGTTGACAGAGCAGCGGTGTGTGGCGCCTATCACCGTCTGATCTCTGGTACCTGAGCGGCAAGGTGTCGGATGTGTTATACGTGTACACCACGATCCCTGCTTAACACTGCATAGCGGTCGCGGCTGACGATCTCCCACTGTGCGGCAGGTGATCAGCATCGGAAACTCAGTCCGTATGCTGCACCTGACTGACTCGGGGAAGTAGTCTAAACCGGTACACATCCCTCGCCTACAAATTGGGGCTGTGGAACAGTACACACCGCCAGATATTGTACCAATCCATTGTGCCTGCTCACGTCACTGCAAACCCCTCATTAAATCTCCACTGATGATAAACCACAAATCATTATTGTTCATGAGGAGGCTGCAGCCAAAATACACACATATATATATATATATATATATATATATATATATATATATATATATATATATATATATATATATATATATATATATATTTTAGAGACTTTGAGTAGCGTGTGCTGTTTAAGAAGAACCAACTTATTTCAGGGAGATAGTGCAGCGGGGGAACCCCTGTGCGAGGATCGAGTATTCTTTTTAATACGTTTGTCCGTGTTAATTTGTGTATATTTTATGTCAATATTTCGCAACATTTTATAAAGAAATCAATAAAGGTTACATTTTATGTGAAATTCACCTCCTGTACACCACACAGTGACACACTTTCCTTTTTTCTCTTTAATTAAAAATAAAGCAACCAGTATTTATACAGCACAGAAACAAAATAACTCACCCACATATAACTCTTTCTGCACGCTACATCAGCCCACATCTAACTCTCTCTGCACATGTTACATCATCTTATGGAGTCTGCTTTTGCAAACCAACCAGAATCACCCCCCAAGTAGTGGCTTTTTCAGTCATGTTTTCGCCTATACTTTTTTTTTTTTCAAAACAGGAAAATATCACCATTTTAACTGAATAAGTCGAATGTAAAAATCGACCTAAAAACTGCAACAAATGCCGTTTTTTTTTTCCATCAGTCACAAAATCCGGAACAGAATTTTAGAGAGCAGTATAGTTGGAGAAGTTGCTGCTAAGGCACAATGACAGACTAGATCTAACTCAGAACCAGTGTGTTTCAACCAGTTGCTGTAAGCTATGCCATAAAAAAAAAAAAAAAAACAGAGCTTTTATGGCAGACAGTATTTACTCTGCACAGAAAAAAAATATATAACCCACCTTAATCTAAATCTCATTTAACATCTCATTATCATCATGATGAATGTGCATATGGTCAATGTCAACATTCATTGACTTTGAACTTTTTATTTCAAGCATTTTCAAATATTAAAACTTGTCACTCCAGAGTACAGGACTTCAAACGTACTTCTATCTTATAGTATAGGACCTATTATCCCCTATTTACTGCACAACGTATGCTTTTAAGATTCAAGTATCTTTATTTTTAAGCAGTTAGAGAGTTTAATGAAATTATTAGCCAAGCTTGGTATAAAGAACACACTGTGACCAAAGCGGCTTCCGTTATCGTTGACCATAATTACTAAATCATCTGCTCACAACCAGTAGATTGACATATCAGACAATCACTATATTCCCTTGCTCACCTGTCTATTGCAAAACCCATCAGAAATACTATCATTTTTATTTTATATGCACCATCATGTACCTCTATGCTAGGAAAGAACGGTTATCTACTTTGCTTTAAACACAATTACTCAAAGTACTTGTTGGAGTGACACATCATGGTTTCAGTTAACATATGGTGACCTTCCACAGATCTTCTGATGTCATGGTTACAGGAACAAGATTCTGGGAATATTATTTTTAACCTGACAGTATATTTATCAATGAGGAATAGAACATCACCCTGAGATTCAAACATGCACCTGACTGCACATTTGCCAAAAGTAACATTGCTGAAAGGCGCAAATATGCACCAATATCCAGCAACTGAATCTCGCCAGTTAGCTTTTATAGGTCTAGTAAAAAGAAAATCTGATAGTTTACCGAGAAGTTTCGGTACCTTTGCCAAGTAGACCGTTTATTAGGTACCACTGCCCTTCCTATGTCTTGGTAGGATTCATAAAGGACGCTATACAAACAATGCTATTTGCAGTAGATGGGAAATATTAAGTGGTACATACAATTTGGAGGGAGAGAAGGCAACAGAGTACTATCTTTGTCAGTAAAATGCAAGAAGCAATGGTTGCAGCGAGCCAAATAAAATACAAAAACCAGGAGCGTTAAAAACAAAATAATCATTGTTAGTACAGGTAACACAATTAGAGGCACTTGGGGTTCATCTTGATTTGAAGATACGGGCACTCGCTGCCCTACGCAAGGTGTTTGAGACGGCATATATGGGTGGTAGCCGGACATTTTCTGAGAGTGTCGGGAAAAAAGAACGCGTGCCCAGGCGTTGAAAAATCATTAGATGGTGAGCAGCTCGCAAATGGATTTGTAGGTGAATCCCTGACCCAGCTCATTTTCGCAAGCCGTGCTAAGCAATTTGCAGACTTGCAACGGGGAGGGATTTCACTGTGGTTGGGCAGCCATGCAATCAGGTCTGAGTGGGGATTGGCAGGGTCCTGGGATTGCAGGCATTTTTAAATGGGATTTCAATAACAGGGTTTGAAGCCTTCAATCCCAGGATTTCAGGATTGAAATGCACATTTCACTCTTCCTGGCAGGCACAAGCAGTGCTGTGCTCAGGCGCTGGCCTGTCCTCTCCACTGCCTCCAACCACCTGCCTTCTATGCTGCATCCGCGCACTGCAGTCCTAGGGCCAGATTCTCTAAGGTTTAAAAGTGATAAAATGGAGAGTGATAAACAGCCAGCCAATCAGCTCCTACCTGCCATGTCAAAGACTGTGTTTGAAAAATGTCAGACAGGAGATGATTGGCTGGCTGTTTATCACTCTCCGTTTTATCACTTTTGAAGCTTAGAGAATCTGCCCCAATATCAGTTCCTAGTGTGACGCAGATTCACAGCTGGTGCTTTTATAGAGCTGCTGTAGGTGTGAAAATGTCCTTTCGCATTTGTCTTTAATAAAAATTTATTGTAAAAAAATTGAACGCCCTATATCTCTAGCCAGTCAAACATAATGTAATGAACTCAAACAAAGTTATTAAGCCCGTAGATCAGACACATTCTACAGCCAACAAACCTGTGCTGCAATTTCAATTACAGGCTCATACTAGTCATCTGTCTACCTATCAATCTACCTATCTACCTACCTACCTATGTGTCTAGTGGGGTATGGATCATTAGGTCACCAGCATTATGGTTGACATGCAGGAAGGTCGACATGGTCATTAGGTCGACACTGAAAAAGCCAACATTTGTTTTTGTTTTTTATTGGAATGTCAACACAGTCACCATAAACACTAAAACATAGCACAGCGTCAACTCGCAATGCTTCAGGCACAGTGCCTCGCTAGGCTCGGCACACTATTTTATTCTCCCACCATGTCCTAGTGGATGGTACGGCATAAAATACCGCCTGTCTGCACATTTCATTTAAAGAAACAGTAAAAAAAAAAAAAACATGTCGACCTAATGACCCTGTCAACCTAAATGCATGTCGACCTAATGAACGTATCCCGTCTAGTGTAGGTCAGTCTCTGAAACACTGCCATCTGCTGGCTGAGAGTGAAACTACATCTCTTTTTCACCCATGCACAAACACAGAAGGTAGCAGACAAGCTTTCAAAGCTTTTGCTTGAAGCGTGCTTACTAGTATTCGATATTTCGGTACTTGTTTAGTTTCACAGCGGCAGATATCGCATACGATTTGATGTGCGATGCGATTTACTACCTGTACATAACCCCACTATCCACTACGGCATAGAGTTGATTTTATATAGTGTGGCGAGCGCAGCGAGCCCGAAGTGCGGCGAGCCCCACGAGGGGACGCGGATTGCTTTACATGTATTCCGCGGGACTCGCTGCACTCGCCACAGAATACATGTAAATGTAATCTGCGTCCCCTCGCCACACTATATAAAATCAACTCTATGCCGTAGTGGATAGTGGGGTTATGAACAGGTACTAAATCGCATCGCACATCAAATCGTATGCGATTTATCTGCCACCGTGAAACTAAACAAGTACCGATATCTCTAGTTAAAGACAGTCACCTTTTAAAATGAGCTAACTTTGAAACCTCTATTCAATTTCCGATGGATATAGATTTACATAATCAATCTTATCCTGCCAAAAAGGTCCCTGAAACGATTGCACTTCATGCAGAAAACAACAGTGATTACATTAACAGGGTATCATTATGACACACAGGGGTTGCAATCTCTATGAGAAATCTTTTTGCAGTGTCTCTAATTGGCAACTTACTGTCTACCTCATGGCAAACAGAAGTGCTTTGTGATAGGTGTGAGAAAGGTCCTTCTGGAATCCTTTACCAGTAGCACTTATTATGGGCCCTACACACGGGGCGACATTCAGGCATTTACTGAGCGATTTCACTAAAAATGTCTGAAAACACATGTAAATCACTGTGTGTGTAGCCCCACCGGTCTGAATCCAGTGGCTATTAATAACCTGCATGCAGGTGATTAATTGGTCGCAGCCAGTGTTCTCAGCAAAGAACACTGACCCGGACACCTCGCTCAGCACACAGTGCTCTGCAGTATACTGAAAGAGACAGAGCGTTCTCTGAGTGAAGTAGCTTCACTCAAGACGCTCGTCGGTCTGTGTGTAGGGCCCACTAAATGTCTAAATATTAGCCTCATTTAGAGCCAGGATACTGGTGGGCAAACAATGGCTCATATACTGGCTGATCAACTGATCGGCTAATACATATTTAAGTTATCGGTGAGTGTGTGCCAGCGTAATGTCTGATCAACGTCATTCACATACATATCACGTCGGCTCTGCAGAACCGCAGATTGTCCTTATATCTAAAGATACATCGGCGCATTGCTCTGTGCGTACGGGCTATCTAACAACAGTTCGTATGCCAGCACCTTGAGTCGACTGGCATTGACAGCTCAACTGGGCAGGCCTAATGGTGACATCTGTCACAACATGTCAGTGTGTGTGGAGAACATGCTGCCCAATCCGTCAAGAGATCTTTAGATCTATTGAGCTGCAGATATATTTATTTGTTTGTACCCAATACAGTAGCTACTCTATAGTGACTGAATAACATGTGCAAGCAATCACCACTTTTACTCAAACACTTTATAAATCTAAACATTTTCAATGAAACCTTGTAAAATAAATAAACAACATTGGGATGTACTGGGTCTTTTTAAAGTGATAAAACAAAAAAACACTGACATACCTTCTGATTACCCTAGAGCAGGGGGGTTTTGCAGAGCATAACGGTTTCTATAGAATCTGTAGAATGTGACAGTTAGGGAAAAATGCAGCACGTTGAGAATGTGACAGTTAGGAAAAATTCAGTACGTTGAGAATGTGACAGTTGGAAAGGACTACACCTGTGCACCAGCAAGGTGATCTAGAAAATGTAAATCTAAACTTAATGTTTAAAGGTTATTTTAAATACAGTAGATCGCGGTCACCGTTTCTGTACACACGTAGGGATTTGAACTCACTTGTTAAGCGATTCAACTTGATTTTGACTGCAAGCACACAAGATCTGAGCCGGCAATAGCAACATTCAGGACCGCATATTGCCATTTCTTAAGGTGCCCATACATGGTGCGTTTTGTGGTTCGATAACTGGCTTCCTCAGGATGGACGCTGCGACCATCCTGAGGAAGCCAGTTATCTGTCGAAACTAGTCAAACTCGCAATCATCTGGAACCGCCGATCACCCCATTGAACCTAGAGGATCATCGACGGGAGTCTGCCGGCAGACACTTCCATGTTCACCGCCTACATTTAGAAGAGGTACTGTAGCCCTCAGTGGCACTTCATATAAGACTTTAAGACTATTTCCCATCATAGAGTCTGAGGACCAAGGGATATATCCACAAGGACATACCCTCCTGTGTGTTATCCCACTCCCCACCCACCCAGTGTATGTGTGTACCGGTATTAGCATTAGTTTAAAAGCTTATTTGATTTTACCCCCTTTTTAAACACTTGCTATTTCGTTTAACACGGTGACACTTCTACTTGTGGAATTACGTAACCCTAATACTCATCATACTTGCATATAGTGTATTTTATCCCATCGTTTTATCTTGTTATGATTTAATAAATGCTGTATATTCTTTTTCAACCATACGTGTTTATTCTCATACTTTGCTAAATACAAAAAGGTATTAGTATTAGTGCATTTGCTATATATTTACAAGGGTCTCTCAGCGCAGAGTGACACCGGTGTGAAACCCCCCACCCCATTTATCATCGCAAAAGGTATTGGTAGTATACCTTACACTCCCGCAGTTCTAAGACCCACCCACTGTCCACCGCACAACCTTCCCGCAACCCCATCCCCAGAACTCACCTAGAATACGGTATACAGTTCTCTGCAATGATCCATAAAAAATTAATTATGGAGTGTTAAAATGCTCAGGGCATCATTAGCAATATTGCATGTAGACAAGATAGTAAAAAGATATCGCTCAGAAGGGCCACAACAATTGCTATTTCTTATTATTATTATTATTATTATTATTATTATTATTATTATTATTATTAATAATAATAAATATGCCACAACAATGGGACCCGGTACACTAATGCTGTGTATACACGGGGTAATATGATTGCTGGGGCTAGCAATATATCCCCAGCAATCATATTGCTCAGTGTGTCTCCTTTTCATCGCTGATGAAAAGGAGACACTGCTACGGGGCGGAGGGGGAGCGCAGCAGCAGCAGACGCTGCTGCTGTCACTTTGATGGGAGGAGGCAGGGAGCAGCGGCACGGGGCTGGGGAGATCAACGCTGATCTCCCCTGCGCTGACCTCCCGGCACAGCGATCGCCGGGGAAAGCCGCTGGTTGCAGGATCATGCTCCTGCGACCAGCGACCATTAGGCAGTGCACACGGGAGCGCGCAGCTGGCGATTTATTGCCAGCTGCGCTCCAAATCACTGGCAATATGGTCGCTCAGCGACCATATTCCCAGCGATTTTACATGAAATTGCACCCGTGTGTACTCACCTTAACACAGAGAAATGCACATCAACCTTTCCATGTCAGCCTTTTGCTTGAGTCAACCTTTTTCTCATGTCGACCTTTTGGTTCAACCTAGATACGGTTTACCCATTCATGGCCTGCATTTCTCGCTCCCTAATTACAAAGTATAACTAGGATCACAGGGGCAAACGCAGGATTTTCAGAAGGGGGTTTCCAGAGAGGGGCAGAGCAAAGCGCAGAGATGGGCACTTAGGTGACCCAGTATATGCCAGGACAGTTAAAGTATTATTGATAGACCAAATGTATATTAATAATAATAAAATTATACTTGATTTTTTGCATCTAAAGACCTGGAGGAGTGACGCCTGCTTTTTTGGGAGAAATATATATATATATATCCACAATCTGCCGGCACTCGACTTAACAGGGCAACGATGCCGGTGCCATCCCAAAAACAGTAAATACAATCCGGGAAAAGGGCGGCACTCAAAAAATTAAGTCTCAACACAAAGTTGCAGTAAAAACCATGTGTATTATAGCGCCAATACACATGGTTTTTACTGCAACTTTGTGTTGAGACTTTATTTTTTGAGTGCCGCCCTCTTCCCGGATTGTGTGTGTGTGCATATATGTGTGTGTATGTGTATGTGTGTGTGTGCATAGATAGATAGATAGATGCGCCGGGCACTACCTCCAAGTAGCATTGCTTGTCGGGTGCCTTGGTCCAATGTATCATACAGACTGCTTGGGGGGTAGACGAAGCACTCCAGATTACATATATATATATATATATATATATATATATATATATATATATACACACACACACACATATACACATACATACATACATACATACATACATACATACATACATACATACATATACACACACACACACACACACACACACACACAACAGATGTAGATCCCTGGGCATAGCAATGTATTGGGGCCCCTACCTATCCTCCAGCGGTAGGGGTGGGGGGTGCTATGAGTGGAAGCTTGGATGTCCCGCGGGTGGTCCCCCTACCACCCGCGGGACATCAAAGCTTCCACTCATAGCATAGGTATTATATCAACCGCTCAGCATGTAAGGCCTGGAACAGTAATTTTCACTAACTACCCCTTTACTGTACAGATGGTGGGAGATGAGGTGGGAGAAGGGGACATTGGGCTGAATGAAGGGGTCCTGATACATAACTTCCAAGGTGGTAGAGGATGTTTAATATGCAGAGGAGGGGTGTATAGGGGAGTGGGCTTATTATTCATAATTGTCTGGTGGGAGGACAGCTTGCTTGACTGCAGATATCTCCAGTTTCCGGATCTAGATTTCTTACATTTTTTTTTTTTTTTTTCTATACATAATCGAATACTACATAACATCACCCCTTACATTACATTGTACTTAAATACAGATACCTTTCTCCAATATTGCATTTATTACCTTTTATGTCTTTTTATCTCTCAATTTCCCTCCTGCCACCCTTAAAAAGCACACTGTGGTCTTTAGGTCAGTACTCCCATGGGCTGGCCTGTGTGTCCTTATTTTGGGATATCTGATAACGTACAGAAGTGAGACAGGTAGATTACGTCGGCCTCTCAAAATTATATAGGGTGGGTGACTAAGTCTACCCTTAAGGAGGGGCAACATAATCAAAGAGAATGGGTAAAGAATAGCAAGAATAGATCAAGACGAAGAAAAAGCACACTATAGTCGTTAAGTCGTTATTCCTACGACATGGATATCTCTATATAGGTTGACTGATAACGTAAAGCTGACAGTCATCTACATTATATCAACCTTTCAAATACATATGAACTGGGTAACTAAATATAGCAATAAGGAGGGACAACATAATTAAAGAGAATGGGTAAAGGATAGCAAGATAAGATTAAGATGAAAAAAAAAGCACACTATTCTATTCTGTTAATCTTTTCAGTTTTCTCTTAGTGGTTCTCCCTCTCAGATGAACTTCCATACCATTGAGTTTCCATAAAGGGCAATAGAATTTGGTGCTGTGTTTGGGCATCTAAGGTTTTAATAAAGGTCCCCCAAATCTTATAAAATCTCCTACCTCCTGCTTCTCTTTCTGCTAGTGCATTATATTTCTCTAAGTGTAAAGTTTTTATTAAGGTATTTCTTACCGCCTCTAACATAGGGGCGCTTTTAATCGTCCAGTTTTTTAATATAATTTTCTTTGCTACCGTGACTATTATTGTCAATATTGGGGACAAATTCCTCTTGTCTTGGATTAAATTCCAATCCGAGAAATCTGCCCATAGTAATGCCTTATGATCTATTTTTACCTGTAATTGAAATGTATAATTAATAAAATTCACTACTTTATACCAAAATCGCTTAATTTTTATACAGTCCCAAAAATTGTGCTTAAAGAGGGCATTAGCCGTATTACATTTTGGACAAGCTCCTTTCTCTTCTATAACCATATGTTTACGCTGACCTTGTGTAATATATGCTCTATGTGCCGTGCGGAAGTGAACTTCTTGCAACATTGCTGAGGGTAGGTTTTTAAGTGTCTTTCCTATCTGTGTGAACATATTTTGAATTTGAGTGGTATCCTGAAAGTCCCTATACCAGGAGCTGTGAAGTGTTGCCCATATTTTTTGAGTGTTATCGGGGAATAAGTCCCAATATAAAAATTTCGTTTTATAAGGGGAAGTGCTTTTTAAAAGTGCTTCTATTTTTTTGGATTCGTTAATTTGGCAATTTAGTGCAATTGTGGGGGGTGAGTTCATTATGCTCTGTGTGTAGTGTCTTAACTGCAGGTACATGTAAAATTGCTCTTTACCCAAATTATATTTTTTTGTCAGTGCTTGGTAAGTATAAACCACCCCTCCTGGGTCGTAGACATCTTTGATCTTCATTATGCCCTTTTTAGCCCATTCCTTGAACGTTACGTTCTCCATTGCTGGGCAGAAGAGGGGATTTCCTCCTATTGATATATATTTGGATCTGGTATATGAGCTTTGTAGGTGTTTATGTATCTTTATCCATGCTAAATAAGCCGACATAAATATGCTATTAGATTTTAAATTAGACGGTATAATATTCTTTGGAGTATGTAATAATGCATTTAATGTATATGGTGCTACCAAAGTTTCCTCCAGTTCAATATTTGTGTAAATTGATTTTTGTAAGATCCAATCTGCTATATACCTAAAGGAGACAGCCAAAAAGAACATTTCTATATTTGGTAAGGCCAGTCCTCCTTCCTCTCGTTTTAGTTGTAATTTGCTTAATGCTATCCTTGCCTTCTTTCCTGACCACAAAAACTTTGAAAAAGCCCTATTACAACTTTGGATGTCTCCTTTTGATATTCTCATAGGCATCATCTGGATCAGATAAGACAACTTAGGAAAAATCACTGATTTTATTACAGCGGCTCGCCCCATTAAGGATAGGGGTAGTTTGTTCCAGTCTTCCAGTTGCTTCACTATTTGTTTAATCTTAGGGGAGAAATTATTTTTATATAGATCTGCCATTTTTGGGGTAATCTTCACACCCAGGTATCTCATTGCTTTTGACACATGCTTAAATTGTGGATAGGTCTGTTGGAGATCCATAGGTATGGCTATCCCTCCCAGGCTTATTATTTCTGATTTGTTCTGATTTACTTTATAGCCTGCAAATGCTTCAAACTGCTTTATCGTCTTGTATATGTTTGGCAATGAGATAGCTGGGTCTGAGATAAAAAGTAATAGATCATCGGCGAACAATGATGTTTTAATTTCATGCTCATTCATTTTAATCCCATGAAAATCTTTATTGGATCTCAAGGCAATGGCTAGCGGCTCAATAGCCATGGCGAATAACAGGGGTGACAATGGACACCCCTGTCTTGTCCCTCTTGATATTCCAATGGGATCTGATAGGTAACCGCCATTTAGAATCTGAGATTGTGAATGCCTGTATATGGCCTTTAGGACTCCTTGGAATGCCTCAGGAAATCCAAATCTTTTTAGGGTCTCCATAAGGTGGTCCCATGAAAGCATATCAAACGCTTTCTCTGCGTCTATGGCCATTAGTATATTTAACTCATTGTTCCGTGTCTGCTCCAGCCACTGAGCCACCGCCATGACCTTTCTTATATTGCAAGTAGAGTGTCTCCCCCAGATAAACCCTGTTTGATCCCTATTTATTATGGATGGTAAATATGTTTTTATTCTATCTGAGAGAATTTTTGTAAAGATTTTGTAATCTACGTTTAAAAGTGAAATAGGACGATATGACCCAGGTGACACTGGGTCCTTGTCTTTTTTTGGAAGTACCCTTATTAATGCCGCATTAAAATATTGTGGGACCTTATGTAAGTTTATTATTGTGTTAAAAAATTTTGTAAGATCTTCTGAAATTTCATTTATTAAGGACCTATAGAATTCTCCCGCAAACCCATCTGGACCAGGGGCTTTATGTGGTTTAAGTGCTTTTATTGCCGACTGTACTTCTATATTTGTTAATGGGGAGCATATTCTTTCCACTAGTTCATGGGGTATCTGGGGTAGGCTTATTTTGCTCCAAAAGGAGCTCTTAGCTACATTATCTGGGGGTACTCCCGTGTATATTTCCTCATAGAAGGATCTAAATATTTCCACTATCTGTTTGTTTTCTGTTTTTATTCCCTCGTGATCCTTCAATCCTGCTATCACCTTTGGTGAGTATGAACTTCTTAGCAGGCTTGATAAAATTCTTCCCGCCCTATTTCCCAGTTTATGAAATCTGAGGTCTCTTTGGAAGATGTATCTATCTCCCATTAATTGCAGATTATTTTCGAACTGTTGTTTTGCCACTGCTAAGTCTAATTTAGTTTGTGGATTTGGATTTAGTTTAAACTTTTGAAAAGATTCTGTAAGGGTCTGTTGTACTTTTGTATAAGTGGATTTAAATGCTTTCTTCCCCTGTGCTTCATATGACATTATTGCTCCTCTTAGTACAGCTTTCGCTGCCTGCCAGAAATTTTGGGGGTCTTCTTCAGCCTGTTGTTTGTTATTTTCTTTATAATCCAACCAATAGGTCCGTAACTTTTCCCTAAATTTATCCGATCCAGTTAGATGTGTTGGAAACCTCCATTGTCTGTAGGGGCCTTTATCTTGGGTGGGGGTTATTTTTGCCCATACTACTGCATGGTCCGATATTACTATCGGTTCAGTTTCTGTTACTAGCATTTTTGGGAATATAGATTCTGAACACAATATGAAATCTATCCTTGAAAGGGAGTCGTGTACCTTTGAGTGACATGTAAATTCTTTTTCTACTGGGTGCATAGCCCTCCATATGTCCACTAGCTTTAGTTGTTCACAGAACCATTTTATCCCGTACCTTGGTAAGGCTGGTCTTTTTACTTTTTGCTGGTTTCTGTCCATGTAATTTGATGCTACCAAATTAAAATCTCCGCCAATCATCAGATTACATGTACTAAACGGACGTAGGATTGCTATCACCTTCAGAAGGAAGCTCTTACTATAAGAATTAGGGGCATACACAGAACATAGTACGTATCTAATTTTTTCTATACATATGTCTACCACCACGTATCTACCTTCTTTATCGATAATCACAGAATTAAGTTCATACTGTAAGTGTGATGCGATTAAAATTGCTACTCCTCTTGCTTTGGAATTAAAAGGGGCAGCTGCCACTACCTTCCTCCTCATCATATTTAGCTTCTCAGTTTCTTTTTCTGTTAAATGAGTTTCTTGCAAACAAGCTATTTCTATATGCATCTTATTCAGGTATGACAGGACTTTTTTCCTTTTTTCTGGGGAGTTTATTCCCCCTATATTCCAAGTAGCAAATTTAAGTCCCGACATAACTGAAGTGTTTTGTTGGAATATAGTAACCCTTGTTTCTTACCTTTCCTATATGTCTAGGGGGGGGACACACACGGGGGGTACCACAAAACATGGGGTCACACTCACTCCATTCATACCGCAATAGAGTGGGATTCCCCCTGTAGCCGGATCTCCGGCCAGAGGTTTTCCCTCTCATTACCTACAATTTTCCAAGTAGACTTCCTTGGAGCTGAAGAGGGGCAGACGGGGTGTGCCTTTCTGGCATTATGATTTTGCTATATTCCCCGCTGTCTCTCTTGAGCCCGATGGAGTTAAAGCTCCTAACCTCCTCCCTCCATATCTCGTTATTTTTCACTTTTCTTCTCCCCCCCACCTCCCTCCTCCCCCCCCTCTCCCCCCCCCTCCACCCCCCCCACCCTCCCCCCCCCACCACCCTCTCCCTTATCTGACCCACAACAAGGGTCAATCGAAGTTAGGACCTTCTAACTATTAGCACATTGTTCAGATCCAGATGATTTTACAGTAAGTAACAAGGGGGAAAAGGGGGAGAAAAAGAAAAAAAAAAAAAAAATGGGTAGGGGAAGGGGGGTGGGGAGTTAAGAGGGGAAGATTGGGATTTCACTCGGGACTCCCCATGCGATCTAGATACGCCTTTGCCTCAGTTGGTTTAGCAAAGTCTTTATAAATTTCTCCGTCGTAAATTCGCAGACGTGCTGGGTACATAAGGGTGAATCTTTTCCCGGCTTTAAACAGTTCTGTGCAGATCGGGCTGAAGTCCCTCCTGGCCTTTGAGACTTCGGTTGAATAGTCCTGAAATATGAGGATATGATTTTCTTCCCATTTTAGATCGTGTTTTTTCCTTGATGCTTTCCAAATTACTTCCTTGTGTAGAAAGTTCAAGCATCTAAATATTATTGGTCTTGGGCGTTGCTTTTCTGGATCTCCTTCTCTAGGTCTGCCTAGTCTGTGAGCTCTTTCTATTACTAGGTCCGAGCAGCTTGATTGGATGTTTAACATCTCTGGGAGGGCATTCCTTAGGAAGTGATGAAGTGAAGCTCCCTTCAAGGATTCTGGGAGACCTATCAGTCGAAGATTATTTCTTCTAGATCTATTCTCCGTCTCCTCTAGTTTTAATGATATCTGTTGATAGGCTTTCTGCATCTCAGCCATCTGCGATTTTAACACAGCTGTATCTTGGAATAGCTCTCCCAGCCTTTGCTCCGTTTCTTGCACCCTGTCCGCCACCTGTTTTATCTGACCTTTTATTTCGTCAACGGCCTGTTTCATTACTTCAGCCTGAGTCTGAAGCAAGGGTTCTAGTGTTTGCTTAATTGCTTGCACCATTGCTTGGTAATCTTCCCCATCTCTGTCTCGTGTTGGCGTTGTTGGGGAGCTCTCCTCCTGCATGCTGGTATTGCTCGGGGCCCCAGATTTCCTTGCTGGCTTACCGGGGTTAGTGATAACTGTAGCCACACTTGCTGCTTGGCGTGCTCTTTCTGCGCGATCTTTTTGGGCTTTTGGCGGCATAGTTGGAGAGAGAAATTTCTCCATGCGACACTTTCTAGATCTCTTGAAAATTACTATATTCCCTTTCTCTCCCCTTTTTCTCTCCCCTTTTTTTTCTTTCAGCGGTGGACAGACTCGTGAATCAATTCAATAAGATATCTCAGTCCTGTTATTTTGGTCTGGTATTATTATATCTTAGTGTCCGTTGTGGATCTTTCTAAACCGGTTTATACCGCCGGTAAGCTGACTCTTGCCCCCAACTCTCCAGATTTAGGGGTATGTGCAGACTTTTGGGGGTTGCTGGTATTTTTGCTTGTAGTTAGCAATATATGGTGTTAAATAGGTTTATATTTAATTTTAATCCTGTCCTTCCAGCTCCCCAAATTCCGCTACTCCTTTTACCCAGGCCTTTTTCTGGGTGTTTTAGCTAAGAGTCCTGCTAGGCACTTTTCGCTTTAGGCAGAGAGTTTTAAGGACCTTCGCAGCCAAACAGTGGCTTTATCTTTCTTATCCACAATTTCTCTCACCCCAGCATTTCAGGCAAAAAAGAAAACAAAAAAGAAAATCAAAAAAAATATCGTTTTCCTACCAGGAATCTGCGGGTCTGGAGCTTTATCAGCGGCGTTAACCCGGGTTGCAGTCAGGGGGTTTCTTCACAGAATTTATTCTGTGTCTTGGTGTGAGCGCGCACAGCTTCTCCCTTTTTTCCCCTTTTCTCGGGGTCTCTCGTCTGGCGGAGTGGTAATCAGGGGTTGAAGTGTTATGCCGGCGTTATACAGGTGCTGGTAATGGTGAGGCAAAATTTTCTTTGTGTGGTACCACACTCAGCTGGCTGTCGGCTGCGAGGTACTCAGCTGTGCGTGGCCTCAGGCCAGGGCTCAAGACGACAATGTCGCTGCTGCACCTCGCTCCTTCACTCTGCCTGCCAGGCGTCCCCCTCCGAGTGTGCCCTCGCGCTGTATACCGCTCCCGTATCGCTTGGAGCAGGCTCTCCCTTGTCTGTGTTTAGAGCACTGGAGACGGCCGCGCTGTCTCGCCGCCGCTTCTCCTTTGCCGTAGGCACTGCTGTCACTTCCGGGGTTGTGCCGGGTCACTCCGTGCTCCAAAGTGGAGCTTCCCCTTCAACGGATCTCCTGGGTGCCGCGTCCGGAGCTTGCTGAGGCCGTGCCGCTTCACTCCATGGTCACCGGACGGCTTGCCGGAGGGGGGGATCGGGGGACTGAGTGAGGTAACTCAGCGGGGATGATTCTGCATAGTTTTTTTTGGAGGGTAGGTAACGGAGCTCGCTCTCCCTGCAGCCTACTCCATGCTACAGGAACCGGAAGTCATCTAGATTTCTTACATTTTAATGGACTTAAAAACTAGAGAATCCCACCTACCAAATGATACTGGGGACTAGGGGATCAGAGTTCAGGAGGCAGAGCAATCTGCCAACGAGAATATAAAACTACACACCAGGTGTGTGGAGCTGGAGCAGTAACCAGCTGCTGGAAGGCCGATATCTCTGGTTTTGGGCAGAGTAGAGACAAGCTTCTAGTGTCCATCAAAGGGGGAGAGTCCCAGCTTTTGGAATATATCCTCAGAAAAACTCTATTTAAGACAGAACTTGAAATATCTGCCTGGGAAAGCAATTAACAGGCTTGGATGGGGACCACTGCTTTGAAGTCAGATATCTCCGGTTCCCCAGGGCCGATTTTTTAAATTCTTGTACACATGGAAAGAGGGGACCCTCAGCTTTCAATCTAGGTCCCTTAGATTCCTGGGGTGGGGGGGGGATCCTGGGTACTCAGAAACCCCCCCTGCGTGTGCTACTGGATCACATTTTAGTTTCTAGTATCAACGGTTGAGGAGCTGTAATCAATCTGTAAACATCACAAGGTGCACAGGAGAGCCAATAGCACTCAAATAAATTAAACTATATTTAATGAAGTTTATATAACAAAAGAAAAAATAAATATATTCCCAATGTTTCAATTCTTTCCTGTAGACGTGCCCCCTCTTCTGCAATGGGTAAAGTAGGAATATATATCATATATTTGGAGTAACATTAACAACTTTAACTAGCAATAAAGTTCATTTTGCACCAAGTCATTTGATAGCCGACACTGAAGGCCACCTATACTCATTGGTAAAATATGTTTTTTGTTTTTTTTAAATAACGTCTTCACTTTTACTCCTCAGTAAAGTCTCGATTAACCAGTAGACCCTTAACCACCCTCAAATCGATGAAATTACAAGAACTATTACTAAGGGTCTATTCCTCCTTGTATATGAAACTCACACAGTCTGGATATAAACAAAAAGATCCACATGATCTGGCCTGGAAAACTTTAGGCAATGAAAATTGCGCTAATTTACATACCAATGTAGGATCTAGCTCCATTTGTCTATGCATCAAATAAAATGCTTATACATTTCTGTATATATATTATATTTTACCATTAACTAGGTTTTTTATGTACAGTATTGAAATAGTGGAATGTGATATTACATAGCTATATATACCCAATAAGTAGAACCACAGGGATGCCATGTACACCAGCACAAACAGTGGATGTTTCTCCAGACATGACAGAATTTTTTACTGCTTGTATTAAAAATACTGCAGTGTGTCCTGGCTGAGGTGTCAACTATTGTACATTTCTGGTGATAACGTCATCTTTTCAACGTTCCAGGTAGGGTCTCCAGTGATATGGTTCTACCAGGGGAAAAATACACGTTTTGCTTGGATATGTAAACAAAATTGAAGTTTAACAAACTATTAAATACATTTTCCAAATAAATTCCAGCAGCTAAATATTAGCAAAATGTACAGGAAAGCCAAGCATATATGTAATAACTTGTGAATTGAAGGAGATCTAAAATAAATCTGTGGTTATTTTACAAATCAGAGGTCTGCTCAAAGTTAGCAGCTCTCCTATGGAAAATGTATTAGGATGAGAGGAAAGTGCTGCAGTAATTACAGCTGCTCCTTGTCACCACGCTGCAGTGCTTTTTTCCCCTCAAGAGATTGATAAAAGCTCAATACAACACAGACTCAGACACGCCTCTGTCCACAAGCCAATAGTAGTTCCTAACATGCATTGTGAGATGACTTTCACTCATCCCATTGGTTGACTTTGTCAGCAGTAAAACACTGACCATAGGTATGAAACTACAGTAATCTTCTGATCTGCAGCCTTGATTTTTATTTATTGATGCTGAACTTCTGAGTAATTGCAAGCCACACATCTATATTAGCATATATGCGACTCATTTTTAACATCTTCTGGTAAAAACTGAAGTTTAGTGCAGATATTTACACACAAAGCAGTACTCTTAACTTTGTATCAAAGACTGTGAATATCTTAAACAGAATATTTGCAACACGGTTATTCTTTGTACTCACTATTACCAACTGCTGCTTATATTTTCTTGTAAAGCAAGTTCCAGAAACGAACAGTAATAGAATTGCATATTCAGCATCACATTATCCAATTCTGGTAAATGCAAAATGCTGGCATATTAACATACGTAAATGAATTGAACATTAGGGTCTACACTTGATTTGTAGATTATAGAACACTTCTTGTTCTTTTTTTCTTATTTCAATGTTATTTTTCACATGAGAAAGTCTGTAGTAATGGGTTTTATTTGCATTTAAAATTAAAATGTAAAAAAATGGGGCTTGTGTGTATGTTGTATTAATGTGCAAAGTGGCAACCTAAAATCGCATTTGCATAGGTCAAAGGTGCTAATTTGTATGGCATTTTACAGCCGTATTACTTCATATAGAGAATGTTTAAATGCTATGCAAGACGACAATATTTGTTAATGTCAACAAGTATTTTAAAGTAACGGACTTCCAAACTTAAACATGCGCTGCCTTATTTCACAACATTTTGCCCTGTGGCATTCCTATTTGTATAGAGAAACACATAGTACAATTGAATCTACAGGTTCAAGTTCAACCATCAAAATATTTCAGTAGTTTGGCATAATTTACAGCAACTGCAAATAAAGTTCTATAAGGGCCTGCTCCACCATTAGGCAGCTCCCTAGATGCTCCAGAATCTGGGGGGTACCCTTGAATCAGCTATCACAAAATTAAGGATGACTTAATAGAGAGGCCTCCTTGTTGCTTCTGGAAACTCGGTATTGGTGTACTTGGTGTAGTGGTGGTTTTGGGAACACTTATACCCCTTTCAGACAGAAAAGTCTGAAAATCCCCGCAAATACACGGCATTTCAAATGCCGTGTCAATTTGCCGGGAGCAGCCTGACCCCCCTTCACACAGAAGAACAAATTACCGGGTTGAAAATTTCTACCCGGTAATTTGCTGAACAACACGGGTATTTCTTCTGTGTGAAAGGGTCAACACGGGTCATAAATCCCGTGTCCTCGACCCTGGTCAATTCCCGGGTTGGAGACACGGGATTTACGACACGGGTGTGCCCTTTCACACAGAAAAAGGACCCGTGTATTTAATGAAATTCCCGGGTGGAACTGCTTCACCCGGGTATTTCATTTTCTGTGTGAAAGGGGTATAAGCTGAAGTTTCTCCTACGGTACTGAAAAACCTTGCACCAGACCTTGGTACTACATTGGTAGAAAATGTAGTTAATAGTTAATATACAGTCATGGCAAACTGAACGCAACAGAAAGAACAGTTACAATACAAGGGGATTTATGTATCAAAGTTTAGAGAGACATAAAATTCTGCACCAATTAGCTTGTAATATGGTCATATTTCAACAACAACCTGTAGCATGGCAGAAGCTCTCTCTGAGCTTTAATAAATACCCGTTAAGCACTGAAAAAAATATTTTTCCTCCTACAGTTCCAGATTAAAGTTTCTTTATTATAGCCAATGCTAGGAACACACTGGACAATATGTTGGCCATTCGATTAAAAGACCTATATATATAGCACAGGGCTGTGGTTTTCTTTAAAATATTTTCTTTTTTGGATCACATTTGACATTAATATATATAAAATAATGTATATTATGGAGCTGTATACTGTAGCATAACTGAAGTAATCGTCCCCTGCAGCAGGTTGCTATTTGAAGAAGGTATTTGTCTTTTTTTTTTTTTGTATGCACAATTTGAATGAGAGCCAGGCAGCCTTGCTTTGCATAAAGCCAGTGAAAACGTATTAATGCATATGCAGGGGATGGGTTAGTTACATTTAGGTTCCAGTAACTAATGCTGCTTTCCCACTGCCTACACGGGTAATGACCCGTTTTTTTTAAACGGGTCTTTAAACGGGTAAGAGCCATAAAGACTCTTTCCCACTGCAGCTTTTAAACGGTAAATTACCGTTTAAAAGCTGTTTTTGTCACATTCACACTTACCCGTTTAAAAACCCGTTTAAGCAGTGTAAAGATAGGGGGGGGGGAGAATTAAAAAAAAAAAAAACGGCGTGGGGTCCCCCCCACTGCCGTAACCAGCACCAGGCTGAAAGAGCCGGGGCTGGTAATAAAAAAATCAGGAAACCCGACAAATAGGGGTTCCCCGATTTTTAACAACCAGCCCCAGGCTCCAGGTCCGGGGCTGGTTCCCAAAATACGGGGGACAAAATGACTAGGGGTCCCCCGTATTTTAAGAACCAGCCCCAGGCACAACCAGCCAGCAGGGTAATGCCACAGCCGGGGGACACATGATATAAGTTCCCGCGGCCAAAGCATTAACCCTACCGACCAGTCAGCCTGGCCAGGGGCCCTGGGGGAGTGGGGACCCCCCCAATAAAGGGGTCCCCCCCCTCCAGGACTTACCTGACCAGGCTGAAGCCTGGTGCTGTCCTCGATGCCCCTGGGCGGTGGGCATCGAGCTGATGGTATGGTGTAAAAAATAGAATAAAAACCATTGTCTTTTACTGGTGAACTATGAGTCCCAGCAAGCCTCCCCCGCAAGCTGGGACTTGGAGAACCACAAGTCCCAGCCTGCGGGGCATTAAAGGGCCCGCTGGGTCTTGTAGTTTCACAGTAAAAGAAAGAGTTAAATAAACACACTGACACACGTGAAAAATAAAAGTTTAATACATACATAACACATACATACTGATACTTACCTATCTTGAGCCCGTAGGTAGCCCTGGTCCTGATGTCCTGGTCCGTGTCTGTATCCATGTCGGCATCCCTGTCGGCGACGGCGTCGGCGGTCCGGAGTCCGAAGAAATCCATTTGGCAAGCTGTGGAAGGAAACCATACTCACCTGTCCCAGCGCGACGTAGTCCAGGTAAGGTCTTTGCAAAAAAAACAAACCGAACACCCGAACCAAGCGAACAGGCAGAGAGCCGCACGGTGTGTTTACATCGTGCGGCTCCGCCCCCGAATGCCGCTATTGGCCGCCTTGCGGCGTGTAAAGGGCTACCCCTTTCCCACTGCCGAAAAAACGGCTCTTACACGTTAAAAACACTGCTTTTTACACGGGTAACAAAAACCGGTATTTGTTACCCGTGTAAAGCAACCTGGAGCTTTCCCACTGCAGCTCTAGCCGTTTAAAAAGGCTAAAAAAACGGCATTTTACCGTGTAAAGCCTGCAGTGGGAAAGGGGCATAAGGCTGGGAACACACTGGAATGGTGTGCACCCAGATGATCTGAGGGATGACAGGATGCTGCTTCGGCAAGTGTATACACTTACATTATGCAGGAGAAGACTGCGCTATGTACTGTAGGATGTCATAGCGCAATTGACAGCATGGCCTAGCGCAAAACATCTTCTGGTTGGCAAGTAGCATGGCCAACCAGTAAATATCACATGCGAGCTGCAGGAGCATGCAAACAGGTGTACACACTTAATGATGTGCCCAATTTGAAGTACAAATTGCCTGGAAACAGCAAATCAGTCTTATATTGCTTAAGTGTGTACCCACCCTAGGAGAAGTACAGACTCCGTTTCTTTTTTTTACCTGTATGATAGAAAATCAGAGCTTCAGCTATCTGGATAGAAGTTTTGCTATAGATTTTGGGTGCCCACTCATGGATGCCTGATGGGTGATATTCAATTGTGCACGGGAGCCCAATATTTCTGCTTGCACCCTCTTGAAGTTCCCAAACGCAGTGCACCCAGTAATCTGCATTGGTTTTATCCATCTACACAATTACACTTTACGCATTTTGGCGTGACATCCATGAGAAGTGATGGCAATTCCCCTCTTGGAGTGAATACATAAATCCCAGTACACACTGTGAGCTATTGGCTAATGGCTAAGCAATTTTGACTAGATGCACAAGAGATTTTGGTGAGATGCACTGGAAATTTTGACTAAGCAATCATAGTCTATGATCTAGTCAAAATTGCTGGTACTTGTGTAATAACTGGGCGCCAGATTTTTGATCGGGTCGGAAAAATCGCGTCGATCGCATCGCATCTCGACCAAATCGCATGCGATGCGATCACCCATAGGATTCAATGTTAAAATGGTCCTGTTCATTTCCCCACTATTCAAGTGGGCACAGAGTTGAATTTATATAGTGTGGCGAGCGCAGCGAGCCACCGAGCCCAAAGCGTGGCGAGCGAGAATACATTTTAAGTAATCTGCGTCCGCTCGCCACGCTTCGGGCTCGGTGGCTCGCTACGCTATATAAAATCAACTCTATGCCCACTTGGATAGTGGGGAAATGAAAAGGACCATTTTAACATTGAATCCTATGGAAAATCGCGTTGATCGCATTGCATCGCATGCAATTTGGTCGCGATGCGATGGACGCGATTTTACCGCAAAATCGTATCTGATTGTATGACTTAAGTTAAGTTAAGGCATACAATCAATCACACCGGGCGCCCAGATATTACACAAGTACCAAATTGCCTTGCCTGCACAGTCTATCTATGCAAGGAGATACTAACATAGCATCCTTATCGAAGCAGGAGAAACACTGGAATATTTTGGCTAACCTTTTTCCTTCTAGATTTTGACTATCTAGTCAAATTCTCCTATCAAAATCTCACCAGGTATACACCCTTTTACATTACATCAGAGATGCAGTGAAAAGCCAACTCACTAATGCAGGGGTTCCCAATCTTTTTCGAATCACGGCACCCTAGAGTATCAGAATTTGTCCACGGCACCCCTAGGCCCCCCAAAATATATATAAAATTGGTACTTATGTATTATCTGGGCTGCCGATTTTTTGATTGTATGCCTTAACTTAAGGCATACAATCAGATGCGATGCGATATCGCATCGAATACGACCATATCGCATGCGATGACCCGATTTTTCCATAGGATTCAATGTTAAAATGGACTGAGTCCATTTTAACATGGAATTCAATGGGAAAAAGGGGTCCTTTTCATACCCCTACTATTCAAGTGGGCATGGAGTTGGATATAAACCTGTGGCGAGCGTAGCGAGCCAGCAGCGTGGCGAGCGAAGCGAGCCCCGCGAGGGGACGGTATTCTGTGTCCGCTCGCCACGCTTCGGGCTCGGTGGCTCGCTACGCTCGCCACAGGTTTATATCCAACTCCGTGCCCACTTGGATAGTAGGGGTATGAAAAGGACCCCTTTTCCCATTGAATTCCATGTTAAAATGGACTCAGTCCATTTTAACATTGAATCCTATGGAAAAATCGGGTCCATCGCATCGCATGCGATATGGTCGTATGCGATGCGATGCGATGGTACATAAGTACCATAAAATTAAGTAGATTGTGTTTGTATGTGCTTCTTAGGTTCAGTTATGTGGTAAAAGGCAGGATTTGCTTCTGATTGTACACATTTTATGATTGGCAGCCACCAGCACTGGTTTTATCCATAAATAGTTGATCATAAATAATTTGAATTGGTCCTGGACCACCAACCCGTGGCACCCCTGCAAGTGTCCCGAGGCACCCCAGGGAGCCACGGCACACAGTTTGGGAACCACTGCACTAATGATTAATGCTGCTTTCAGACCGCATAACTGGCTTTGACCCTGTATTTGAAAACGTTTCCAAAAACGGGTCTGCCAGGTAAAACCCCCTTCACACCGCATCTCTTAAACGGTATATTACCGTTTAAGTGCCGTTTTTTTGTACCTGGCAGACCCGTTTTTTTTTACTTTTCAAATACAGGGTCAAAGCCAGCTGTCACTGCCAGCCCCTTCCTATAAGCCCGCTAGTATGGGCAATGATGGAAGCTGGGCCCAGCTGATGACACGCAGAGCCCTCCTAACCAGACAGTACCGTATGATGACGCCCAGGCTAGGTCTCACCATCCTCCTCCGTAGAAGACATGAAGGTGTCCCCGGGTGTACAGTGGGGCCCGGCGGCTGCATCCTCCTGCTGCTGCCCGCTTTGACGCTGTCGGCGATGACGTCTCAGGCCAGCTCAAACAGAGCTAGAGAGGATGAACCCGAAAGCCTGCTGCAAGTGAGAGCAGCAGCAGCAGCGGCCTCTTGTCACCATGGTAACACCAGGGAATTCCGTGACCCCTGACCTGCTGGACGCAACGTGATTGGTCCTCGGCGCGACGTTGATCCGTGTGCGGGAGTCACGTGCGTAGCCCCGCCTTATTGTGTGATGTCACCGCCCAGAGACAGGATTATAGTTCGGCATTGGCATTGCCAATGGTAGTGTCTAGAAGCTGGGACTTGGCGCGGGGACTCAGCGGCGGCCGGGGGGGGGGGGGGGGGGAAATCAGGGGTGGCTTGAAAATGCTTCCTGGGTGGGGGAACCCCAACCTCCGTGCATATCCAATGACCGCACTGAATATTTAATGAGCTCATTAAATATTCACTGCACCGCTCATTAGATATGCATAGAGCGGACCACTATTGGCTGGGTCCTACATACCGTTTCAGACACGATTTTGGTGCCAAAATACCGGGTCTGAAACGGGTAGGACCCTCCATTTTAACCGTTTAGCAAAAATGGCTTTTTAAAAACGGTAAATCTATTCTGCACCTTTCAGACCGCACATATAACCATTTTGAAATGGTTAAAAAACCGCAAAATACCGGTTAAAAAGTGCGGTCTGAAAGGGGCATAATACATTTTATAGCAGATGTATTAACAACAGATAAAAAGAGAGGTTGATAAAGAGAGATAATGGACCAGCCAATCAGCTCTTAAAGGGGTGTACACATGGGTTGGAGGCTGGGCGATTTTGACTAAGCGGATTTGTTTAGTCAAAATCATGATGACTACCGGAGATAAGCCGGCGGCCATCTCCACAGCAGCCTGTGTGTACAGCCGAATAGACACTGCAGCGTCTAATTGGCCGGGCAATAGTGACTCTGCGGATGCCGTGCATAGCTATCACCCGCCAGAAAACCATCATAGCTATCACCCGCAGGCAAACCATCAAAGCGTCATGCTACAGGCTGTGTTTAAGAAAGGACAGTAAGGGGCTGAATATCTAGTTCTTTATCACCCTCCGCTTTATCTCCTGGCCATACACACAGGGATTTATCTGTCTGGTGGGAACAAAAACCAGGAAATATATGGGGGAAAATGACAATCAAAAAATTGCTCCCAAACGCTGGAAACCAGTCAAAAACAATTGCTTGGATACATTTGTTGTATCAAATGGATTTGTCTGTTTTCCAGCATTTAGGAGCAATTTTTTGATTGTCAATTTCTCCCTGTACCTCTGAAAGGATATAATTGAAGATTTCAACCCCAAGGGGTAAATTTACTAAAATGGGAGATTTCAGAGGGGATGCTGCTATGGGCAACCAATCAGAACCTACTTTTTAATTTGCCCCTTCTAGAAGATAACAGATAGAATCTGATTAGTTTCTATGGACAACATCCCTTCTGAAATAGAACTCCCATCATGGTAAATTTCCCGAGGTTCATTGGTCTTTAAAATACTATGTTATTGTCATTATTTATGTACCTGCTAAATTGGCTTGATAGACAGAAAGCAATCTTCTCAGATTTGTGCACAGATGGCGGCTTCCTGTTAGCTATGATACAGTAGTACAGGATGGCACAAGTCCAAGACAGCACTTGTGGAAGCTTTTATCCCTATCCATTTTAAATGGCACAATTATACTCGTGAAGCACGGAGCATTCAGCATGTCATGCACGGTCCATGCCCAGAGAAGCACTTATGTGAATACTTCAGTATGAGCGAAGGTAACTTGGGCTGATAGTTTTTCAATACCTTAATCAGTAATTACATTAAGGACATTCACCATGAATGTGTGCTGTCATTTGAAAATGGTGTGTAGTTTGCAAGAACTTTATTATAACAGTTGTGTATTCCTTCTCACAAAAGGGGGAGAGTCTCTAAAGCAGAAATACGGTAAAACCCCCAGGGTTTCTGTATGCTCTGTCCCCCCTCCGCAGTAGCAGCGCTGGGGAGGTAATCACCAGCAAAACTGGCGATTCCCTGCAGAAGCCTATGGGCTTCTTAATGCAGTGCTGTGTGAGGGATCCGTCACGGATCCCTCCCAGCATGCCCTGCGACCGGCGCCGTGCTCTGCACATGCGCAGATGGACTCCTGGGTCTCAGACCCAGAAGTCCAGCACCAGCACCGCATTGCAACGGACAGCTCTTATCGCAAGCATTAATGATTGCATACGTTAGAGCATACGCGATCATTAAGAATACGGTGGCCGGCGTAGGGGGGATGAAACAGGGCTGCGGATGTTAGAACATCCCCCCCAAAACCACTGCAAAGCCATGCATTTAAAATATCTAGACATATTAAGTCATGGAGGCTGCCTTTAATACTTTGCTAAAAGGTTTTGGTTATAATATTTATATGCAATAAGTCACACTCACCTTTTTGCCTCAGGAACTGTATTTGATGCCTGCGGCTCTGCTTCTGCGACAGCTCCTGAAGGAATCCAGATTCAGGATTGCTCCTGCTCAGGAAGGCATCCGAGCCAGATGCCTCTGTTGAGCTATCCACACTATCATGATGTTGTCCGTGGCCGGAACCTGTGCCACCCCGGTATGCGTCATAGATTTCTGTTAGTAGACCATTCACCAGGGATGACGTGCGACTCCGTGCTTCCTGGGGGAAAGCGAAGTTGGTGCTATCAATGCTACCTCTGCCACTGGAGTTCCCACTAGGCAGCACCTCCGTTTCACAATCTTCTGAGGAAGGCAGTGGCCAGACAATGGAATTGCTTTTATGCCATAAATTCAAGTTTTGTCTGGAACCAGCATCAAGATTAGGTTCTTCTGCAAACACACCATTATCATCTATACATAACTCATCATAGTTAGATTCAACCGTGTTCTTTTCAGTAGTTAATGGAGAAGACATGTTTTCAACCGACAGTCATTTCATCCAGAGAGAAGTGTACAGGAACAACACTGTAAAGTCCACACAGCATCCATACCCAACCATGTCCAGACTTCTGCTATCTGCCAACAGACCCAACTTTTGTGCAATGTAAAAGTTCCGGGACTGTACTATACAGCGTTGCAGGTAGTGAAAGCACTTTCCATTATGGCAGAACTACCTTTTTATTTTCTCTCCCCTCCCTCTGACTCAAAGTGGTATAAACCTGTCTGGTAACTTTCTTAGTGGCTAGTCTAACAGGTGAATAAGGAGTGTGACGTCTCCAGTCTTTCCACCTGCAGCAGCGAGCATGCTTGTCAGCTTTCCCAGATCACTTTCAGGATGGGAGGGGTGAGGGTGATAAAGAGACGGGAAAACAGGACATTTACAAATACTCCTGAAGGTCTTCACACATCAAGCCGCTCTGTGTACAATGTACAGCAATGATATCCAGAAGCAAGAACTTGATCCATTTACTTTACATATAAGCCAGGTTGTTGTAGAAGTCATACTGAAAGCTCTAAAGAGAAAAAATATATATAATAAAAACAAAGAATATGCTGTAATATGAAACAAATGCTGTTCTATTAAGAAGTAACAGCTAAGTTGACACTGAAATACCATGACGTCCATTCACATGGCCTTTCCTGTATGGCTTTCCTACATTAATGCTTCATATCCTGTCATGTGTTAACAGACTTTACACAAAGTAACACCAACATTCCAATGTAAAACAGGGGCAAGTGTAGCATTATTACAATAGGGAGGGGAAATCAATTTTGCATTTCTCTATGAAATATTAAGAATTAAGGCACATATTTTACAATTCCTACAAATATCAGTGATCACATCCTGCTCTAAAAACAAAGTCAATAAAACACACTTCCATGTACAATAGATCCAGTGGAATCGCTGGTAAAGTGCTAGATGTATCTGCAAAACGCTTTTATTCATATAGTAAAAACTATTTTTGCCCAAACGTCCCGGCACCTGTAACACCTGTGTGCTCTGCCTGCACATATGGTCAGCTACACAAGTCTGATACAAACACTGAGACCACTCTTCCTCCGTCGCACAGAACATCCACCTGACCTTATGTCTCCCCCATTATTGTGGAGAATGATGCAGAGAAGTCGCTGCAGCCCGGCCGTTTCGTGCTGTCTGTAGCGCTACAGTCCCTATGTGCCGCCTGCCGCGGTGAGAATAGATGCAGCCAGACCACCCCGCAGTGCACTCCAGTAGGGCGGTGCCATGCTGACTGTCATGGAGGGGGAGGAGCTTAGGTCGAACGCTGCTGGTCGGTGCCAGCTGTGGGACTTGGCAAGCGCGGTGTGCTAATCCTGATATCACATATTCACTTTGTTTCTCCGGGTATTTGCTACGATACAACGTACAGCGTATCATGTGCTAGGACGTGCAAACACATTCTCACAGATAGGATCCTATAATAACTAAGGTGGTACTTCAGTTTAAGTGGCCATTTTTAATACTTGTTTTAGAGGCTAATATCAGGTTAGGACTCGGAGCTAAATAGGAGTTGTAGTTAAACATATTGTTTTGTATTAAACAACTTGGCGAGTTGACATTAGACATTGTAATTGTAACATTCATGTAAAGGCTAAGCACAGGTTCTCACAATGGGTCCTCAGGACCCCACACAGTGCATGTTTTGTAGGTCTCACAGAATCACAAGTGAAATAATTAGCTCCACCTGTGGATCTTGTAAAACTTGTTACTGGGTAATGAATACACTTGCCGAGTGACCTGGAAAACGGTGTGGGATCCTGAGAATAGAGTTTGAGAACCCTGGATGTAAAGCACAGCTACCAAGCTTTTACCCTAAGGACAGCTAATGGGTTATAGCAGGGGTTCCCAATCTTTTTTTAATCACGGCACCCTAGAGCAGTGATTTTCAACCTTTTTACCTTGGGGCACACTAAATAAGTTAAAAAAATCCCAAGGCACACTATGATCCCCACAGGGCAAAACACATTGGCCCCCACAAGAAAAACAAACTAACCTATTGGACCCCATATAAAAAACAATCACACTGGTCCCCACAGGTAACAAAAATAAAATACATTGGCCCTTTACATGAAAAGAAGAGACCAGTAAATAACAGTTGGACTGGTGGTGGCTGTAACTGGTTTGGGCATCTCTAGATCTGGGGGCACACTTGGGAACAGCTCAAGGCACACTAGTGTGTCACGGCACAGTGGTTGAAAAACACTGCCCTAGAGTATAATAATTTTTTTCACGGCACCCCTAGGCCAAATTTATTTTAATTAGATTGGGTTTATATGCGATTCTTAGCGGCAGTTATGTGGTAAAGGCAGGGCCGTAACTAGGGGGGGCTGGGGGGTCACGCGCACCGGGCGCTGGAGGTGAGGGGCGCTGTGAGGTCCGGTGTATGTGTGGACGCTGCTGTAGTGTAGCGGCGCCGGGCATGTTACTTTGAATACGTCGGAGTCCGTCCATCTCCTTCTAGCGCGGCTGCAGGAAGCTCTGATGACTTCGAAAAGACTTGCTGGACGCTGATTGGCTGAATTCAGCCAATCAGCGTCCGGCAAGTCTTTTTGAAGTCATCAGCGCTTCCTGCAGCCGCGCTAGAAGGAGATGGACGGTGAGAGCCGTGCGGGGAGGGGGGGGTCTCCGGCTGTGCGGGGAGGGGGGGGTCTCCGGCGCCAGGGACAAGGCGTCATTTGGTCGGTCCCCCTGTCAGCTGCTAACTAAGCAGCAGGGAATAAACACTGTGCGCATGCGCACAGCGTCTATTCCCGCAGCCAGGGGGCTGGGGGCATGGCTAGAGGCTCACAGAGCCTCTGGGTCATGCCCCCATAGCGGCAAAATGGGGGCGTGGCCTCGCGGGGGGAGCAGCGATTATAGGCCACGCCCCCAATTAGGCCACGCCCCCCCGAAAATTTCGTCGCGTCTCCGGCGCGCAGCAGCATCGATAGGGGGGGGCACCAAAAGACTGCCTTGCCCCGGGCGCCGGAAACCCTAGTTTCGGCCCTGGTAAAGGGCAGGAGTTGTTTCTGTTTGTGCACATTTTATGATTGGCAGCCACCAGCACTGGTTTTGCTTATAAATAATTAACCATTAATAATTTGAGTTGGTCCTGGACTACCAACCCAGGGCACCCCTGCATGTGTCCCGAGGCACCCCAGGGAGCCACGGCGCACAGTTTGGGAACCACTGGGTTATAGCCTTCTTTCAGGGGGACAGTCCTGCTATTTGAACACAGTCACAGTGTCCCGTGTGTGGATGGGACGGGATGCAGTGTAAATACCGGCGGTCGGGATCCCGGCGCTGGAATCCTGATCGCCGAAATCCCGACACTTTCTCCCTCCGGGGGTGTCCACGACACCCCCGGAGGGAGAATAAATTAGTGCGCCAAGCGTAGCGAGGCATCGGGCCCGCTGCGTGGCGAGCGCAGCGAGCCCGCAAGGGAGGGCGATCCACGTCCCCCCCTTGTCGGGATTTTGGCGATCGGGATTCCAGCGTCGGGATCCCGACCGCCGGGATTTAATACTGAATCCGATGGGACAGTTGGGGTAGCCTGTGATCACAGCTGTTCTGCACAGCGGATGGCATCAAAAAGTGCAAATACTGTAGGTAAGCCGGAGTTGTTTATTGAGCGCTGGGCACACCCCCGAAATAAAAATGGTCATACTGCAAGGCCCTGCCCTTCTACATGGGGCCCATTTATTGAGGATTGCATATAGGGGCCCATTTATTAAGGATTGCATATACAATGCGATCTGGGCGGAATATTACAGCAGGGATGTATCATCCTGCACACGCAAGAACAGGGCCCGGAAGAAACCCATTCCTGCAATGTGCTCAGCTGGGTACCGGGGGGTTTGCGCATGCGCAGATAGCATGCGCAAATAGCACTGACCCCCTGCTGACCCGGCAGGAGTGCGGTCTGCAGTCCATAGGCTACAATGGGTTACCGCGATCTCAGAATGGCGGTAGCCCAGGGATGTGAAGCGCTACCTAATATTTGCGTCTAACCCTAATATTTGCGGTCCCCATCTGTGGCCCTGCCCAATCTGCTCCAGCCCTGTCCTCTCTTTCTGGGTGCCAGGTCCTGCTTCACAAAATCTTACAGTTTGGGAGGTATGCTGCATGCATATCGGTGTCTACTAACACCGTATGCATGGATATTTCAGCAAAGGACAGCTTCAACAAAGGGGGCTTCTGGGTTTAAGACTCGGTAGACCAACTGCACATGCAATGAGTAAGGCAGTGGGTTGTGCTGGGATGGATCTTATTGGATCCCTCTTCAGGTGCAATTCATACCTCACAATTGTCCAGATTACATCGGGACAGTACCGCTAATTGGGCACTGTCCTCCGGTCCCACCCACAGGTCAAAGTGTCCCTTACACATAAAGGCAGGTTGGGAGAGCCACTGATCACTGTTCTGCTCTGCAAAGTAGTCTGTGATCACTGAATACATAATGTGCACTCTTATCAGAGCTAGGAGGGGAGCAGACAGCTGCTCAGGGAGTGCTGGGCATTCCCCCAAAATGGCAAAAAACTGGGGTTGTCAACCCCTTCATCCAAGGCCATGCCCCTTTTGTGGTTAGGCCTCTGGAACAGCAGGTCCTGCTTCCCCCAATGGCAAAGCTGGGAGATATGTTCCAAGCCAATAGCTCCCTAATGTATGATATTCCATAGCTTGACATTTTGTTTCACCTCTCCTGGCTTCTCCCACAGAGGAGACTTTCAGGAGTGCTTTTTTGGGCAGGGCCAGAGCCTGACTTCATCAAGCCCTGCACCCATCTGTAGAAATGTCGCAATTCGGGGGTGTATGTGGAGGGGCGGGGCTAAAATGACATTATTTGCATCTTTTCAGCCCTGCCCCTCCGCGTACACCTGCGAATGCCGGTGTTTCACCAGCAGGGTAGGAGGATGCCAGTGTGGAATGGGGGGTCCAGGGGAAGGCGGGAGGCTTGACCACAATTCCGGGGGGCTGGGAGGGACACCAGATTTTTGAGAGCCTCCTGACCTTTCCAAGAGGGAAGGAAAATATGTGTTGAGTAAGCTGTATTTTCAGAGGCTTGGCCACATTTTTAGTGTTGATGCATGCCACCCACTGTCTGATCAACAGACGGGCCGTGGTCCATGTGCATTCCGTGTAAACCCAGTAGGCTGCCAACAAAAGGGCGGGGGATGTTATTGGATCATGCAGGAGATGTAAGTAATGTTAAATGCCACAGGCATATTCATTAGTACCGCTGCAATACTAAACAAAATATGCTGCATGTACAGGTTGAGTATCCCGTATCCAAAATGCTCGGGACCAGGAGAATTTTGGATAACGGATTATTCCGTATTTCGGAATATTTTAATATTTCAATGATGTATTTTGAAGTATCTTGCATTTATGCTGTATAAACACATAATATACACACAAATATATTTTATTACCACATAAAATGCACACAAACATATTTAATTGTTCAAAAAACAAGGTTTCAAAACGTGAAACAAAATGTGTGTACTATCTCAGCACTGAATTTGAATGCCAAGCAATCATTGTCTTGCACATATATAGTGCCAGTTACATATCATGTCCCCAGTGATGCTGTTACATATGTTCCCAGTGAGTTTTTAGCAAAAAAATTTTTTTTTTTCACTTTCTGGAATGTCCGTATTTCGGAATAATTCGGATAACGGATATTCGGATACGGGATACTCGACCTGTAATAAGTACCATTGTTAAATATCACGTTCCTTTCTTTCCTGTCCTGACAATGACCATGTTATATTAAAGTAAATAAAATGGGGTGTGGGTAAAAGTTGGATCCATACTAAATACACAAAATAAGTTTGTGAAGTTATTATGGATCCAGACTGTTCTGTATATTTAGTACAAGATCTTATAAAACCTCAATTTAGGTGACAAAACGGTACTTGTGAGTTATCCGGGCTGCCGATTTTGTCCTTAAGTTTGGTTAACTTAAGGACACCCGACCGACGCGATGCCCGCAATTTAGCCCCAAATCGGGGGCATCGCGTCGGTCGTGGCCGTTATAAGGGGCCGCGACGCGATGCCCACGATTTCCCATAGACAGTAATGTTAAAAGACGCGATGGACCCGATTTCCCATAGACAGTAATGTTAAAAGACGCGATGGACCCGATTTCCCATAGACAGCAATGTTAAAATAAAATGACAATGTGAAATTGGCCAATATGTTTTTAAAAAAAATGTTTCATGGCCCCCCACCACCGTTAACGCCACCCCGCTATTGACGCCAACCCGAAGCGTGGCGAGCGCAGCGAGCCCGCGAGGGGCGGCGGTACGCGTCCTCCGACCTTTTCATGCCCTACTATCCACTAGGGCGTGGAGTGAGAATAGAATAGTGTGGCGAGCGCAGCGAGCCACCGAGCCCGAAGCGTGGCGAGCGCAGCGAGCCCCGCGAGGGGACGCGGACACCTGTGAAGCCCGCAAGGGCACGCGGATACCTGTGAAGGTGTCCGCGTCCCCTCGCGGGGCTCGCTGCGCTCGCCATGCTTCGGGCTCGGTGGCTCGCTGCGCTCGCCACACTATTCTATTCTCACTCCACGCCCTAGTGGATAGTAGGGCATGAAAAGGTCGGAGGACGCGTACCGCCGCCCCTCGCGGGCTCGCTGCGCTCGCCACGCTTCGGGTTGGCGTCAATAGCGGGGTGGCGTTAACGGTGGTGGGGGGCCATGAAACATTTTTTTTTAAAACATATCCAATGTGAAATGGCCATATTGGCCAATTTCACATTGTCATTTTATTTTAACATTGCTGTCTATGGGAAATCGGGTCCATCGCGTCTTTTAACATTACTGTCTATGGGAAATCGGGTCGGAAATCGGGTCCATCGTGTCTTTTAACATTACTGTCTATGGGAAATCGTGGGCATCGCGTCGCGGCTCCTTATAACGGCCACGACCGACGCGATGCCCACGATTTCGGGCGCGATGAAAAAATCGGCAGCCCGGATAACTCACAAGTACCGACAAAACATATGACATGACAGAAGTGTCATTACGGCATAGCATATATTTGTACACATGCTGTATTAAGTGGTATATTAGCTTATCAGTTTTTGTGTGGTTCTGGGGTTATAACTGTCTAAATCCGTTTAAAAAATGGTCACCAGTGAGAAATCATAGATGTCTCATCAGGTGCCCTCATTTTCATAGGTATGTACAATTTGGCATTGTTGTGCTGCATAGGAAGTTAGAGGGTTTGCTGTGAAAAGCCCAGTTTCATTATAAAAAAAAGTATTGCCAGCTCAGACTGGTGCTGTGCATGTGACAGAAGCACCTGAGAAGAGCTACAGCAGAGGAAAGTAATCGATACCTGTTCCAACCATGCTGGAGGTGTGATTATACAGCATTGCTTGAAATTTATACAAAATTTAAATCCCCAGATTAGCTGCTTAGATTAACAAATGTGTTTATACAGGTTGAGTAACCCTTATCCAAAATGCTTGGGACCAGGAGAATTTTGGATAACAGATTATTCCGTATTTTGAAATATTTTTATTTTACACTGATTTATCATGCGGTATCTTGCATTTATGTTGTATATACAGATCAAACACATAAATACACACAAATATATTTTATTTGTGCATGAAACAAGATTTCAACACATGTAACAAAGTTTGTGTCCTATCTCAGACACTGAATTTGAATGCCAAGCAATCATTTCTCTCATATTTAGTGCCAGTTTGTTGCATATCATGTCCCCCAGTAGTGCCAGTTACAGGTGTCCCCAGTAGTGATTTACAAAAAAATAATAATAATAATAATAATAATAATAATAATAATAATAATAATAATTGCGTTCTGGAAACTATGGATAAGGGATAATTTAGATAAGGGATACTCAACCTGTAATAGGAATGAGGAACATTTGATTTAAACATGTTTATATCTGAGACGCTTGTGACCAGAGGTGTAGCTAATTAACATAATGCCTGGAGCAAGGTATGTTTTGGCACACCCCCACCCCCAGCCATTTTTCCTTTTTATATTAATGCCCCTTACACATTATGCAACACACCACATGATGCCATGCACCGAATTGCCACACATACTGTAATGCTCATTGCACATTATGCCTATTATACATTATGCCACACATACCGTAATTCTCATTTACACATGATGACACACACCGTAATTCCTAGTAAATATTATACCCCACACAATTATGCTCAATTATGCTGTCCTGGTTACACCTCATCACTTACATATTTGTTTGTGGGTTTTTTTTTTTTTTGGGGGGGGGGGGGGGCAGTTTGAGATTTTGAAGTTTATCATTTGTACTAATTTGACAACATGCAGCTGGGAAATCAAACCAACATGCATGGACAAATGACTTGGCAAGTAAACTGGAGCATGATCATGAATGTTATTGTGTATCTGCATACAGTAAATATTCACCAAGGAAGTATTACAACTGTGATGCTCTCTCCAGAATCAACAGCGGAAATGTCACTGACATTCAAACAATGTAAACCTGATCGGTAGAGCAAAGACAAGGGACAGGAATACACGTCACCTCCCATGAATGAGGAAGATGGATTACAAGAGGTTCAACTCAGCAGATGACTACGGGATCCTGACCCAGAGCCTATGACGTCCTCCCTCTGCCTCCACCTCTGGTCATGCTGTTACCCATGATGTGGAGCCTGGGGTAGGACATCTATTGGCTGACAGACCATAGACCTCCCAAGTTCCCACCGCATGACATGTCAGTAACAAAGATAGCTCTTGCCCTCGCTGCCACATGAGTGCACAGACAATAGGGTTGAAGGTGAAAAGAATATAAATTGAATTGACTTATTGCCTGTAATATTGCCAATGTTGACAAAATGAGAGAGGGTGTTGTTACCTGGGGTCTCTTGCTTGCTAAAGGCCCATACACACTGGGTGATTTTGAGCTGAAAGCGGCTCAGTTTTGGCGTTTCAGCTGCATTTGAGCTGCTTTTAGCTCAAAAGCCGCCTAGTGTGTACGGGCCATCGTTGTGCCAGCAGGTGAACAAGAGGGTGGATGGCTTTCCATAGTGTCGTGCTATTGAAAGTCGTCCACCCTGTGAAAATCACTGGCAAGGGGGGAAATCGCTCAGTGATTTTCAGGCAAGTGATTCTCACATCATCGCTGTCCATACACTTTGGGCAAAATCCAGAGTGTATGGACTCTCAGAATCAAGATTATATTTCTAATTGTTTTACCCATACATTTTACCCAAAGTAACACATGTTTCTGTTTTGTTTGGGAGGTGCTAAAGACACATTACAAGCAGTATAAGACTAGCTGCTTACTCACTGGGTCACTTTCAGTATTTCTTGTAGGAGGAAGGACATGAGTTTGGTAGAGACAAAGTACTCTCTCACCATTTGGCTAGCCAGTGGAGAGTTTTCCCAAAGCAACCAATCAGCAGCTGCAATTTCACAGACTGTGCTAGATAAATGCAGTTAGAAGCTGATTGGTTCCTTTGGGCATCTTCTCTACTTTATCTCTCTTCAAGACATGATACAGCTCCCCCTTTATCTCTTTCCACTTTATCTGACTCCAAGATCTGATATCTCTCCCCGGCAGCATTAACTGTCATTTTTTATTTGGCAGTAGTAATTAATGCTAAAGCAACCTGAATTAGCGTTTATTGTTGGTGACATTTGCCATTAGTCACAGATTATAGGTGGCTTTGAAACACGGACAGCTAGTAAATTTACACAATGGTGTTTACAGTCTGTGTGTAAACCAGAGCCTACTCTGCCTGTGTAATAGAGACAAGTTGATCAAGGCTGGAACTGACATCACTCATCCTCCTCAAAAACGTCTGCATTTTCCTGACACTCTCAGAAAACATCTGGTTACCACCCCCCAAACTTTTTACACTATTTGTTTTAGTGCATGCACACTACAATCCATATGCATACGCATACCGATAATTACCCACCTTGTGAAATCACAGAGTTGCGATCAGGTCTAAATAATCCCCTTACTATATAGACCAGTAATGACTGGAGGATGTCTGGGTTGGAACTAGCTACGTTTCTAGAGTACTAAACCAAACTGGAACTGGCTAGGCTTCTAAAATACAGTACCAGTCTAGAACCATTCATGTAGCATTCATATCTAATTGCATCCCATCAGGACTGTCTTGAAATCTGGTGGGACTCCCATGCTATGGAATTCTATCCTTATGTATCCCTCCTATTATCCCTATAGATTGTAAGCTTGCGAGCAGGGCCCTCCTACCTCCATGTCAGTTTGTATCTACCCAGTTTGTTTAATCACTCTTGTTTCCAATTGTAGAGCGCAACGGAATATGCTGTGATATATAAGAAACTGTAAATAAATAAGTAAATAAATAAATAAAACCAGTTTATGCTAAATTGGACTTGGACTGGTTAGGCTTCTTAAGTACTACACTAGGCTAGAACCAGTTAAGGCCCCCATACACTATGCGATTTTCGTCCGATTTCACCCGATTTCGGCCCTTTGGGCCGATAAATCGGGAGAAATCGGCCGAAAATCGCATGTGCCTGACATCTGATTTGATCTGATGCGCGGTCCCGTGCGCATCAGATCGGATCAGGGCGTCGGACCTGCTGCACATAAGATATATTGGCATCTGACCCATCATGGGCACATCGTGGGTGCTTTTTAGCACCCACGATGTTTCAGATCCGATATATCATCATTGTGTACAGCTCCAGGTACCTCCTTCCGGTGTGACTGTCGCTGTCCTCCAACCCGTGCAGCAGCAGAAACACGTCACTGGGGGCAGGCGCAACAGGACAGGAGCAGCTGCACTCAGCGAGTCAGCGTCCCATCCCATCAACACACACAGTAAATACTTCTCTGGAGCTCAGCCTGAGCTCCGTCCTCCCTGCCCGGCAGAGACAGCAGAGGATTCTAGTAGCTAGAAGGGAGGGAGGGAGGGAGGAAGCAGCAGAATAGTTGTGTGGAGAACGGGACTCCCCCTCTCCTCTGCTCAGTGCTGGAGGTGACGGTGTGGCCAGCAGAGCCCGAGCCCCCCACCCCCCCCCCCTTTCCTCTCCCCTGCTGCTGGAGGTCGGTCAGCGTCCGTGCAGGCAGCAGAGCCGGACACCCTCCCCTCTCCCCTGCTGTAATTACACAGGCATATCAGTATTAGCTGCCTGACAGGCAGCAGCATGGACTGTACCCAGTGGGATAGGTGGCAGGACAAACACTACCCCAGTTTACCTGTGCCAGTGTCACATTGGGGCAGTGCTGGACTGGCAGTACTAGTACCCAGTGCCAGCCTGCATTGTCTCAGTGTCTCTGGGGCAGATATATTATAGCAGCGCTTATCGCACCACTATAATACTTCCTGCTTCGCCTCCTTAACGAGGTGAAGCAGGAGGGGAGACCGACAAGATGTATTAACATCTTGTCTGCCAAAGCGGGGGAGCGCTAACTCCCCCCTCCGGCGATGTCCCCTCTTGGAGATAGCGCATCAGTTTACACTGATGCGCTGTCTTCTGTCCCCCGGCCGACTGGACTGCGCATGTGCGGGATCTCGCTACTTGCAAGATCCCCAGCATAGCACAGAGCCAACAGCAGGGACAGCGCTGTCCCTGCTGTTGAGATAGGGCTTCGCCAGCCTGTTGCTGGCGCAAAACCAGCAGCGGGCTGAATGGTCAGCAGTGCTGACCGTTCATACATTTGGCCTGCTATCATTTAGATAGCAGCGCCGATATGGACAGAGGCGTATAGCGCCCCTGTCATTTACTGCATGCTGGCTCCTTAATACATTGGGGAGATGTGGTATCAGTGCACATAACATGCGCTGATACCCCTTCTCCCTCATATTGATCTTTAATACATCTGCCCCTCTGTACCTAGTGTGCTAGGTGCCAATCTGCATTGTCCCAGGGACGCTTTAAGGCCCCCATACACTATGCGATTTTGGACCGATTCCACGCGATTTCGGCACTTGGGCCGATAAACCACGTGAAATCGGCTCAAAATCGCATCTGCGCATCGGACATGCTCATCGTACCGGATCAGGCAGTCGGACATGCAGCATGTGTGATCACGTCCGACCTCCTGCAGTGGGCGGGCAGCGGCGGCTCTTAAATGAGTGGCCGGCGGGTGCAGCGGGGGGGGGGGGTGCCGGTGGGGAAGCGATCCACGTCCCCCCCTTGTCGGGATTTTGGCGATCGGGATTCCAGCGTCGGGATCCCGACCGCCGGGATTTAATACTGAATCCGATGGGACAGTTGGGGTAGCCTGTGATCACAGCTGTTCTGCACAGCGGATGGCATCAAAAAGTGCAAATACTGTAGGTAAGCCGGAGTTGTTTATTGAGCGCTGGGCACACCCCCGAAATAAAAATGGTCATACTGCAAGGCCCTGCCCTTCTACATGGGGCCCATTTATTGAGGATTGCATATAGGGGCCCATTTATTAAGGATTGCATATACAATGCGATCTGGGCGGAATATTACAGCAGGGATGTATCATCCTGCACACGCAAGAACAGGGCCCGGAAGAAACCCATTCCTGCAATGTGCTCAGCTGGGTACCGGGGGGTTTGCGCATGCGCAGATAGCATGCGCAAATAGCACTGACCCCCTGCTGACCCGGCAGGAGTGCGGTCTGCAGTCCATAGGCTACAATGGGTTACCGCGATCTCAGAATGGCGGTAGCCCAGGGATGTGAAGCGCTACCTAATATTTGCGTCTAACCCTAATATTTGCGGTCCCCATCTGTGGCCCTGCCCAATCTGCTCCAGCCCTGTCCTCTCTTTCTGGGTGCCAGGTCCTGCTTCACAAAATCTTACAGTTTGGGAGGTATGCTGCATGCATATCGGTGTCTACTAACACCGTATGCATGGATATTTCAGCAAAGGACAGCTTCAACAAAGGGGGCTTCTGGGTTTAAGACTCGGTAGACCAACTGCACATGCAATGAGTAAGGCAGTGGGTTGTGCTGGGATGGATCTTATTGGATCCCTCTTCAGGTGCAATTCATACCTCACAATTGTCCAGATTACATCGGGACAGTACCGCTAATTGGGCACTGTCCTCCGGTCCCACCCACAGGTCAAAGTGTCCCTTACACATAAAGGCAGGTTGGGAGAGCCACTGATCACTGTTCTGCTCTGCAAAGTAGTCTGTGATCACTGAATACATAATGTGCACTCTTATCAGAGCTAGGAGGGGAGCAGACAGCTGCTCAGGGAGTGCTGGGCATTCCCCCAAAATGGCAAAAAACTGGGGTTGTCAACCCCTTCATCCAAGGCCATGCCCCTTTTGTGGTTAGGCCTCTGGAACAGCAGGTCCTGCTTCCCCCAATGGCAAAGCTGGGAGATATGTTCCAAGCCAATAGCTCCCTAATGTATGATATTCCATAGCTTGACATTTTGTTTCACCTCTCCTGGCTTCTCCCACAGAGGAGACTTTCAGGAGTGCTTTTTTGGGCAGGGCCAGAGCCTGACTTCATCAAGCCCTGCACCCATCTGTAGAAATGTCGCAATTCGGGGGTGTATGTGGAGGGGCGGGGCTAAAATGACATTATTTGCATCTTTTCAGCCCTGCCCCTCCGCGTACACCTGCGAATGCCGGTGTTTCACCAGCAGGGTAGGAGGATGCCAGTGTGGAATGGGGGGTCCAGGGGAAGGCGGGAGGCTTGACCACAATTCCGGGGGGCTGGGAGGGACACCAGATTTTTGAGAGCCTCCTGACCTTTCCAAGAGGGAAGGAAAATATGTGTTGAGTAAGCTGTATTTTCAGAGGCTTGGCCACATTTTTAGTGTTGATGCATGCCACCCACTGTCTGATCAACAGACGGGCCGTGGTCCATGTGCATTCCGTGTAAACCCAGTAGGCTGCCAACAAAAGGGCGGGGGATGTTATTGGATCATGCAGGAGATGTAAGTAATGTTAAATGCCACAGGCATATTCATTAGTACCGCTGCAATACTAAACAAAATATGCTGCATGTACAGGTTGAGTATCCCGTATCCAAAATGCTCGGGACCAGGAGAATTTTGGATAACGGATTATTCCGTATTTCGGAATATTTTAATATTTCAATGATGTATTTTGAAGTATCTTGCATTTATGCTGTATAAACACATAATATACACACAAATATATTTTATTACCACATAAAATGCACACAAACATATTTAATTGTTCAAAAAACAAGGTTTCAAAACGTGAAACAAAATGTGTGTACTATCTCAGCACTGAATTTGAATGCCAAGCAATCATTGTCTTGCACATATATAGTGCCAGTTACATATCATGTCCCCAGTGATGCTGTTACATATGTTCCCAGTGAGTTTTTAGCAAAAAAATTTTTTTTTTTCACTTTCTGGAATGTCCGTATTTCGGAATAATTCGGATAACGGATATTCGGATACGGGATACTCGACCTGTAATAAGTACCATTGTTAAATATCACGTTCCTTTCTTTCCTGTCCTGACAATGACCATGTTATATTAAAGTAAATAAAATGGGGTGTGGGTAAAAGTTGGATCCATACTAAATACACAAAATAAGTTTGTGAAGTTATTATGGATCCAGACTGTTCTGTATATTTAGTACAAGATCTTATAAAACCTCAATTTAGGTGACAAAACGGTACTTGTGAGTTATCCGGGCTGCCGATTTTGTCCTTAAGTTTGGTTAACTTAAGGACACCCGACCGACGCGATGCCCGCAATTTAGCCCCAAATCGGGGGCATCGCGTCGGTCGTGGCCGTTATAAGGGGCCGCGACGCGATGCCCACGATTTCCCATAGACAGTAATGTTAAAAGACGCGATGGACCCGATTTCCCATAGACAGTAATGTTAAAAGACGCGATGGACCCGATTTCCCATAGACAGCAATGTTAAAATAAAATGACAATGTGAAATTGGCCAATATGTTTTTAAAAAAAATGTTTCATGGCCCCCCACCACCGTTAACGCCACCCCGCTATTGACGCCAACCCGAAGCGTGGCGAGCGCAGCGAGCCCGCGAGGGGCGGCGGTACGCGTCCTCCGACCTTTTCATGCCCTACTATCCACTAGGGCGTGGAGTGAGAATAGAATAGTGTGGCGAGCGCAGCGAGCCACCGAGCCCGAAGCGTGGCGAGCGCAGCGAGCCCCGCGAGGGGACGCGGACACCTGTGAAGCCCGCAAGGGCACGCGGATACCTGTGAAGGTGTCCGCGTCCCCTCGCGGGGCTCGCTGCGCTCGCCATGCTTCGGGCTCGGTGGCTCGCTGCGCTCGCCACACTATTCTATTCTCACTCCACGCCCTAGTGGATAGTAGGGCATGAAAAGGTCGGAGGACGCGTACCGCCGCCCCTCGCGGGCTCGCTGCGCTCGCCACGCTTCGGGTTGGCGTCAATAGCGGGGTGGCGTTAACGGTGGTGGGGGGCCATGAAACATTTTTTTTTAAAACATATCCAATGTGAAATGGCCATATTGGCCAATTTCACATTGTCATTTTATTTTAACATTGCTGTCTATGGGAAATCGGGTCCATCGCGTCTTTTAACATTACTGTCTATGGGAAATCGGGTCGGAAATCGGGTCCATCGTGTCTTTTAACATTACTGTCTATGGGAAATCGTGGGCATCGCGTCGCGGCTCCTTATAACGGCCACGACCGACGCGATGCCCACGATTTCGGGCGCGATGAAAAAATCGGCAGCCCGGATAACTCACAAGTACCGACAAAACATATGACATGACAGAAGTGTCATTACGGCATAGCATATATTTGTACACATGCTGTATTAAGTGGTATATTAGCTTATCAGTTTTTGTGTGGTTCTGGGGTTATAACTGTCTAAATCCGTTTAAAAAATGGTCACCAGTGAGAAATCATAGATGTCTCATCAGGTGCCCTCATTTTCATAGGTATGTACAATTTGGCATTGTTGTGCTGCATAGGAAGTTAGAGGGTTTGCTGTGAAAAGCCCAGTTTCATTATAAAAAAAAGTATTGCCAGCTCAGACTGGTGCTGTGCATGTGACAGAAGCACCTGAGAAGAGCTACAGCAGAGGAAAGTAATCGATACCTGTTCCAACCATGCTGGAGGTGTGATTATACAGCATTGCTTGAAATTTATACAAAATTTAAATCCCCAGATTAGCTGCTTAGATTAACAAATGTGTTTATACAGGTTGAGTAACCCTTATCCAAAATGCTTGGGACCAGGAGAATTTTGGATAACAGATTATTCCGTATTTTGAAATATTTTTATTTTACACTGATTTATCATGCGGTATCTTGCATTTATGTTGTATATACAGATCAAACACATAAATACACACAAATATATTTTATTTGTGCATGAAACAAGATTTCAACACATGTAACAAAGTTTGTCCTATCTCAGACACTGAATTTGAATGCCAAGCAATCATTTCTCTCATATTTAGTGCCAGTTTGTTGCATATCATGTCCCCCAGTAGTGCCAGTTACAGGTGTCCCCAGTAGTGATTTACAAAAAAATAATAATAATAATAATAATAATAATAATAATAATAATAATAATAATAATTGCGTTCTGGAAACTATGGATAAGGGATAATTTAGATAAGGGATACTCAACCTGTAATAGGAATGAGGAACATTTGATTTAAACATGTTTATATCTGAGACGCTTGTGACCAGAGGTGTAGCTAATTAACATAATGCCTGGAGCAAGGTATGTTTTGGCACACCCCCACCCCCAGCCATTTTTCCTTTTTATATTAATGCCCCTTACACATTATGCAACACACCACATGATGCCATGCACCGAATTGCCACACATACTGTAATGCTCATTGCACATTATGCCTATTATACATTATGCCACACATACCGTAATTCTCATTTACACATGATGACACACACCGTAATTCCTAGTAAATATTATACCCCACACAATTATGCTCAATTATGCTGTCCTGGTTACACCTCATCACTTACATATTTGTTTGTGGGTTTTTTTTTTTTTGGGGGGGGGGGGGGGGGCAGTTTGAGATTTTGAAGTTTTTCATTTGTACTAATTTGACAACATGCAGCTGGGAAATCAAACCAACATGCATGGACAAATGACTTGGCAAGTAAACTGGAGCATGATCATGAATGTTATTGTGTATCTGCATACAGTAAATATTCACCAAGGAAGTATTACAACTGTGATGCTCTCTCCAGAATCAACAGCGGAAATGTCACTGACATTCAAACAATGTAAACCTGATCGGTAGAGCAAAGACAAGGGACAGGAATACACGTCACCTCCCATGAATGAGGAAGATGGATTACAAGAGGTTCAACTCAGCAGATGACTACGGGATCCTGACCCAGAGCCTATGACGTCCTCCCTCTGCCTCCACCTCTGGTCATGCTGTTACCCATGATGTGGAGCCTGGGGTAGGACATCTATTGGCTGACAGACCATAGACCTCCCAAGTTCCCACCGCATGACATGTCAGTAACAAAGATAGCTCTTGCCCTCGCTGCCACATGAGTGCACAGACAATAGGGTTGAAGGTGAAAAGAATATAAATTGAATTGACTTATTGCCTGTAATATTGCCAATGTTGACAAAATGAGAGAGGGTGTTGTTACCTGGGGTCTCTTGCTTGCTAAAGGCCCATACACACTGGGTGATTTTGAGCTGAAAGCGGCTCAGTTTTGGCGTTTCAGCTGCATTTGAGCTGCTTTTAGCTCAAAAGCCGCCTAGTGTGTACGGGCCATCGTTGTGCCAGCAGGTGAACAAGAGGGTGGATGGCTTTCCATAGTGTCGTGCTATTGAAAGTCGTCCACCCTGTGAAAATCACTGGCAAGGGGGGAAATCGCTCAGTGATTTTCAGGCAAGTGATTCTCACATCATCGCTGTCCATACACTTTGGGCAAAATCCAGAGTGTATGGACTCTCAGAATCAAGATTATATTTCTAATTGTTTTACCCATACATTTTACCCAAAGTAACACATGTTTCTGTTTTGTTTGGGAGGTGCTAAAGACACATTACAAGCAGTATAAGACTAGCTGCTTACTCACTGGGTCACTTTCAGTATTTCTTGTAGGAGGAAGGACATGAGTTTGGTAGAGACAAAGTACTCTCTCACCATTTGGCTAGCCAGTGGAGAGTTTTCCCAAAGCAACCAATCAGCAGCTGCAATTTCACAGACTGTGCTAGATAAATGCAGTTAGAAGCTGATTGGTTCCTTTGGGCATCTTCTCTACTTTATCTCTCTTCAAGACATGATACAGCTCCCCCTTTATCTCTTTCCACTTTATCTGACTCCAAGATCTGATATCTCTCCCCGGCAGCATTAACTGTCATTTTTTATTTGGCAGTAGTAATTAATGCTAAAGCAACCTGAATTAGCGTTTATTGTTGGTGACATTTGCCATTAGTCACAGATTATAGGTGGCTTTGAAACACGGACAGCTAGTAAATTTACACAATGGTGTTTACAGTCTGTGTGTAAACCAGAACCTACTCTGCCTGTGTAATAGAGACAAGTTGATCAAGGCTGGAACTGACATCACTCATCCTCCTCAAAAACGTCTGCATTTTCCTGACACTCTCAGAAAACATCTGGTTACCACCCCCCAAACTTTTTACACTATTTGTTTTAGTGCATGCACACTACAATCCATATGCATACGCATACCGATAATTACCCACCTTGTGAAATCACAGAGTTGCGATCAGGTCTAAATAATCCCCTTACTATATAGACCAGTAATGACTGGAGGATGTCTGGGTTGGAACTAGCTACGTTTCTAGAGTACTAAACCAAACTGGAACTGGCTAGGCTTCTAAAATACAGTACCAGTCTAGAACCATTCATGTAGCATTCATATCTAATTGCATCCCATCAGGACTGTCTTGAAATCTGGTGGGACTCCCATGCTATGGAATTCTATCCTTATGTATCCCTCCTATTATCCCTATAGATTGTAAGCTTGCGAGCAGGGCCCTCCTACCTCCATGTCAGTTTGTATCTACCCAGTTTGTTTAATCACTCTTGTTTCCAATTGTAGAGCGCAACGGAATATGCTGTGATATATAAGAAACTGTAAATAAATAAGTAAATAAATAAATAAAACCAGTTTATGCTAAATTGGACTTGGACTGGTTAGGCTTCTTAAGTACTACACTAGGCTAGAACCAGTTAAGGCCCCCATACACTATGCGATTTTCGTCCGATTTCACCCGATTTCGGCCCTTTGGGCCGATAAATCGGGAGAAATCGGCCGAAAATCGCATGTGCCTGACATCTGATTTGATCTGATGCGCGGTCCCGTGCGCATCAGATCGGATCAGGGCGTCGGACCTGCTGCACATAAGATATATTGGCATCTGACCCATCATGGGCACATCGTGGGTGCTTTTTAGCACCCACGATGTTTCAGATCCGATATATCATCATTGTGTACAGCTCCAGGTACCTCCTTCCGGTGTGACTGTCGCTGTCCTCCAACCCGTGCAGCAGCAGAAACACGTCACTGGGGGCAGGCGCAACAGGACAGGAGCAGCTGCACTCAGCGAGTCAGCGTCCCATCCCATCAACACACACAGTAAATACTTCTCTGGAGCTCAGCCTGAGCTCCGTCCTCCCTGCCCGGCAGAGACAGCAGAGGATTCTAGTAGCTAGAAGGGAGGGAGGGAGGGAGGGAGGAAGCAGCAGAATAGTTGTGTGGAGAACGGGACTCCCCCTCTCCTCTGCTCAGTGCTGGAGGTGACGGTGTGGCCAGCAGAGCCCGAGCCCCCCACCCCCCCCCCCTTTCCTCTCCCCTGCTGCTGGAGGTCGGTCAGCGTCCGTGCAGGCAGCAGAGCCGGACACCCTCCCCTCTCCCCTGCTGTAATTACACAGGCATATCAGTATTAGCTGCCTGACAGGCAGCAGCATGGACTGTACCCAGTGGGATAGGTGGCAGGACAAACACTACCCCAGTTTACCTGTGCCAGTGTCACATTGGGGCAGTGCTGGACTGGCAGTACTAGTACCCAGTGCCAGCCTGCATTGTCTCAGTGTCTCTGGGGCAGATATATTATAGCAGCGCTTATCGCACCACTATAATACTTCCTGCTTCGCCTCCTTAACGAGGTGAAGCAGGAGGGGAGACCGACAAGATGTATTAACATCTTGTCTGCCAAAGCGGGGGAGCGCTAACTCCCCCCTCCGGCGATGTCCCCTCTTGGAGATAGCGCATCAGTTTACACTGATGCGCTGTCTTCTGTCCCCCGGCCGACTGGACTGCGCATGTGCGGGATCTCGCTACTTGCAAGATCCCCAGCATAGCACAGAGCCAACAGCAGGGACAGCGCTGTCCCTGCTGTTGAGATAGGGCTTCGCCAGCCTGTTGCTGGCGCAAAACCAGCAGCGGGCTGAATGGTCAGCAGTGCTGACCGTTCATACATTTGGCCTGCTATCATTTAGATAGCAGCGCCGATATGGACAGAGGCGTATAGCGCCCCTGTCATTTACTGCATGCTGGCTCCTTAATACATTGGGGAGATGTGGTATCAGTGCACATAACATGCGCTGATACCCCTTCTCCCTCATATTGATCTTTAATACATCTGCCCCTCTGTACCTAGTGTGCTAGGTGCCAATCTGCATTGTCCCAGGGACGCTTTAAGGCCCCCATACACTATGCGATTTTGGACCGATTCCACGCGATTTCGGCACTTGGGCCGATAAACCACGTGAAATCGGCTCAAAATCGCATCTGCGCATCGGACATGCTCATCGTACCGGATCAGGCAGTCGGACATGCAGCATGTGTGATCACGTCCGACCTCCTGCAGTGGGCGGGCAGCGGCGGCTCTTAAATGAGTGGCCGGCGGGTGCAGCGGGGGGGGGGGGGTGCCGGTGGGGAAGCAGTGCGGCCACGGCGGTGGTCATCAGGGGACAGGCAGCAGCGGCAATTACAACTTTAAAATAATGTGTCCATTGACTGTCCGTCTTCTGATTGGCTGAGATAGAGCACTCTCAGCCAATTAGCGGCCGCCAGAGGGAGGCCGCTGATTGGCTAAGAGTGCTCCATCTCAGCCAATCAAAAGCTGGACAGTCATTCGACACATTTTAAAGTTGTAATAGCCGCCGCTGCGGTGCACACTGATGATCATTTGAGATCCGCCGCAGCCCGCCCCCACTGCTCCTCACAGGAACCGCTGCTGCCCCATGCCTGCTCCTCACCGGCACCGCTGCTGCCCGCCCCACTGCTCCTCACCGCCCTGCAGCTCCCAGTTTTTTTTTTACATGTGATAAATCGCATGCGATTTATCACACGTAAAAAATTGCACATCAAGGGCCAAATTGTTTGTGAGCCTCCCGGGGAGCTGCCGGGAAGCTCGCAGGAGAATTGGGTCCGAATTGTCCTTAGGACAAGTCGGTCTAATGTATGGGGCCTTTAGCCAGTGTACTTGGTGCCAGCCTGCAATGTCCCATAGACGCTTTAGCCAGTGTGCTAGGTGCCAGCCTGCATTGTCTCAGTGGCACATCCAAATTTACATCAGATAAATCACATGTGATTTATCTGACGCAAATTGGATGTAAAGAATGGCACATCTAGTGTCAAATTGTATGTAGGCCTCCTGGGAAGCAGCCGGGGAAATTCAAGGGAAATCAGATGCAATTTTACAGGTAAGATAAATCTCATAGTGTATGGGGGCCTTTAGGCTTCTAATGTACTGCCTAGGGCTGGAATAGGTTAGACCTCTTAAATACTGGACAGGGCTGAAACTGGTTAAGCTTCTTAGGTACTAAATCAGACTGCAACAGGTTGGGTTCTTAGGAAGTGGACTGGTCTCAAATTGGTTAGGCTTCTTAAACACGGAACCAGGCTGGGACCAGTAAGGCTTCACAAGTACAAGGCTCGGACCACTACGGTTTCACAAGCAGTGTACTGGTAAGGCTTCTTCTCAAATGGAATCAACAGTGGAAATGTCACTTAACAGTGAGGAGGAAAAGGAACAGGGACAAATGCAGAATCACAAGGAGACCTAGAATCTGAAGCCACAAGACATCTGGGAATACAAATGTTGCTCTGGTGGTTTCTGAGTACCAGAGGCCTCGTAAACATTACATTGCTATAAAAACACAAATAAATATTTGTGATTATAATTTTGTATTCATTTTTAATCATTTAGCAAGAGATTTTAAAATATTTGACTTGCAATAACATAGCTATGCCCCTTTCAGACCGCACTTTTTTTACCCGTTATTTTGCTGTTTTTTAAAACTGTAATTTGTGCAGTCTAAAAGGTGCTGAGTGAATTTACCGGTTCTATTGAACTGGTATTTCTAAACAGTAATAAAGCAGGGTCCTACCCATTTCAGACCCGTTTATTTTCATCCACATGTTGTGAAGGAACAAAAACTGCATTGAAATACCATTTGAGGACAAAAACTGCACTGAAATACTGTTTAAAGACATGCGGTGTGAAAGGGGTTTTAGCTGGCAGACTCAATTTTAGAAGCGTTTTAAAATACCTCTGAAAGCAGCATTAGATATATGAAGCAGATCTGTCAAAATACAGAGTATAAGTAATGTAATGATACTCCTACTTTTAGCAGTGTCTAGCTCTTCAGAATTGTGGAATAAAAATTAAAGTCCATCATGTCCTCCCAGAAAGCAAGCTGGAAGTTCCACCTTCACCTTCACAGCTCCACCCTGTCCCTGAGCTGGTTTGCTACAGTCTTTAATGGGATGACTGCCTCCACACCTGATACAGGAGTGCCGAAAACGTGTTGTTGTTGTAGGCGAAACATTTCCCATGACCTACTCTTTTAGCACTGCCCCCTGAAACCTGGGCCCCTTGCTTCTTATTCCAAGGTTTCGAAGAAGCCTCGCCCATTGGCACGGCAGAATTTGTGACCTCGACATAAAGCTCAATGTCCTTTCTGCCGAAGTCATAAATATCCTTCCCATGCTGCTTACGCCTGAATTCCTCATCATACGTGCGCCATCCGTAGCCGCGGTATGATGTGTATAAGTTGTGAATTAGATACTGATATCGTATCAAACTCATGTACTCATCAGGCCTAGACTCCATATAACAAGCTGCGAAGACCAGCATTCCTCGCACCCAGTTATTGTAAGTCATTAACGCTTCCTCGCTGTCAGTGCCTTTCTTTCGCGCAGCAATCAGCGCTTTCTGGCTTTTGCTAGTAAGTGCAAATATGTTAACATATTTGCCCTTCCTAATCCTATCCCGCATCCTTGGACGCAACCCCCGCATTACTGCGGTGTTTGCGCACTGGACAGAATCGGATTCAACTGTGACTATTGAATCCTCACTTGGAGATCGCCTCGTTCGCCTCCTCTTCCTCCAGGATCTCCTCACCCCGTCATCCGACGAGGAGGGTGATTCCGAAGAAGTGGAGGCCAGCGAACTGTCCGAGTGTCTGCGTCCGCGCTTCTTACCTGAACGCTTGCCGCGCTTACCCTTTTTATGCCTCCCCCCACCTGATGAGCTTGTTCCATCAGTGTCAGAGTTACCCGTACCTGACCCGCATGAATTAACCCAATCAGGGTCAGAAGGCAGCTCACCACCGGACTGCGAAGATCCTCCGGACCTGCTGCCATCACCTCGTCGGCGTCCCCTTGCTGCTCGATCCATGACTCCTGAAGTGCCTGCTACTGCGGGCACAAAAGGGACATTTGTCTCACCAATCAATTCATTAGTAACAGGTGACCCTGCAGACATATTGCTGGTGGCACCCAGGGCAGAGGAAAGGGCCGGCACCATGGCCTGTGTCAGTGCTGCAGCGTCTATTGGACGCTGACCACCAGCACCCTACCCACCTGGACCGGTGGTTAACAGGGGCACTATGGCGGATACCACTGCTGCACAGATCGTGGATAGCGAGGCCATGTTCCCAGTGGGGGCACCCCCCCGAACCACCTCCGCATAAGTACGGTGGGACCCCGCATTATTACCCCTGCCTCCCGTTGGGACCAACGCCAGGACATTCTGCTCACCTATAGACCCAGAGGATGAGCCTCCATCCTCAAACCCAAATGCAGGCACATCAAATTGCAATGCTCTCCTATTCCTTCTCCTTGCCCTGGCGTTGCCCCCCACTGGAGAATCCTCATATTCATCAACATCATTTAGCTGGGGAGTTATATCATCCTCCCCAGCATTTAACTCTCTTCTGCCAGAGGGCAGCTCTGCGCGACTTCTACCACGCGCAGACCTGCCCCCTCTAGCAGCAGCAGGGCGTCTAGACTGCCGCTGCCCCTCTGAACTGCCAGCGGGAACCCCCGCTGATGAAGCTGCTAAACGGGAGGCGCCTCGCTGCTGCTGCGCTGCTCCCGGTCCCCCCGCTGACCCCTGACCCCCGCCAACCCGGCGCGATCGTACTGCGCCAGGCCGGCGGTGCAGGGAGTCATCAGCAGTCTGCACTCGTCCCCTGCCTGACGGAGCGTTACACGGCCGCCCGCGAGCTGCACTAGCCGCGGGCTGCCTCGCTCCTGAGCGACGCCCGCGAGCTGACGGAGCGTCAGCCGCGGGTGCCCTATTACCACCACGCCCGCGAGTTGTTTGACTCGCAGCCGCAGGCGCCATTACACGCCGCCCGTCAGCAGACATTAAGTCTGCCTCGAGGCCCGTCTCCTCCTGCCTCCCGCGAGCTGACTGGGCATCAGCCGCGGGTGAACGCAGTCTACCCCGTGGTGCGGGAGAGCCGGACAGGCCTCTCACCGCGTCCCTACCTGGCGGTCGGGTGCGCACACGGGCAGGGACAGTAACAGGACCAGGCCCTGCTGGCTCCCTAGCCCTTGCCTTCCCTCTCGCCCCTGAGGTAGATGGCAGCCCTGCTCCCTGCAGGAAGCGAGCAGGCACACCAGCATCCCTCCTTGGTCTGCCAGACATTTTCAATAAAGTGAGGTAAGAAGTAAAAGATAAGAAAGTAATTAAGAGATGACAGTAAGGTAAAGTAGGTGAGGTAAATTAGCAGAATGGCAATAAGAAGAAAAGAAAGAAAGAATAGATATAGATATAGATAGTGAAAAAACAGTGTATAGATCTCTGAATTCAACACAGTACTTATCAGTCCAACGTTTGAAATCAAAGAGGCAGAATATTCTAGAATCTCCCCTAATCCTAACCTTAAACCACACCCATAACCAATAACAGCTTGATATATAATAACCAATCCGACCTTCAGAAAAACAAAACACCCCATCCCTTGTTGCCGAGGGCTTCTGGAATACATTTCATGCATAGGCCATAAAACTTATGTCACTTCATGCACACAAGGTGCACTCCATGATCTTTCATTTCAAAATGATATTCTTCTCTTGTTGCTGGTCATTTTACTTCTGTGGTATGCACAGCTTCATGGGGCAGGGCGGGGGATGTATTACTAGATGGGGGTGAGGGGTAACTATTTTTTCACATAAATGTTACCCCGGTAGATGGTAATAGTGCCTTACTTCAGAGATGAGGGAAGTCAAATGTGTAACTGTGACATGGCTCTCTCCTTATCTGAATGACCACGCCTTCTATTTGAGATAGTCATGTGCCTTCTGTCAACATGGGAACTGTTAATGTTTATGGCAGAACATATTCACGTGTTATTTCAATTTAACTTTTATTGTGCTAAATTCAAATCAGTACAATGTGGACCTTGGGCAAAAATGGTTTGTTGAATTGTTCACTCCCATTTTACATTTAATAATTCCACAATTTAAATTACAAAATTCTTTCCATGCTAGTGACAAATTAACAATCTCCCTAATCTGTAGTCAGTTGGCACATTTTATTGTGGTGATTTCAGAACAATCCTCAAATGATATATCAGGCCATAAAAAGCCCTTCTGATGGTAAATGTGATAATTTTCTAAGTAGCATCTGTTCCTTAGAACACTGAGGATACCACCATCCATAGGTGGCAATTTATGTTTTTGCTGGTGGGTGCTCAAGCCAAAAATATAGGGAAGTGGCTTTATGGGAGAGGGGCGTGGCCACAAAATAATACTGATTTATATTACGTAGCACAGTTGTCTCCAATATTCAAATTATGGCAACAGTGCCAAATACATAAATGCCCACACAGTGCAGGTACAAAAATCCCCCCCACAGTGCCAAATACATAAATGCCCCCACAGTGCCAAATACATAAATGCCCCCAAAGTGAAGGTACATAAATGCCCACACCTGTGCCAGCGAAGAGGGGGGAGTGCAGTGGGACACGGGTGAGTGGGCCGCTGCTTAGCAGGTGGGTGCTCATCAATTTCCGTGGATGCTCAGGCCCTCAAGCTCCCATAGAATCGGCACCTATGCCACCATCTTAAGGATATTGGCGGGCATTTAATACTGAATGATTTATTGAATATACATTGGCACCAGGGAATACTTACCTATACTTATAGACTCAGATTACAATAACCCGTTTTTATGTTGTTGTTTTTTCTTGTATATACATACGGGGTGATTTCAGCCCCATTTCTAAGAAATCTGACTGGATCGCTTAGAAATGGAGCACTGATCGCTTAATATGTATACCATGCAGCGATGGTGATGAGAGGTCCCGCGCAACGCTATCGTACGCAGGGAAAGCCAGTGCTTCCTGCTAGATTGCAGGGCTTAGCCTATAAAAAATAGCACACAGAGTCCTGGGGTGCATTACGGGTGTCCCGCGATGTGTGCTGAGCAACCATGCTTAAGCATGTCGCTCAGCAAGAGAGCCGGGTGGCCCCATGTGTACAGAACAAATGTAGTAAAATGTATGTCAGAAAACAATAAAACTAAACTAAAAATAAACAACAGGGGGTACATCTACTAAGATAGTTCTATTGATGAAGCAACCAATAAGATTCTACTTCTTATTTATTTAGCACTATCTGGAACATAATAGATCTGATTGGTTGCTATGTGCAACATCCCATCTTCGACAGAACTCCCAATTTATTAAATTGACCTAAAAACTTTCTTTTGAAGACTACATAATAAATGGGAAAAATTACCCATACAGTATATAGTGGTTGCATGGGTTATCCAGACAGGAGCCCGGCGATCAAACTTCCGCCACCTTGACACTTACAAGGCCAACGGATTCCGGTGAGATTTAGTGGTCATAGTGCCCCTAGGCACAACAGTAGCAGCAGTACTTATATGTTAGCCGGGCGTCCGGCTACTCTATGCTGACAACGTAGCTTTGGCTACGTTGTCAGCGTAGGCATTGCCGGGCGGCTGGCTAACCAGGGAGCGGGCGGGTGTGAGGCGGTGGTGACACGGGAGGGTGGACGGGCGGCGGTGACGCGAGCGGGAGGGTGGGTGGGCGGCGGTAACACGATGCGGCCGCTGGGGGAGCATCCCGGGTCCCCCAGCGGCACTAGCCAGCCACCTTTGCCATCGATGGTCCCCCAGCCACCTTTGCCATCGATGGTTGCCATCAATGGCAAAAGTGCAACTGACCATCAATGGTGTATAAGTATGCAATGGATGATCATTGATGTTTTTACACATCCATGGTCATCCAGGGATGGCCATTGTTGCCTTTGTCATCGATGGTTGTCATCGATGTCAAAAATGCAACTGACCATCGATGGTATATATGTATGTAATGGATGACCATCAATGTTTTTACACATCGATGGTCATCCAGGGATGGCCATCTTTGCCTTTGCCATCGATGGCAAAAGTGCAACTGACCATCGATGGTGTATAAGTATGCAATGGATTACCATCAATGTTTTTACACATTGATGGTCATCCAGGGATGGTGACATCGATGGTGGGAAACCATCTGGTTCTCCCCATCGATGTCAAAACTATTCAACATTGGCTATAAACCATCAATGTTTTGTAAACATCAATGGCCGATGACAATCCCTAAGCGCTGGGACTGTCATGGCGGACCCACGGAGAGCATATCTCCACTATCCACGTCATACCCCCACTATCCACATGGGTGTGGTGTTAATTTTATAAAGTGTGGCGAGTGCAGCGAGCCACCGAGCCCGAAGCGTGCCGAGGGCACTGACGTGCATAGTGGGGATATGAAACATTATGCATTAACGTAGCTCCAAGTACGTAACTTACGTAGTTTACGTAAGTTACGTAGTTTACGTAACTAGCATAGTGGTGTATTGGTATTCTCAATACACCACTACGCAAACTACGTAACGGGCGCCCAACTAACATATAAGTACCGTAGCAGCTTTCCCCCTCTGCCTAATATATTATTTTTATTGATTGATTATATGGCCTCATTTGAAGATTGACAATTGAATATATTAATAAAAAAATCCATGAACTACGACATCTTGTTTTATTTTTAATTATCTATGGATATTTACATATTCACATAGAACACAGCTTACAGTTGGATAGTATTAAAGCACCCAAGTGCCTCATGTGCCTAATGTGAAATTCACCACTACCCTCACACTTACTATGACCTTCAGCCGTCTAATCCTAACCACCCCCTCCCACAGCCTAATCCTAGCCATCCCCTCCCGCAGCTTACCCCTAGCCATCCCCTCCAGCAGCTTAACCCTAGCCATCCCCTCCCGCAGCTTACCCCTAGCCATCCCCTCCGCAGCTTACCCCTAGCCATCCCCTCCAGCAGCTTACCCCTAGCCATCCCCTCCCGCAGCTTACCCCTAGCCATCCCCTCCAGCAGCTTACCCCTAGCCATCCCCTCCAGCAGCTTACCCCTAGCCATCCCCTCCCGCAGCTTACCCCTAGCCATCCCCTCCCGCAGCTTACCCCAAGCCATCCCCTCCCGCAGGTTATCCCTAGCCATCCCCTTAGGCGGGCTAACACAACCACCTCCCTACCTACCACAGCCTAAATCTCGTACTAATTTATTTATTATTTATTTACAGTTCCTTACTTAGCACAGCAGATTCCAAATGCTTAACCCTAATACTCACCATTGGCATTGAGATCATCAACATTCCGCAGCAAGGATTGTTACCGTCGTGATGCGATGCTAACTTCATCCTGTATATACACCTGTCCTGAATAAAACACACAGTACTCCTATTTAAACTGTAGGGGGAATAAGTTTACAGTATTGATTTCCTAGATTCATAATAGGATGCAATATATTTTTATAATCATTATGGTAAATCAGGAAAGAGTCTTCCAATTTTCTATGACACTAAGGGGGTTAGTCTGATTCACTCGGAAAGGCACAATCACTCTCTAATGGACAAAACCATATGCACTGCAGGTGGGGCTGGTGTAACATGTGCAGAGAGAGTTAGATTGGGGGGGGGGGTTACTTCAAACTGATATCTATATGGCAGTGTAAAAATAAAGCAGCCATTATTTACCTTACACATGTTACATCAGCCCCCACCTGCAATGAATATGTTTTTGTCCATTAGAGAGTGATTGTGCCTTTTCGAGTGAATCAGAGTAACCCCCAAAGTCCCCCAATCCCCCCCAACAGGTGGAACACATTATTTCCCTGCTTATTCTGGGTAGTAAGGCTGCAGCAGTTCAAAATGTTTCAGGGTAGAAAGCAGTCTCTGGCCCAAGGCAATGCTTAGGCATCTAGCTGGGATATTGGCCCTTATTCTGGTTCACTCGCAAAGGAAAATTCCTTCTCAAATGGACAGAACCATGTGCACTGCAGGGGGGGGGGGGCAGATGTAACATGCAAAGAGAATTAGATTTGTGTGAGGTACTTTGTTTCTGTGCAGCGAAAATACTGCCTGCTTTCTTTTTACACTGCAATATAGATATCACTTTGAAGTAAAAAAACACCAAAATCTAATTCTCTCTGCACATGTTACATCTGCCCCACCTGCAGTGCACACATTTTTGTCCATTTGAGAAGGAATTTGCCTTTGCAAGTGAACCAGAATAAGGGCCATTAGCTTTAAAAAGTTTTACATTTTATGTGTGTTTTGACAGCACCAAATGTTGTATATTCATAGTATAGTAAGTGTAGCCAGAACAAGTAACAGGCAACAATGAAGAGTTGTCTCCAACCGAAATGTAATAGTACACTGCTGGATTCCAGGAGGATCAATGGCATGCCATTCCAGCAGCAAGGAAAGACAATAGCTTAAAGTGACATACATCGCTATGGTTACTGCTTCTGCAGATCATCAGATCAGTTCCATCTTAATTAGAAAATTCCTACATGTCTATGTAGTCACTATTTTCTGAGCTGGAGGGACACTTTCCTAAGGCTAAAATTAAAAGTTATTTGAATATTACTTGTTTAATGCAATTTGTACAAATTATTAAACATAGGGGCTACTTCAGCCCACATTATACCCAATCGCGGTGTTCTGTGTGTGTGCACAGGATGGGTCCTGCGATCATCGGTGACCATCCAATGATTTGGTCTCTGCACCCAAGGCTGCAAATGGATGTTTATGCAAAACATCCATTCGCAGCCATGCGGGGAACTCGCTGAGCAATGGGGGGGCGGGAGCGGCTGAGAGAGTGGCAGGTGCAGGGCCGGATTAACAATGGGCCTAAAGGAGCTACAGCTCCAGGCCCACTCTACAAATAGGCCCATTTTGTAGCTGAGGGCCAGGGCTTTCCAACGAGCCCAGCCCCGCATCCCTAGCCCACTGGGAACCGGAGATACCGGAGATACCGACAGGCAAACCTGGAACGTTTCCCCCCGCTAATTCCGACCTCCACCCGGTTCCAATGGCCCCCTGGCATCACAGAAGCTCAAGGTTGATCCCAGTTGAACCCAAATCACTGGGCCTTCATTCTGATACCTGGTCCATATGGGTTCATTGGTTCTAGAGATATTTTTTTTCATTTCTGAACTGTAATTTCATGGCTGTTCATGTTGTTTGAGGACAGATTTCTCTGAAACCAAATGGCCCAGTTTCACGGGACCAAAATCATTTGAAGCCTACATGTAAATGGGTCAGTTGGTTCTGAAGATATAGCTGGTTGTTTAAAGGGGGGCGGGGGTGGTTTTCTCTACCCCTCACACCAGAAAATGCAGTGACTAGGCTGGTGTAAAAGGGGCCAGTCCGGGAATGTCCCTGCCTGATCCTGGGACCAAATTCCTGGATAAGTGCCTGCATTTTCTGGTATGAAAGGGGCATTATTTCAAATAGCCGGGACCTGCAGTGCTCTGAATACAGCCGGGCAGCCCCCTGCTCTCTGCCCGGCTGTCAATGGCTGTCATTTCTGCCTGGCGGTTGCTGTCCCCCAGTTACCACGAGCATGTATTCCCCTTTGGCAATGAGCATGTAATCCCACATGGCAATGAGCATGGAACCCCTGGCAATGAGCATGGAACCCCTGGCAATAAGCATGTAGGTAAGCAGCACTTATGTAGCATCATTTTTAATAGGCATTATGGTGTTTGGCATAATACGTAATGAACATTATGGTGTAAATTTTTAATGCGTGTCTTTTCACACAATGTCCCTGTTTATGAAGCATATTGTGCATTATTGCTCAATCTGTTTGGTATAGTGTGTATTTTGGCTCAATCCATGTGGCAAAATGTGAATTTTGCCTTAATCTGTGTGGCAATAACGTGAATTTTGACTCAATCCATGTGCCCTAGTGTGAATTGTGGCTCATTCCATGTGGCATAATGTGTAAGAGGCAAGTACAGTATAAGGGGGTTATTGTGTTGCATGATTTGTATAAGGGGTGTATGGTGTAGTGAACTTAGGTGACCACATAAAAGGTGCTGAAATGTTGTCTACCAAGTTTTCGGCTTTCAATTTTTTTTTTGTTTATGACTGGAGTGCCGCCTCACCCCGCATGTATCTTAGGACATCAGCATCCTGTGGGTGCACCTTAGGAGGGCACCCGCCAATATATCTCCCTGCATTTTTCCTATGCCAGCCCCCTGCCTTTTCCAGGCATATATAATTAGTTGAAAGTATTTACACAAATAGGAACACACCCATGAGCAGACCACCCAACCAGAACACTGGTCACGCCCCCCACATTATTAGGTGCTGGCCACTACTGCTATTATTGTGCATAACAGGCCCTTGATCTTTTTCAGCTCCAGGCCCATTTAGACCTTAATCTGGCTCTGAGCAGGTGGTGTTTAATTCACATGCAATGCTGTGAAATTCGCAGCATTGCATGTGGACCACTCGCAATGACCTACTCACCAGAATAACCTCATCAGTCTGTAGTCGCAGAGTGACACTGTGACAATGGTTCGATGCTATGGCAAATACAGGCAGGGGGTAGTATGCACCTTTTGCATTCACATTGCTTAAGGATCGTAAATGATAAGCTGCTATAAGCAGTGTACCATATGCGATCCATGCCGATTCAAGCCCGTAGTTGTGTATACATGTAATAGGAATGTGCCCTTTTGTTCTGCTCCTCTGTGTAAAGTAAATATGATTATTATATATCTTGCTGTAAATAACTGAAAGGACAGATGGGAAAAGGATGAGGTAATAGTTTAATTTTACAATGTTTGTAATACCATTACACAGAAAGAGAGACAAACCAGCCTGACTGTAGTGGCAATAAAGTTAATGAACATAGCCCTCAGTACAACAGATGGGATTAACTTCTATATTAAACACATCATTAGTGACATGACTTTGTTATTAATACCCCATTCACACCAGCCTTTTTCCTGGCTTGGCCCCAGGAACAACCTGGGTGTAGTGCTGGTGTGAATGGGTCCCAGGCAAAAATACTGGGAACCATGCCCTGGCATTTCAACCCCAGTTGCTACCAGGATTGCTCCCGGTATCTACCCGGGGTATGGAGGAGGCAGTGCTGTCAGCTCCAAGCGCTGCCTCCTCCCTGCCCTTCTATGATGGGCCGTCCCTCCCTCAGGTAGCTATATTAAACACTTCATTAGTGACATGATTTTGACAAGATAATATGATCTCTAATGCTGTGGATACAGTACAAACTGGCTTGCCCGACTCACTTCATGTGCAATGTCGGGGCAAGTCTTAATACTTGCGTATATCAAACTACCAACTGGAAAGTCTTGCATCTCCTCTATTTCCCCTGGATAGATGGTGACCTGGCTTCGACCATTTCTGTACTTTTGTCAATGGGAGGTTTCACTGTTTTTTTCATAAACTTCCATCAATTCTCCCTTTTGGAATGTAGAGTCAAAGCCAAACTGGTATAGATGTAGATTATGTGGAGTAGCAATGGCAATCTCTAATTTTATTATGCTGTATCTTGTGACTGGTGAATAGATCTCTTCCTAATCGATTTCTGATGTTTGGGTATATCCTTCGGCACCAAGGAGGTCTTTGTAATAGGCAATTGTCCCATCTGAATCAACTTCTTGCAGAAGACCCACTTGTTCTTAATCGCTTTACGGTTACTTGGCCTATCTACTATAGTTCATGTACTATTTTCATCCAGTTCTGTATCTAATGATGATTTCCAATCTGTCCAATCACTGCCTAACTTTGCTTCTTGGATGTTTTCAGGTTCACAGTAAGCTATATTTGCATACTCCTTGTTATATCTCTTAGTGGGTACGCCCAGGGCCGGTGCAAGGGACTGGAGTGCCCCAGGCGACTCGGAGTGGGGGCGCTCCGGTGCCGGGGGCGGGGGGGTACCTGTTGCACCATCTGGGGAGTGGGCAGGGGGGTCCATGCTGGCGTCTGACAGGAGCCTGCAGTGGTGTCCTTGCCGCGTGGGTACCTGTGGCGCTGTGTATAAAGCTGACGGCGGCGAGGGGTCCCTGCAGTGAATAAGAAATAACTAGCGCTATGCGGTGGCGCGGGAAGCGCTTCTGTTTTGAAAACACTGGCCGCACGCTGATTGGCTGAATCTCAGCCAGTCAGCATGCGGCCAGTGTTTTCAAACCCGGCGGCGCGGGAAAACACTGGCCGCATGCTGATTGGCATAGCCCGGTGGATAGCGCTAGTTATTTATTATTCACTGCACGTACTCCCCCACCGCCGCCAGCTTTATACACAGCGCCGCAGGTACCCGCGGCAAGGACACCACTGCAGGCTCCTATCAGAAGCCGGCATGGACCCAGACGGCGCAACAGGTACCCCCTTTGCACGGGGGGCGAGGGGCGAACTGCCGCCCTCCAGTGGCTGGCGCCCTAGGCAAATGCCTAGACCTGCCTAGTGGTGGTGCCGGCCCTGGGTACGCCTTTGTTACTCCTCATGGAAATTGTGTTCCTACAGTAGATTGGTTTTCCACTTTTACAGTCTCTGTTTCAGACACGCTTTCTGCTGCCTGTACATCCAGCAATACATTTTTTTCTTGCTCCACTGCCTTAGTTAGTGGCACTATTTATTGGAACACCACATCTCTGTATTTTAGAAGACTTTGTTTTCTGTATCCTTTACTTTCTTCGCAGTAGTTGAGCATTATGCATTGTATGGATTTTGGATCGTTTTTTTTCTTTGGGTATATGTGCAAAAGCTTTACTTCTGAAGACACGAAGATGACTGACACTTGGCTTTTTCTCGGACCAGGCCTCCAGTGGCGTTTTACCTTTAGCAGCTACTGCAGTTGCTCAATTCTTTAGGTAAACTGCAGTAGATACTGCTTCTACCCAAAATCTTTTTTTCCAGGCCAGAGTCATTTAGCATCATCCATGCTCTCTCTCAATAGTTGTGTGGTTTGCCCGCTCATGGAGGTCTCTTATATAGGCAAAGTCTGCACAGCAGGTTGGTCTATGATGAGGGACAGCGGGCCTTGCGCTGTTAACGATATGTGCAGGGAACTCCCGCTGTGATTGACAGCTCCCCCTGCTGGGTAGAAGTGCCAGGGCTCAGGACGCGCTGTTACTATAATGGCTTTGTCCCGTTACTCTCCTCACTAGTGGCACTGTGCATCAGCACAGTGCGGGGCAGACTCTGTTGAATGTGCGCTGTCTCCTCAAAGTGCAGGACACTCTACTGCTACACTGCGTGTGATCTCTCTCTCTCACACAGTGCAGGATACACTTCCTCACTGGGTGCGCTAATGGACACACACAAGGCACACTGTCAGTCCCAGCGTGCAGGGGACGGACACTAGCTGAGCTGAGGGTGCAGAGGGACATACATACTGCATATCCTTCAACATGATCCATTCCATTCGATACAAAATGCTCTGTTCCTGGACTTCACTGCCAGTGTCAGTTACAGAGGTTGGACTCCAACACAGTCCAAAATTAAAAAAGGGGGGGGTCACATCAACTGCCAGTGAGTCCAGGACAGGGGTGTTTGGAGTGGCATTAGATGTGGCACCCCTATGTGAATATTGGACTGTGCTGCAGCCCCACCTCTGCAACTGGCACTGGCAAGGAAGTCCAGAAACAGTGCATTTTGTACCTAATGGAATGGGCCATGTTGGAAGGTATGATACAGATGCTGCTGAGGTTGCTAGGAGACAGGTGCAGCACACACCTCTCAAACACCCGCTTAGGGGTGTTAACATGGTGTTAGCAGAGAGGGGTCAAGTCTGTTTGCAGGGAGTGTATCTGACTTCAGCTACGAGCGCTAGTGTTCAAAAACCTGGCACCTACATGGCTATTGCCGCATCCAGTCACTGTAGCCATATACCTACTTGATCAGTCAATGTTTCACATTCTAGTGTACTGGCTGTATCAATTGGTGATCAGCATGTGCTTGCCTACTTTAGTGTATTCCTCTACAGGAGTGATTTGCAGTTTAATGGAGATGGTGCGGGCCTAAAATGTCACAAAACTATACAATTCGAAACATTTTAGCCCCACCCCCTCCCTGAACTGCCAGGAATATATGGCCATGCGGGGTAGTAGGCAGGAGGTCCAGGGATCAGAGGAACATGTGGGTTGTTAGCCAACCTTTCCAGGGGGACAGGAGGCGGAGCCTCACGGCCATTCTGGGAGGGTAGGCAAGCATGCATCAGCAGTTGCGTTGCAGGGAAAACTGCAGTTATTGCTGCATTAGCTTTATCTCTGAATCAAACCCTAAGGGGGTTATTCTGGTTCACTCCTGGCAAATTCCTTCTTAGATGGACAAAACCATGTGCACTGCCGGTGGGGTAGATTTTACTTGTGCAGAGAGAGTTAGATTTGGGTGGGGTTTTACTTCAAAGTGAGATCTATATTGCAGTGAAAAAATAAAGCAGTCCGTATTTTTCCTGCACAGAAACAAAATAAATCACCCAAATCTAATTCTCTCTGCACATTTTACATCTGCCCCCCTGCAGTGCACATGGTTTTGTCCATCTAAGAAGGAATTTGCCAGAAGGAGTGAACCAGAATATCCCCCTAAGGCCCAATGTCAGTTTCTACAAATGTAAAAAAAAAACAAAAAAAACATATACAGTATATTGATGCCTTTACCAACAATATGTAAATATTTGGTGGTGTTTCATGTGGATGAGGGCAAGATAGTAAAACAGGTTTTTAAAGTTAACGCATATAATACTTTCTTGATTCTTTAGTGGTTGAACTGTTGAAAATAATACTGATGAGTAATCTTGATCTTATTCAGTGATTTACACAGTTTTTACAAACCTTCAATGGTTAAGTTCATGAAACGGTATAACTTGCCTTCCACAGCTGTGTGACTGAACACACAATGAAGCAACATAGAGCAGATGCCACTGCTGTTTCTGCTTGTATTAGTCGTTTCCTCTCTGCAGACTGAATGGAATTGCACAGGTCACGTCAGCATAGTACACGTTTACTTTCATACATGTTTACTCTGTTATCTTCCCTCTTTAACGTTCCAGTGTTCCACCTCTGCATTATCTCCTGAATGATGACTTCATCATGTAGTGGGAAGACATTTGCGTTTTTGATGTTTCATTCATTAAATGCTTTCTGTAGCCTTAGCAACAGTAGTGAACAAGAACTTTATTACAATATGAATACCTAAATACTCTCAGTAATTATGACATTTAAAAAATTGAATTTCTTTAAGAAAGGGTGGATTACATAAAAAAGGAAATGGCCAAAAAAACGAGAAAAGTTGAAATTGGTATAAGACAAATTGGGGGGTTTCACTCATTTAATAGTGAGTCCTTTTTCTAAAAAGGGGACACAGCACCATTTATAAAGTAAGACAGTCTTGTGAGTTATATGTGGATTAGGGTTCTAATGTCTGATTGTATTTGTGCAAGTTGCCAATATGCAGAGCCGACCCTAGGCATAGGCATACTAGGCAATTGCCTATGGCAGGAATGTCCAAACTGTGGCCCTCCAGCTGTTGTGAAACTACACATCCCAGCATGCCTTGCCATAGTTTCAGCATTCCCTAATAGCAAAACTGTGCCAAGGCATGATGGGACTTGTAGTTTACCAACAGCTGGAGAGCTGTAGTTTGGACATGCCTGGCTTAGGGCATCGGCCTATGCCTAGGGGCGGCAGCCTCCTCTTACCATTGGTGATCAGTGGGGGCCAAGGCAGCCGATTGCCAGCGCCCAGAGCTGAAGAAATACTGCCTGCCTGGATGGGTTCCCGACAGTCGGGATCCCGACAGTCATTTACCCGACGTCGGCATCCCGACTGTCAAAATGCCGGCAGCCGGGTGACCGACGGCCACCCGCTATTTTCCCTCGTGGGGGTCCACGACCCCCATAGAGGTAGAATAGAATAGGTGGCTCGCGTAGCGAGCCACCGTGCCCGCAGCGTGGCGAGCCCGCAAGGGGCTTTTTTGCACTCGCCATGCTGTCTGACTCCGGGCAGTCGGGATCCCAACGTCGGGATAATGACTGTCGGGATCCCGACTGTCTGAGTCCCATACCACACCCGACCGCCCCGCCTGCACGTGATAGCACCGGAGCAGGTGCTCGGTGCTGCTGCTGCTGGAGAGGCTGTGGCGCTGTATGTTGAAATGAATGCCCCTAAGAAAAATGGCCGATTGTGAGAAGGGCTGCTGCGCATGACCAGCAGCAGCACCTCCGCCCATGGTCCTTTGCGGAGTCAGTCAGACTCCAGGTGCCCAACTGCATGATAACAATAGTGCAGAGTGCAGAGTGCAGAGGCGGCCGAATCCCAGCCTAATGAAACTAGCACTTTTTAAGTAAGTGAATGCATATAACATATTTTCAAGGGGTGCCGCCATGTGTCATGTATAATTCCATGGGTGCCGCAATGTATAATTGCAAGGGTTCCGCTATAGGTTTTGTATAATTCCAGGGGTGCTCCATGTGTTCCATATAATTCCAGTGGTGTCACCATGTATGCTGTATTAGGTCAGGGGTGTTGCCATGTTTGCTGTATCAGTCCAAGGGTGCCGCCATCTGTGCCGTATAATTCTCGTGGTGCCCCATATGTGCTGTATAACTCCAGGGGTGCTGCAATGTGCGCTGTAAAATTACAGGGGTGCCCCATGTGTGCTGTATCAGTCCAGGGGTGCTTTCCCTATTTGTTTTCTCTTTTAATGGAAGGGTACTGTGTAGTGTGTTATATCAGTCCAGGGGTGATGCTAAGTGTGCCGTATTAGTCCAGGGGTGCTGCTAAGTGTACCGTAGTATATATATTGCTATAAACCAGCTTGCCAGCTTGTTATATTTGGTGTCTAAACACTAAGCTTGGTGGGATTATTTGCTAGGGGGCACCAACAAAAATCTTGTCTAGGGCATCAAAATGGCTAGGGCCGGCTCTGCCAATATGTCCAAATGTTATCTGTAACTATTTTTTTCAACTGCTATGTGACATATACAATAAACTATAGACTTGTTATATACTGTATATATATATATATATATATATATATATATATATATAAAGCACAATTGTGGTATGGCGCCTTTAGAAATGATAAATAAAGTCCATATATATGGTGGTCACAAATCAGTGAAGCAGACCAGAAGAATTCATCCAATTTCTTTGTTTATTAACTTCAATTTTTTCATCGGCAAAACCGTGAGAAGTATCCCAATGCGTTTCGTCTAGAACGACTTCATCAGGGGTAACATCATAAAATTCTAAAATACAATTATTCACATTTTAATACCAAATTTACACTCATTTTTACATGAATTACATACATGGTTTCACTGATAGACCCAATTACTACAGAAGAAAAGAACAAAAGAAGACAGGTGGTGGTGCAAGATAACAATGACTTGAACCCTGTGATTGAGTTGGAAGGTAATACATATACCTCTTCATTCCTATGACAGGAGAGAAAGTACTTATAATTCCTCCAAACAGTGTTTATAACTCCTCCAGTGAACAACGGGGGAGAAGTGGCTGTTATTCCAAACCTAGAAATTAACATTTTTCTCAGTGACTCAAATACTAAAGATTTAAGTGCCTTTTAATTTATAAAGTGAAAAATATACCTACCAGTTTTTTCTTAGAGTAGAATATAAGCTGGTGATATGCTTACTTATATACAAGTGTGTGAACACCTACAACATATATAGAAAGCGTTTAATATCACTCATCATCTACATTATAAGTGCTAATTTTCAAAATACTGTGTTGTACATACCAATAAAATTCTTGCAAAAATACTTTTCTTCCCTGTGTGGTAAACCTATAACAAGGCAATAATTTTAGGGTTTTTTTTTTTTCCTCTATACAAGGATCTATCAGTAACAATTAACCTCACATTTCATTTCTCATTTACAACCATACATATAGGTACCAGTCAAGTATATAATTACCTTTTTCTCAAGGATCTCTCTCCTACAGGGAAGAACTGCAGACTGAGTGTCCTAAAAGTTGTGGGTATATATAGGGGAATATATCCCTATGTCATATCCTCCTACTTCCTATTGGTTCAATTTTAATTTATCTAATTAGTGTCTCTCAGTCTTATTTTTAATAGTCCGATTACCGTGGTATATGCTAAATAGAGTTCTAATAATATATACTATTCCTAAATGCTTAAATAAGCCATCCTATGTAACGAATAGTATAAAAAAGGGGGATCTACCCATAATTCCCCACTCTACCCATGATGCTGTTCTCCGTTTCACTTTATCATAAACGTCTATTTGGCCTTTAGGCTATAAAGTACGTGGGGTTTATTTAACCAAGAGGCATCCTCATGTCACTGGGACCATGATCAGGCTAGTCGTGTACATCGATCTCTCCTGAGATCGCGTGATTAGGGCAAAGAGTTTACAGCGTGTGGCCGCCCGCTACTTCCGGCTTGCGTTTCACACAAGCACCGGAAGTGCGGCTTGCGTTCCACCTCCATCAGAGCCGCTGTTGTTGTTCACACGCCGGCTGTACTATACGGTGTGAACGCCCGCTACTTCCGGCTTGCATTCCACCCAACCCGGAAGTGCGGCTAGCGTTCCAACACCGCTACACGGGGATACAATTACTTATGCCTCCCTGTAACCTGGTGTAGTTTCATTTTTATTTCTATTGGGGTATTAGTTAATGAAGGTGTTATCTAACCAAGTATTAACTTAGTATAGTCAATCCTCGTTTATTATAAATATTCATGCGTTCCATTTAGCCGCCATCTTAGACATTTGCGTTTCACTAACTTTCTCTTTTATAGGTGTTTTCTTAAATAGTCATAGTTAATTAGTTGTTTTTATAGCTGTTTTATATTACAACTCATAAATAAGGGGGGATCTTTTTATATTTAGTGTTGTATAATATAAAAAGATCCCCCCTTATTTATGAGTTGTAATATAAAACAGCTATAAAAACAACTAATTAACTATGACTATTTAAGAAAACACCTATAAAAGAGAAAGTTAGTGAAACGCAAATGTCTAAGATGGCGGCTAAATGGAACGCATGAATATTTATAATAAACGAGGATTGACTATACTAAGTTAATACCTGGTTAGATAACACCTTCATTAACTAATACCCCAATAGAAATAAAAATGAAACTACACCAGGTTACAGGGAGGCATAAGTAATTGTATCCCCGTGTAGCGGTGTTGGAACGCTAGCCGCACTTCCGGGTTGGGTGGAACGCAAGCCGGAAGTAGCGGGCGTTCACACCGTATAGTACAGCCGGCGTGTGAACAACAACAGCGGCTCTGATGGAGGTGGAACGCAAGCCGCACTTCCGGTGCTTGTGTGAAACGCAAGCCGGAAGTAGCGGGCGGCCACACGCTGTAAACTCTTTGCCCTAATCACGCGATCTCAGGAGAGATCGATGTACACGACTAGCCTGATCATGGTCCCAGTGACATGAGGATGCCTCTTGGTTAAATAAACCCCACGTACTTTATAGCCTAAAGGCCAAATAGACGTTTATGATAAAGTGAAACGGAGAACAGCATCATGGGTAGAGTGGGGAATTATGGGTAGATCCCCCTTTTTTATACTATTCGTTACATAGGATGGCTTATTTAAGCATTTAGGAATAGTATATATTATTAGAACTCTATTTAGCATATACCACGGTAATCGGACTATTAAAAATAAGACTGAGAGACACTAATTAGATAAATTAAAATTGAACCAATAGGAAGTAGGAGGATATGACATAGGGATATATTCCCCTATATATACCCACAACTTTTAGGACACTCAGTCTGCAGTTCTTCCCTGTAGGAGAGAGATCCTTGAGAAAAAGGTAATTATATACTTGACTGGTACCTATATGTATGGTTGTAAATGAGAAATGAAATGTGAGGTTAATTGTTACTGATAGATCCTTGTATAGAGGAAAAAAAAAAAAAAAAACCCTAAAATTATTGCCTTGTTATAGGTTTACCACACAGGGAAGAAAAGTATTTTTGCCAGAATTTTATTGGTATGTACAACACAGTATTTTGAAAATTAGCACTTATAATGTAGATGATGAGTGATATTAAACGCTTTCTATATATGTTGTAGGTGTTCACACACTTGTATATAAGTAAGCATATCACCAGCTTATATTCTACTCTAAGAAATAACTGGTAGGTATATTTTTCACTTTATAAATTAAAAGGCACTTAAATCTTTAGTATTTGAGTCACTGAGAAAATTTTTAATTTCTAGGTTTGGAATAACAGCCACTTCTCCCCCGTTGTTCACTGGAGGAGTTATAAACACTGTTTGGAGGAATTATAAGTACTTTCTCTCCTGTCATAGGAATGAAGAGGTATATGTATTACCTTCCAACTCAATCACAGGGTTCAAGTCATTGTTTTCTTGCACCACCACCTGTCTTCTTTTGTTCTTTTCTTCTGTAGTAATTGGGTCTATCAGTGAAACCATGTATGTAATTCATGTAAAAATGAGTGTAAATTTGGTATTAAAATGTGAATAATTGTATTTTAGAATTTTATGATGTTACCCCTGATGAAGTAGTTCTAGACGAAACGCGTTGGGATACTTCTCACGGTTTTGCCGATGAAAAAATTGAAGTTAATAAACAAAGAAATTGGATGAATTCTTCTGGTCTGCTTCACTGATTTGTGACCACCATATATATGGACTTTATTTATCATTTCTAAAGGCGCCATACCACAATTGTGCTTTCTATTGTCTTTGTTGTCCCTGAACCCTCCAGGGATTTATGTGGTTAGGCGGCCATTCACTACAGTATTTGAATTATTTTTGCATATACAGCGCGGAGAGGATTATTGGTACTATATATATATATATATATATATATATATATATATATATATATTCACAAAGTCCTGATTTATAAACCAGAGAGGGCACTCACCAATTTGCAGATAAAATAGATGCTTTTATTAGGAACGTAAAGTCATGGTCGACGTTTCGTCCCCCGAAGGGTCTTTGTCAAGACAGAATATGCTTTTCAAAGTATCACCCAGGTAAGCCAAGCATACACTGAGTCTGCCTAAGTGCCCCATATATACCATAGCCAATCAGGGAAAGGAACTCCCACTAATTATTTATCCATCAGGTGCGTGTAGCAATTCTAATAGGCCACAGTCATTAGACTGCGCCTGTGACGTGAATCAGCAACCAACCACCTTCTAGCCATATGATAATAACAGCAGCCAGTCATCTCACGTACAACAAAACACAGAAGAAGTTAAATATAAGTGTATACTACCATAACCGCCGAGATCGTGTAGATACGCACTCTGCCGCAGTACCATCGGCGTCCAGGGCCGCACGCAATCACACGGCACCCGGACCCGGAAGTGTGCGTATCAGCTGCGTTCCACCTATCCCGGACGGCGGATTGGGTAGTGGAGTCAGCTGGGTTCAATCACATGACGTCAGTCCACCCAGTGTTAGGGCTTGCGGTCCATTTGCGTGTCAGCGGCATCAGCCTCAATGAACACCCGCAAGTCTGTTATTATTTCAGAAAATAGACATACTTATAAAAAGAACATGTGCCTATGTTGTATGACTCCAATATGTCTGGATTCAGACCACAGACGGTTGATATATCAAATCACCGTGTCATTACTACCAAGTCAGTATAGGCATAATAGAGGCCAATCGTCATCCAGGGATATTAAGGGCAAGACATACTTATAAAGTAAAAACAGACAACATATAACATATATATGGCCACAAGTAGGTGCATCTCTCACTTGAACAGAACAGAGCATCACTAGATATAATCGAACATAGACAGCACGCATGATAAAAGAATTGGCACAGGGGGGGTTGCATAGATTCACCCACGGAGTTTGGAATGGGGCATATAGTATAGGGGCAGCTATAATAATTCAACTACGCCAGGTAAAGATGGGTGCACTATGGCAGTATATACAAATATCACACCAATAGTAGGAGTGTTATACAAAATAATGCATCACATGTATATATTAAAAATCACACATGACACCCCACATGCCACTAAGGGAACCGTGGCAAATGATGGGAGGCCATGTGTGGTGTGTCTACAGACCAGTTGCCTACCAACTAAACCAACTATTGCAAAAACACATTAAGGGGGTTATTCTCATTCAACCCATTAGGGTCGATAGTGTTGAGTGTAAAGATCCATCGTGCTTCCTTCTTTTTGAGAATTAGTTCACTATTGCCACCTCTGGGCGGTTTGGGCACATGATCTATTAACATGCACCGAAGAGATGATGTCTGGTGTTTGAGTTTGAGGAAATGGCGGGCGACAGGTTTATCAGAGTTACCAGTTTCGATGGCAGATCTTATAGACAATCTGTGGTTCGCCATCCGATCACGAAAATTGCGGGTCGTAAGTCCAATATAGTACAGTTCACAGGGACATGTGAGCATATAGATCACATGGTCCATCGTGCATGTGAGTTTATGTTTGATTTTAATTTTTTTGCCCGAATGCGGGTGGGCAAAGAATGATCCAGTCAGCATCGCTCTGCATGTGGTACATGATGTACATTTGAAACACCCAAGCTTGTTGCTTCGGAGCCAAGTGTCGGCGGTAGGAGATGGTTGTACAAGAGGGCGCATCAATAGTTGTCGCAAGTTGGGTCCCCTCCTATATGCACTCATCGGTGGTGGTGTCCGCTCCAATTTAAGTGCTGGATCTGTGGTCAACAAAGGCCAATATTTCTTGATGACTTTATTTGCAGTATTAGAAGTATGGTCATACGTGCTCACATAGGTCATCCTTTCCTTCTTTCGCTGGTGTTGTTCAGGTCGGTGACTCTCTGCATGTCGAGTGTATGCCTTGTTTATACATCTGTCGACAGTTGTGGTGGTGTACCCTCTCTGGAGGAATCGATCCCTCATTTCACTTATTTGTACTGTAGCTTGTTCTGGAGAGGAGTTAATCCTAAGGACCCTTAGGAATTGGGACACTGGGAGGCTCTCCTTAAGCGACGTGGGATGCTGGCTAGTTGCTCTGAGAAGGGTGTTGCGATCAGTCTCTTTTTTATATAGAGTTGTCCCCAATCTGTCGCCATCACGGTATAGGGTCACATCGAGAAAGTTGATCCTTGTTCTGTCAATATTAAACGTGAATTTGACTGGTTCATTTAAGGAATTAAGACATCCTATCATAGACTCAAACTCTGCCTTGGTGCCTGACCACACAATAAATATGTCATCTATATACCTGAAAAATTTCTGTATTTTGTCACCATAGGTGGTATAGATAAATTTGTTCTCAAAGGCCGCCATATAGATGTTGGCGTATGCCGGCGCGATATTGCTACCCATAGCGGTCCCGTTGCATTGACCATAATAATGGTTACTGTAAACAAAATAATTTTTTGTCAGGATAATGTTAATCAGGGATAATAGAAAATCTATGGGTGGCTGAGTATGCGAGGACGCCACCAGACTTCTACAAACTTCGTCCATCCCAGCTGTGTGGGGAATGATAGTATATAGGGACTGTACGTCCATGGTTGCCAACCAGGTATCAGAATGGATAGCTTGTATATCTTTAATTTTTGACAAAAAGTCCCCAGTGTCCTGTATGTAACTAGGGATCTTACACACCAACGGTTGCAAAAATTGGTCAACATATACCGCAAGCGGCTGGAGAACCGACCCACGTGCCGATATAATCGGTCGACCTGGTGGGCTCTCCAGTCGCTTGTGTACTTTGGGTAAAGTGTATATGATGGGTGTGGAGGGGTGATCAACTGTCAAAAAATCTGCGGTTTTTTCATCAATCATGTTACATGTCTTAGCAGTCTGGACTATCAGATCTATGGTCTTCTTGATGGTCACTGTGGGGTTACATGTCAACTTAACATATGTATTGGTGTCAGAAAGTTGTTTAATGATTTCGGCATTGTAATCCGACCAGTCTTGGACTACTACGGCTCCGCCCTTATCGGCAGGGCGTATAACAATCTGCCGATTGTTTCTAAGTTCAGTAAGGGCCTCCCTTTGTGGGTTGGTCAGATTGTGGAATTGTGGTCTGGACTCAGTCAGTCGGTTCATGTCGGCATTAAGCATCCGAGAGAATGTTTTTATGCTCTCATTTCGAGAGCCTGGGTCAAAGGTGCTCTTTTTGACACATTTACTCTGTACATTAACCTCAGCTGAGGTATCGGGAGGAAAATGCTCACGTAGTCTGAGTTTTCTACAGAATTTATAGTTATCAACCGTCCAGTCAAATGTATCATGTCGACATGTAGGGACAAATGACAACCCAAGTGACAGGACAGATGACTCAGCTTCCGAAAGGGTGTGTGATGATAGGTTAAATATCATATTTGATATTTCCGCGGTCTGCTTACCTTTCTTCCCCCTCCCCCGTCGCGTATGTTTCCTCTGCCTCTTCCTCTGTGGGCAGGAGGAAGGCCAGGATCTAAAAAATCACTCCTATTGCTTCGGTGATCAGAGTGTTCACTTTCTGAGGATGATGCAACGGTAGAGTAATCGGTATACTTGTGATCTCTCTGCTGTCTATATCTAGGGGGCCGTCGACCACCACGTCGATCAAACGAATCACCCAGAAGCCAACGATATACTTGATGATTTTTGTAATCGTTGTTAACTGTTTCAAGTTTTTTACGCTTGAATAGAACCAGTTCTTGGTGATATGATTCTACTTGGTTTTTAAGTTTATCTAGCCAGCCTTCACTTTTGTCTGCTGCTAGTTTTTTTAGAGACTGTGTCTTAAAGGTGTCAATTTCTGATCTTACTTTTTTAAGCTCAACGCCGACTTCCTCGATGACAAGGAGTATCAAGTCGGCGGAGCACTTATTTAGTACACCACACCACTTTGCGCAAAATGTTGGGTTAGTGCGACCTATTGTGGGGACATTTGCTACGCGGAATCCCCTTGGGATTCGTTTGTTTCAGTGGTAGTCGCTCAGGAACTGACCATGTAATAAAAGGTCAGTCTCACGCTTTTTTAGTTTAAGGTATTTATAGAATAGATCAGCTGATGTTTCTGTGGGTAGGTCTTTAAATTCTATTTGGTCGAAATAGATTTTATCAGCATCATCATCAGTAAGCGAAATCAGATGGTTTTGGGCTGCCGCCAGCAATTCATCATCGATAACATTGATACCAGTCTGTGACATAATCTAAGCTAGTCAGGCACCAGGTGACAATTTAGAGAAATGGCACAAACAAAAAACACACCTCGGCTATGTGGCAATAGCACTAGTATACAGCAACTGTCTGTAGACACGGAGATAAAAACAATCACTCAGTAACAAAACTCAGTATAAGCAAGACTGAATTAGGTGAAAACACATAAGAAAGTTTTGAGAACTCCAATGTTGTGGTAATTCCAATGGGTGCAGGATATAAGCACACCACGTTAGTATGGTATACTTAAATATATAGTCCAGGAATCCGCACACACATCCAGGTCCAAATAAACGGTAGCGGGGTGCTCCCCAAGGAAGCAAAGTTCCATAAATATTCACAAAGTCCTGATTTATAAACCAGAGAGGGCACTCACCAATTTGCAGATAAAATAGATGCTTTTATTAGGAACGTAAAGTCATGGTCAACGTTTTGACCCCCGAAGGGTCTTTGTCAAGACAGGATATGCTTTTCAAAGTATCACCCAGGTAAGCCAAGCATACACTGAGTCTGCCTAAGTGCCCCATATATACCATAGCCAATCAGGGAAAGGAACTCCCACTAATTATTTATCCATCAGGTGCGTGTAGCAATTCTAATAGGCCACAGTCATTAGGCTGCGCCTGTGACGTGAATCAGCAACCAACCACCTTCTAGCCATATGATAATAACAGCAGCCAGTCATCTCACGTACAACAAAACACAGAAGAAGTTAAATATAAGTGTATACTACCATAACCGCCGAGATCGTGTAGATACGCACTCTGCCGCAGTACCATCGGCGTCCAGGGCCGCACGCAATCACACACGGCACCCGGACCCGGAAGTGTGCGTATCAGCTGCATTCCACCTATCTCGGACGGCGGATTGGGTAGTGGAGTCAGCTGGGTTCAATCACATGACGTCAGTCCACCCAGTGTTAGGGCTTGCGGTCCATTTGCGTGTCAGCGGCATCAGCCTCAATGAACACCCGCAAGTCTGTTATTATTTCAGAAAATAGACATACTTATAAAAAGAACATGTGCATATGTTGTATGACTCCAATATGTCTGGATTCAGACCACAGACGGTTGATATATCAAATCACCGTGTCATTACTACCAAGTCAGTATAGGCATAATAGAGGCCAATCGTCATCCAGGGATATTAAGGGCAAGACATACTTATAAAGTAAAAACAGACAACATATAACATATATATGGCCACAAGTAGGTGCATCTCTCACTTGAACAGAACAGAGCATCACTAGATATAATCGAACATAGACAGCACGCATGATAAAAGAATTGGCACAGGGGGGGTTGCATAGATTCACCCACGGAGTTTGGAATGGGGCATATAGTATAGGGGCAGCTATAATAATTCAACTACGCCAGGTAAAGATGGGTGCACTATGGCAGTATATACAAATATCACACCAATAGTAGGAGTGTTATACAAAATAATGCATCACATGTATATATTAAAAATCACACATGACACCCCACATGCCACTAAGGGAACCGTGGCAAATGATGGGAGGCCATGTGTGGTGTGTCTACAGACCAGTTGCCTACCAACTAAACCAACTATTGCAAAAACACATTAAGGGGGTTATTCTCATTCAACCCATTAGGGTCGATAGTGTTGAGTGTAAAGATCCATCGTGCTTCCTTCTTTTTGAGAATTAGTTCTCTATTGCCACCTCTGGGCGGTTTGGGCACATGATCTATTAACATGCACCGAAGAGATGATGTCTGGTGTTTGAGTTTGAGGAAATGGCGGGCGACAGGTTTATCAGAGTTACCAGTTTCGATGGCAGATCTTATAGACAATCTGTGGTTCGCCATCCGATCACGAAAATTGCGGGTCGTAAGTCCAATATAGTACAGTCCACAGGGACATGTGAGCATATAGATCACATGGTCCATCGTGCATGTGAGTTTATGTTTGATTTTAATTTTTTTGCCCGAATGCTACATTTGACTGGAAGGTTGATAACTATAAATTCTGTAGAAAACTCAGACTACGTGAGCATTTTCCTCCCTATACCTCAGCTGAGGTTAATGTACAGAGTAAATGTGTCAAAAAGAGCACCTTTGACCCAGGCTCTCGAAATGAGAGCATAAAAACATTCTCTCGGATGCTTAATGCCGACATGAACCGACTGACTGAGTCCAGACCACAATTCCACAATCTGACCAACCCACAATGGTCAATGCAACGGGACCGCTATGGGTAGCAATATCGCGCCGGCATACGCCAACATCTATATGGCGGCCTTTGAGAACAAATTTATCTATACCACCTATGGTGACAAAATACAGAAATTTTTCAGGTATATAGATGACATATTTATTGTGTGGTCAGGCACCAAGGCAGAGTTTGAGTCTATGATAGGATGTCTTTATTCCTTAAATGAACCAGTCACATTCACGTTTAATATTGACAGAACAAGGATCAACTTTCTCGATGTGACCCTATACCGTGATGGCGACAGATTGGGGACAACTCTATATAAAAAAGAGACTGATCGCAACACCCTTCTCAGAGCAACTAGCCAGCATCCCACGTCGCTTAAGGAGAGCCTCCCAGTGTCCCAATTCCTAAGGGTCCTTAGGATTAACTCCTCTCCAGAACAAGCTACAGTACAAATAAGTGAAATGAGGGATCGATTCCTCCAGAGAGGGTACACCACCACAACTGTCGACAGATGTATAAACAAGGCATACACTCGACATGCAGAGAGTCACCGACCTGAACAACACCAGCGAAAGAAGGAAAGGATGACCTATGTGAGCACGTATGACCATACTTCTAATACTGCAAATAAAGTCATCAAGAAATATTGGCCTTTGTTGACCACAGATCCAGCACTTAAATTGGAGCGGACACCACCACCGATGAGTGCATATAGGAGGGGACCCAACTTGCGACAACTATTGATGCGCCCTCTTGTACAACCATCTCCTACCGCCGACACTTGGCTCCGAAGCAACAAGCTTGGGTGTTTCAAATGTACATCATGTACCACATGCAGAGCGATGCTGACTGGATCATTCTTTGCCCACCCGCATTCGGGCAAAAAAATTAAAATCAAACATAAACTCACATGCACGATGGACCATGTGATCTATATGCTCACATGTCCCTGTGGACTGTACTATATTGGACTTACGACCCGCAATTTTCGTGATCGGATGGCGAACCACAGATTGTCTATAAGATCTGCCATCGAAACTGGTAACTCTGATAAACCTGTCGCCCGCCATTTCCTCAAACTCAAACACCAGACATCATCTCTTCGGTGCATGTTAATAGATCATGTGCCCAAACCGCCCAGAGGTGGCAATAGAGAACTAATTCTCAAAAAGAAGGAAGCACGATGGATCTTTACACTCAACACTATCGACCCTAATGGGTTGAATGAGAATAACCCCCTTAATGTGTTTTTGCAATAGTTGGTTTAGTTGGTAGGCAACTGGTCTGTAGACACACCACACATGGCCTCCCATCATTTGCCACGGTTCCCTTAGTGGCATGTGGGGTGTCATGTGTGATTTTTAATATATACATGTGATGCATTATTTTGTATAACACTCCTACTATTGGTGTGATATTTGTATATACTGCCATAGTGCACCCATCTTTACCTGGCGTAGTTGAATTATTATAGCTGCCCCTATACTATATGCCCCATTCCAAACTCCGTGGGTGAATCTATGCAACCCCCCCTGTGCCAATTCTTTTATCATGCGTGCTGTCTATGTTCGATTATATCTAGTGATGCTCTGTTCTGTTCAAGTGAGAGATGCACCTACTTGTGGCCATATATATGTTATATGTTGTCTGTTTTTACTTTATAAGTATGTCTTGCCCTTAATATCCCTGGATGACGATTGGCCTCTATTATGCCTATACTGACTTGGTAGTAATGACACGGTGATTTGATATATCAACCGTCTGTGGTCTGAATCCAGACATATTGGAGTCATACAACATATGCACATGTTCTTTTTATAAGTATGTCTATTTTCTGAAATAATAACAGACTTGCGGGTGTTCATTGAGGCTGATGCCGCTGACACGCAAATGGACCGCAAGCCCTAACACTGGGTGGACTGACGTCATGTGATTGAACCCAGCTGACTCCACTACCCAATCCGCCGTCCGGGATAGGTGGAACGCAGCTGATACGCACACTTCCGGGTCCGGGTGCCGTGTGTGATTGCGTGCGGCCCTGGACGCCGATGGTACTGCGGCAGAGTGCGTATCTACACGATCTCGGCGGTTATGGTAGTATACACTTATATTTAACTTCTTCTGTGTTTTGTTGTACGTGAGATGACTGGCTGCTGTTATTATCATATGGCTAGAAGGTGGTTGGTTGCTGATTCACGTCACAGGCGCAGTCTAATGACTGTGGCCTATTAGAATTGCTACACGCACCTGATGGATAAATAATTAGTGGGAGTTCCTTTCCCTGATTGGCTATGGTATATATGGGGCACTTAGGCAGACTCAGTGTATGCTTGGCTTACCTGGGTGATACTTTGAAAAGCATATCCTGTCTTGACAAAGACCCTTCGGGGGTCGAAACGTCGACCATGACTTTACGTTCCTAATAAAAGCATCTATTTTATCTGCAAATTGGTGAGTGCCCTCTCTGGTTTATAAATCAGGACTTTGTGAATATTTATGGAACTTTGCTTCCTTGGGGAGCACCCCGCTACCGTTTATTTGGACCTGGATGTGTGTGCGGATTCCTGGACTATATATATATATATATATATATATATATATGCACCTAAGCAGCCTTTTGACAAGGCTGCATAGGTGCAGCCTTCTCAAAAGTATGAAAGAACATGGTGATTTGATCATATGGCACACTTTCCATTAGGTTGCTAATGCTTCACCTTCAGGACCATAGAATCTGGGTACTGTTGAACTAACTGAGCTACATATTTATCTGGATATTGCTTTTCATAAAATCGCAAACTAGAGAGGACTTAACATCAGATCCAGTAAAAACCAATCCTTGATCCTTTCCCTCCAGTGGCCTAATATCCATCTGTTGCCAACTCTAGAGAGGACGCTTTACATCAGGATCAACCGGATTACAGCTTTTCCTCCAGCGGCTAATATAGAAGTGCCATCATCACTAGTGAGGATACCAACTTCCGGACCAATGGGACACTGCTTTTCCCTTTACTTCCAGCGGTGAACAAACCTATGGTAATTTGCACTTATTTTTACAAAGTTATCCAATCTCATGCCTGCCACAGACAGAGTTCATCCTGCCTGCGTACCCATGAGTTCGCATGTGGACATTCAGCATTTTCCTGGGTACAGCTAGCGTTTTCATAGGTACACCTCCTAAGTACAGGCTGTGCGCTGCCGAGATGATGCAGCAACTGGTCGACTCTACTAAAGAAGTGGGCGGACTTGGTGATGGGGCCTGGGGCAGGCAGAGAAAATCTTGATGGTTAGACAGATAGCACTGTAATGACTAAATAGCAATATCCCAGTTTGGACACTGGACTGAGTCAGGCTGCAGCAAGGTGGTAAGCCGCAGATGCTGGTACTCAGAGTTAACAGGAACGTTGTAACTCTAAGGACATAATTGCACTGACTGACTTCCTGGAACAACCTCAGCATATTTATAGGCGGAGCGCATAGAGGATTGGCTGTAGTGTGATGTCAGAAATGCTCTGACCAGGATTGGCTGAGAATCATGTCGATGCAATATGGCGGCGCCCATGCCGGTGACTGCCGGGAAGCCTAGCGTCCGCGTGGACAGGCCTGAGGCTTGTACTGAAGTAGAAGACCAGCGCTGCGTGTCTCTCTGACTAGGCCGCAGATGCGACCCAACAACCCCCACTGGGATTACATTGCGGGAGCCACTGGCAGCGCGCACTCAGCACCGATCAGACACTGGAGTGCTGTGATATGCCTGAAGGCAACAGTCTCTGAGCGAGCCTGGAGAAACATCTAGATGGTAAATAAGTGTTTCTCAAAACTTGAGTCGTGAAACTTCTTAGCTACTCCCATTGGATTCCTTCTCACTATCTTTCCATCGATGCTCCATCAGTTCTATACGATCTCCTGTGACTTCTACTAGGTTTTCAGATATTCCTCATGGGTTTCATTTCACCATCGATTCACTTTTTCAGCCGACCTTTGATTTCCAGTAAGTTTCCTAATTTTGTCAGCGGTTTATATCAAGTCTCTCAGTCATCTCCGATCACCATTGGTCAATCTTCGAAGCATAATCGTATCATCTTCTGCTTCAAACCATCTCTGCTCATTACCTGCTACTGCTCATACCCAAGCACCATCAGCTTTTAACAGTCATCTGTCAGAGTGACATATATTATATTAGTCACCATCAGTATTCTAAATATCAAGACACTATGGGGGTTATTCTAGTTCACTCGCAAAGGCAAATTCCTTCTCAAATGGACAAAACCATGTGAACTGCAGGGGGGGCAGATGTAACATGTGCAGAGATATTTAGTTTTGGGTGTGTTATTTTGTTTCTGTGCAGAGTAAATACTGGCTGCTTTATTTTTACACTGCAATATAGATCTCACTTTGAAGTAAAACCCCACCTAAATCTAACTCTCTCTGCACAAGTTACATCTGCCCCACCTGCAATGCAAATGGTTTTGTCCATTTGAGAAGGAATTTGCCTTTGCGAATGAACCAGAATAAGGGCCTATGATCATCGGTGGACTTCCTCTGTGTCTGTGTTACTGGTTCTTCCCTGAGCTCATATACTTACCTGCATTGTTCTCTCCATATCCAATAAGCGCCTTGAGTCCTATTGGAGAAAGAGCGCTAGATAAATAAAATTATTATTATTATTATTAATATTCCATCAATGTTCCAAACCAGAGACTCTTAGTACCGCATCCCAGTATTTTTATTTTCTGCTACCTTCGATTCCAGCCGATTCCATGATATCTCTCCGGATCCACTTTGGTCACGGTCATCTCTCAGTTATACCGATTTATAGACTTTGTCTTATTCTTCAATAAAATCCTTAAACTTACCTTAGCTGTGCATCCTATTCTCAGCCATGCCTTCAGATCATGGTGTCTACCTAGCTCCCAGAAGTCCACCAATTTATGTGGGTAAAGTTAATCAATAAGCCAAGCTTCCACTTCGTTCCAGCCCCAGACTGAATTCAAGCCTTAGACGTGACACTAGGGACCATTTCAGCAGCATGAGGAGAAGTCTGACGGCATGTGCGAAGGTCTCGGGGGCATGTAAAGGTCATCTGGAGGGATCTAAATGTATATGAGGCATGTGTGAGGTCCTGGGCAAGAGAAACCTAGATTTCCATGTTCAATCCCACTAATGTTAAAAGCTGGCTAAGCCACTGGATGATAGATACAAGACAATTAGGCACTATGAGTAAATGTATTAATGGGACCATGACTGAGGGGCAATAAAGGAAAGAATGTTTATGCATTAAACGTGCATAGAATAGTCTGCCAATAGTTATAATGGAAACCCATTCAGTTAGAGGATGAAACAATGCATAGGACAGCCATATGCTAAGCAAGAGTTGTGCCTCAGGCAACAGGATACTAGGAATACAGACAGACAGGGCAGATACTAGAATATAGAAGTCTTTAGAACTGGGGTAGCCAACTCCAGTCCTCGAGAGCTACCAACAGATAATGTTTTCCAGATCACCTCACAGAATCACAAGTGAAATAATTAGCTCCACCTGTGGATCTTTGAAAATGTGCCAGTCAGTAATGAGTGCACCTTTGCAGCAGCTAGGTTTTCTGGAATATGTGAACTGTTGGTAGTTCTTGAGTACTGGAGTTGGCTACCACTGCTCTAGAACATAATCATATGCAACTATTCTGTGAGCTAGGATTTGTCTATAGTGTACATTCCCATTGCCCATCAGTACATGCTCAGTTATATACACTGCAGAAGGTACAGTATGTACTATGTTTCTGGGTAATAATTTTTTGTGTGTTCCTCAAGCATGGGAATACACTTTAGGGGTCATTTCCATGATTTCATAACATTTTTTGGTACTTGTTTCCTATCTGGGCGCCCAGGTTTTCTACGTACGGCACCGTACTGAAATCGGATCGCATCGCATCGTATACATACACGATATTGAACGATGCGATGCGATGCGATGCGATGCGATCCGATTTCCCATAGGAAACAATGTTAAATGGCTCAATTTAGCCAAATTATCATAGGAACAATAGTAAATGGGCCAAAAACACCCCTGAACATTGAAATGTCCCCCCAAAAGTAGTTGACGCCACCCCGCCATCAACGTGAACCCGAAGCGTGGCGAGCGCAGCGAGCCCGCGAGGGGCGGCGGTACGCGTCCTCCGACCTTTTCATGCCCTACTATCCACTAGGGCGTGGAGTGAGAATAGAATAGTGTGGCGAGCGCAGCGAGCCACTGAGCCCGAAGCGTGGCGAGCGCAGCGAGCCCCGCGAGGGGACGCGGATACCTTCACAGTTATACGCGTCCCCTCGCGGGCTTCCCAGGTGTCCATGGCGACGCGGACACCTGGGAAGCCCGCAAAGGGACGCGTTTACCTGTGAAGGTATCCGCGTCCCCTCGCGGGGCTCGCTGCGCTCGCCACGCTTCGGGCTCGGTGGCTCGCTGCGCTCGCCACACTATTCTATTCTCACTCCACGGGAAATCGAATCGGATCGCATCGCATCGCATCGCATCGTTCAATATCGTGTATGTGTACGATGCGATGCGCCACACTATTCTATTCTCACTCCACGGGAAATCGAATCGGATCGCATCGCATCGCATCGCATCGTTCAATATCGTGTATGTGTACGATGCGATGCGATCAGATTTCACTACGGAGAATAGCATGGTGCTCAATTAACTTAGTGGGCGCCCAGATAGGAAACAAGTACCCATTTTTTTAATGAGAAAGAGGAGCCTTGACAGATGGCTTGGGGCCTTACCCATGTATTTGCAAATATATGTAACCAAGACCTCAGAATTCTACTACTGTACATGTGGTTTTAAATCTGGTTACTGTATCATTCTCTGTTCTGGGGGAAACACTGATTTTTTTTTTCTAGAGATGACTTAACAGCTGCGTTAGGGGTCCAGAAACATACGTGTCTGCAAAGATCAAGTGCTTCAGGCAATTACTGTACATCAATAGACTTTATCAGAAGCTCTTTTAAGACGAGGTCCAGGTTGCTCTGATGAAATGTTATTATGTACTATGCTTGTAGCTTATCCCTTACTTGGTGCGTCCACCTTGATGTGATATGTGGGGTCCAATATGAGCAAGAGCAATAACATCCATTTCACCGGTAACAACACTCATTTGACAGTAATTGATAAATTCCTTGAGTGAAGTTATATTTTCATGAGTTGCAACTAAGAACCAATTAGAGTGTAAGTCTTATTACGTGACTGGTTTTATTGAACGTAAACTACTTTTGATCCAATTTATCTTACTGTAACGCACTGGGACCAGAGGAGCTTGGTCGGTGTCGGTGTCATTGGTTGCTTTTGGGTAATGTAAATTTCCTACATTTAAAAAAAAAATATATATATATATATTTGCTGCCTTATTAAAATGTGTAGACTGTAGTGCCTATGTGGGCAGATTGGCTTGGTATAGGTGCTTGTGTGGCACCAAAATGATCACCATGACAAAAAGGTTCGGTACTTGTGTATTTTCATTTTTGATCTGTTCATAACCCCACTATCATCTACGCATGGAGCTGATTTTACATAGTGTAGCGAGCGCAGCGAGCCCAAAGAGTGGCGAGGGGACACGGATTACTGCACTTGCCACACTATATAAAATCATTATGAACAGGTCAAAAATCGGTTCGGATCGCTTCGATATATCGGCCAATATTGCATCCGATATATCGGCCAATATTGCATCCAATATATCGGCCGATATCGCATCCGATATATCCGTGAAAATACACAAGTACCAAAGGTTCCAATCAACAATTGAGCTGGCTACTTGGATCTTCCCACATGGATGAACTAAAGAATGTTGGGCTCTGCCCAACTTTGTCACTCTTGTACTGTATGTAACCAGGTTGAAAATGAACATAAAAATTAGCATTTGGCAGAGAGGAGAAAGACAATAACTTTGTCAGACAATTTTTCATAAACACCATAGTAAAAGGATCAGGGATGGACAAAACATTGTAGCGTTAATTTTTAAAATGTAGAAGCCAGGAGGAGTATTCCATGGAGCCAGGGTAGATACATATGCACAGAGCCGGCCCTAGGCATAGATGAACTAGGCACATGGAATGGGCATTTCATTTGCCTAGGGCATTTGGAATGGCTAGGGGCATGCCAAACTTACATAAATATGATGATGTGTCCTCACCCCTTCCCAGGAATAACATGCCCCATTTTGGCCCTTACACCTTCAAAATGCACTGTATCTATTAATATATGCTAGCAAGGTGTCAGGAATCGTGGTGTACGTCTGTGTCTGCATCTTTTACCTGCGGGCTGGTGCATCTTGTGGCACAGACCCGCTGTCAACTCCATCCTTGGTCGCAGTCTAAGGCAGGATGTTCTATGTTGTCATCTGAGGGCCTAGTCGGCATCCCACACTGCATGGGCACCACCATGACACCTGAGGTCAGCTGCCATGTTACTCCAATAGTCTACCCACTAGCATTGATCCTCTGACCTTTGCATTTGATCACATGTTCAAGGTATGCACAGATACTTCCTGGGTTAAATGATGCAGTGGCTTGCAGCCAATCACATGCTAGCAAGGGGATATAAGTCAGGCTCTCAGTAGTCCAAATTTCCTTGAACAACTAGTCTGTTCCTTGTGTTGTCTCCAGAGTCAGCGTTCTAAGGCTCCAGACTAATCCCTGCTCCAGCATCTGCTGCTGCTAGCCAGCTCCATGGTGCACTCTCCATCTGCCATATTCTCTTCAAGCTAATATCATCTCCAGCTTTCCACCTGAAGAAGTCTGTGCTTGGTCCAGAATATCTCCAGCAGAGATCATAATTGGCTCCCAGGCCAAAAGCCTACCTTCGGCTCCTAGGTCGAGAGTAAAATCACTCCCGGCTCCCAGGCCAAAGAATACAACAATGCTTCCCATTGGCTTCCAGTCCAACATACCTACCTGGCTCTCAGGCCAGACTGCTCCCTCGGTTCGCCGATAAACTTCTGCTGATCCCAGTATTCCAGCTATGCATCTCCATTGGTTCCCAGCCCCGCAACTTTACCATGGATTGTAATATCTCAAGTTATCCATTACACACTTCCCCGTGTCTCCAGTATCTCAGTCCCTAGTCAGCTGCGTTCAGATTGTCGATTGCAGCGGCAAAGACCACCAGCGGGTTAGACTCCGTGCCCCTGTTCCTGGTTACTGTCAACACTCTACTCCAGCTGCTCCCCTGTGCATTATCATTCTTTATATGACTAAAGACGGGAAAGAAAAGGTTTGTCTCTTTGTTGGCGCACTAATGAAGAGAAGAGTTTGTTTAAAATAATCCTTTTATTATTATTCACTAAAAAGGAAAGTTATTTGCGTGAAATATTTTCCAAAAAAGTTTTCAATAAAATAAGTCTTAAATTGTTATTCTTGCTATGTGTGTCGCTTTATTTGTGTATTATTTTTATATAATGGTCTCGTATCTCAGTGCAGATATGTGTATATATTTATGGGATGCGGTCATTTGGTCTACTGCATTATGGTCGACAGTCATTAGGTCGAATCCATTAGGTCGACATGCTAAAAGGTCGACATGACTCTAGGTCGACATGGGAAAAGGTCGACATGATTCTAGTTCGAAAGGTCATTAGTTCGACAGGTCAGTAGTTCGACAAGGTCATTAGTTCGACATTGTCTATGTTGACATTCACAAGGTCGACATGGAGTTTTTCACTGTTTTTTGAGCCAACATGTGCCGACAGGCGGTATTTCATGCCCTACCATCCACTAGGGCGTGGTGGGAGAATAAAATAGTGTGCCGAGCGTAGCGAGGCACCGTGCCCGACGCATCGCGAGCGCAGCGAGCGATGCGAGGGGATGCAGTGCACTTTAAACTGTGTCCATGTCAAATGTGTTGACATTCAGGTAAAAAAACAGTGAAAAACCCCATGTCGACCTTGTGAATGTCGACATAGACAATGTCGAACTAATGACCTTGTCGAACTAATGACCTGTCGAACTAATGACCTTTCGACCTAGAATCATGTCGACCTTTTCCCATGTCGACCTAGAGTCATGTCGACCTTTTAGCATGTCGACCTAATGGATTCGACCTAATGACTTTCGACCATAATGCAATAGACCAAATGATCCCAACCCATATTTATATGCTAGGATCAGTTGGGATATACATTCATTGCCTTGCACCCTAGTACAAAGCTATATCAATGTCCTCTGTATTTATGTTTTATAATGGAAGCTTTGTTCCTGAAATTGATTTATTTTCAAAGGATAGGTGTATTGACTTTGTAACTATTGTCGGGAGCAGGCAGGTTTATAATGGCTCAGAAGATTCAGAACTCTATATTAGAATGTATCTCTTTATTTTTCACAACACTTCTGATCTCCTCATGTAATTGTAACATTTACATGTTATGATTGCACTGCATGGCAAGATCATACATATTAAAAAATTGGGACCACCCTTGGGTACAGATAGTACCAACCTGTGCAAAAGAATTTCCCCTTTTCCCTCTCCCCCTGACTACTCATTCTTTATATGTTGTATGTCATTCCGACTCATTAAACTACCAAGTTTTCTGTATCCAGCGTCCCCCACTGGCCCACCAAGGTTGCAGCTGACACATATTCCTAGTCTCTGCTGCTGTGATCTGTGCAACTGGATGATTGGTGCTGTATCAGAGGCAGGACTAGGGCAGAAAACTCTTTAGGGCCGGCTCTGCTTGTCCACAAAAATGAACACAGTAAAAACAAAATAAATGTAGTGCCTGTTGTACTTTTTAATATAAAATGGAAAATTAAATACTATTTTTCTTAAATTGAAATAAACTGCAGCCACAGATCATTGTACATCAGAAATATTGCACCAGGTCACAGCTATACAATATATGTGCTATATAAAATTCTCACAGCAAAAGCCTGTGGAGTTTAACAACCTAATATGATAATTATTTTGGAAGAGCATAATGTATATTTCACTTCACAGGTCTTGATTAAGTTACTTGATGGTAACCATACCTATGTTGTTGTTTGCATTTGTTTTAAATCCATTGCTCCCTCTGCTGGTTAATCACTAGAACTGTGAATCATCTATAAATATTAAAAAAAATAGTAAGGGGTATACGTAATAGCACCCGTGTTCATCGCAGATGTGGGATGCTGGACAATCTCAAACTTTATTTTTTTACTTATTTAAGAGGCAATCGTTTGCATGGCATAGTGTTGCCTTGTAACTTGGGAGGACAGAGAAAGGGTGTCTTTGGTTGGTGCACCAAAAGAGAATTTAATAATAAAACATGACTTTTATTGGTTTCATTAAAATAGTTGCGAAGATATAAAAAAACACAAAAAACACATACTGTAGGACAACATTGAGTGATTTAAAAAGGATATAATATATCCTCACCTAGTGGGACCCCACTTCACACTGTCCCTGAATAATTTTATAATTTTATAAAGCACGGTGGTTGAAATTTAAGAGTGGAAAAGTTATGTCTGGTATTGACAGTTTTACAGTGTGTATGATTATCCAAGATGTAACAATTATCAGATACAATGTATATATTCCTGGGGCTCACTATGCAGTAGCGATAAGCGCCTGAACACGGGTGTGATCCTGTTTCAGCGCTATCGCTGGCTGGCTGGAGCCGCTAGTTCCACAGCCTGTGTGCTGACCGCAGAGCTGTGTCTGAGGTGTCACTGTACTACAGGGAACCGTGTGCTACGGATACCCAGTGTCACCACTGGCCTAAACAGATCAAAATACAATCAATTGGGGGGTAGGGAAGTGGGGTTTAACACACTAGGAGTGCAGTCAAGCGTACGCTTTCGCAAAAGCTTCTTCAGAAACTGGTCCTGAAGAAGCTTTTGCGAAAGCGTACGCTTGACTGCACACCTAGTGTGTTAAACCCCACTTCCCTACCCCCCCAATAGATGCACCCCATCTAATTCTTGTTTGAGGTTAATGTTACTTTAGAGCAGTGGTTCCCAACCCTGGTCCTCAAGTACCCCCAACAGTGCACATTTTGCAGGACAAGTGCTATAATTAGCTCCACCTGTGGATCTTTTCAAATGTGCCTGAATAATGAGTGCACCTGCCGGGTGACCTGGAAAACGTGCACTTTTGGGGGTACTTGAGGACCAGGGTTGGGAACCACTGCTTTAGAGTGTGAGCCTGTAGGCTTGTAAATGTGGTATTTTTTTAATGCCCAGTGTCATAGCATGGTACCTGTGCATTTCCTATTCTCAGAGCACAGGACATGATAAGGCACCTGAGAGTCTTAGTTTTGTGTGCACGTTCCACATCATCCAAAATGGTTTTACGAGCCAACCTGAATCACCCCACATTGTAAAGCCCAATTTACACTACCCAATTAGTGGCACTGCCAATATAAGCAAAGGGCAGCTCTTATTAAAAGAGCTGTATTTTGATGAACTAATCGTATATGTAATTAAGTACATATGCGAATATTATTGGCACAATGGGTGTCGTTATGCCTTGTAAGTGTTTGGTACATTCTGCCCTGGATATTACACACCAATTGTACTGGTTTTTAGCCGCAGCTCCCAGTCAGCCGAAACTCTGGGAGTTGTAGTTCACAACTGCGCCAGCTGCTCCGGAGGAGTGTATGGGAGCGGCTGGCTAGCACTACATCTCCCGGGGTGCACCGGGGCTAGACCTGCTCGGGGAGGGTATGGGTCATTAGGTCGACCAAATGAAGGTCGACATACATTGAGTCGACTACTGAAGGTTGAAACAGACAAAAGGTCGACATGGTCATAGGGTTGACATACTGTATGCATTAGGTCCACATTGGGAAGGTCAACATGTTTTTTGTACATTTCTTGTCCCGAATGTCGACATAGTCGACATGGACACCGTATCGGTGCATCACGACCCCTTGCATGGCTTGCTGTGCTTTCCTATTCTATTCTCCCTTCATGCCCTAGTGGATGGTAGGGCTTGAAATACCGCCTGTCAGTACACGTCGCCTTCGGGAAAAAAACAGTAAAAAACACGTCAACCTTCCCAATGTTGACCTGATGCAATGCAATGTTGACCTTATGTCTGTGTCGACCTAAGACCTGTCGACCTTCAGTGGTCAACCTAATGTATGTCGACCTTAGTTTTGTTGACCTAACAACTTTTTCCCCTCAGCAATAGACTGCGGTGGGGTGATGTCATGGCAGGCGGTGGGGAGACTACAAGTCCTAGCATGACATGTGTGGGGCCAATCAGCAGTGACTGATGGGACTCTAAACGAATCAGGACAGTAAAAGGGCCATGGCTTCTTCCTCTTTATCCATGGCCATGCCCCTCTATCTATGGCCACACACCCTATACCTTTTTTTACCTCAGAGATGTTGGAGGGTATGATTGCTGGGCTCTGTAGTCTTGCAGCTCAGCGATCGCAGTAGGGAAAGTGGCTCTAATTTGCACACCCTCAGTAATAAAAGGTGCCATCTGCTGAGAATAAAGGTGTATGCACAGAGACAGAGGGGATGCAAATGCACGATGCCATCATTACACGACAATAAAAAAAATCATAAGAGGTTGTTGGAATATCATTGGCCAGGTGCCAGTCGGAATCCCGACAATCATTTAACCGACGTCGGGATCCCAACTGTTAAAACACCAGCTGGGTTCCCAACGGCCATCAGCTATTCTCCCTCATGGGAGTCCATGACCCCCATAGAGGGAGAATAGAATAAGTGGCGAGCATGACCTGGACGATTGTGACCGGGACTATTGGTGGCCAGGACAATATCACTGGCCAATGATATACCAACAACCTCTTATGATATATTATATTGTCATGTAATGATCGCATAGTGCATTTGCATCCCCTCTGTCTCTGTACAGCTCAGCGATCACATCTTATACCCCTTTTACACTGCCACAAAACCCCGGGTCGGCGGCGGGTCAGCGGCGGTGTAAATGGGACACGCCGTGTCCTTAAAGGTTGCCATACACACGCAGCTTTATCTTCAGATCTGGCTGGTTGGAACAAAAACATGGTTATGGATGTAAGCAAATGACAGGTGACCATTTGCTTGGAAATGCTGGAAAGCTGACAAACTGTCACTCATCCATAACCATGTTTTTGTTCCAACCAGCCAGATCTGAAGATAAATCTTACTAGTGTATGGGCACCTTTACATGGGTACCTTTATTCCTGACCTGGGTAGAATACGGCTAGGACCTGGGTAGAGGGCAGTGTAAATGGGTACGCCGGGGCATCCGACCCGGCTCCTATTTACATCAATGGGGACTTGCAACCTGCGGACCGCCGCGTCTGCAGGTTGGACGGGGGGCACAGACAGCCTGCGACAGCAGTGGCGGCGGCAGCGGAGTAGGTGAATGGATGCCTGTGTGCGGCATCCATTCACATCCTGGACGATGGCTGGGAGGGGGGGTGCACGGGGGCAGCCCAGCAGCTTACCTTGGTGCTGGGCTGCCCCCAGCACGGCGATTGGTGTTTCCGACAGGGATCACCGCGGTCCCGGCGCTTGGAGATGATGTCATCTCCAAAGGGGTCGCGAAAAGCAGGGAAGCCTTGGCAGTGGGGCTTTAGTGCATCTGAAAATGTGGTAAAAACCCTGATAACTGGATTTTTGCATAATTTTCTGTTTACTACATTCCACCCAGACAGGATGAAAACCTGCCCTGTGCGAATCTGCAAATGGCTTGCAAAATTCATATGCAACTCACCATCGAATGATTTTTCCAGTCTGTGCATAACCCAGAACCTACTCTGCCTGTGCGGTCACACCCCCACCCCTCTCCAAACACCTGCATCTTCTCTGAGAGGTTTCGACCAGGGACGTGCAGTCAGGGGAGGCAGTGCCTCCCCTGTCATTAATGATTAATAAAATAATACAAAGTAAATAATTATGACACCTATTATGTGTCATAAGTATATGCTTTATATTTTAATAATCATTTTTCCCCTTTTTCTTTGCTTCTAATTGGTTATGGAGGCACCAAGTGCGGTGCCTCCGGGTGTCAATGTTAAAGTTTCTGAACTATGGGGCGGGCACAGGGCGGGCTAAATAGCATGCTGTTAATGCCCATTAGAAAAAGTACTACAGGCGGCACGTATAGCAGTGCCTCAGTGACAGTCAGGGACATGCTTTCTGTTTCTGGCTATATGAAAGAACGCCCCTGTCACTGAGGCATATGTGATTGGGCACAGTGGCGCTGCCTCAGTGACAGGGGCATGCTTTCATATAGGCAGAAACAGAACGCGTGTCTCTGACTGTCACTAAGGCACTGCAATAGGTGTTGTTATCTGCCCCCCCCCCCCCTCCCTAAAGCCCCAGCCTCGGCTCCAGCGATACTCAGTGGGAGAATGACTTAACAGACCCCCCTCTCCCCCGGTGCTGGTCCCAGCTCCAGCGCTGAATGTAAGACCAGCGGGGGGAATAACTTGTTGCCTACCGCCCAGCGCCGTCCCGAGCACCCCAAACCAGCTATCCCGTTCACAGTCCAGTGCCCCCTCTCTAACCAGCCACCCCCCTTCCCTAGCCCAGTGCCCCCTTAACTAGCCACCCCTGTCCCCATCCCAGTGCCCCCCTAACTAGCCACCCCTGTCCCCATACCAGTGCCCCCTATCTAACCAGCCACCCTCCTTCCGTAGCCCAGTGCCCACCTAACTAGCCACCCCTGTCCCCAGCCCAGTGCCCCCCTATCTAACCAGCCATCCCCCTTCCCTAGCCCAGTGCCCCCCTAAATAGCCATCCCTGTCCCCAACCCAGTGCCCACCTAACTAGACACCCCTGTCCCCATCCCAGTGCCCCCCTAACTAGCCACCCCTGTCCCCAGCCCAGTGCCCCCCTATCTAACCAGCCACCCCCCTTCCCTAGCCCAGTGCCCACCTAACCAGCCAACCCCATCCCCAGCCCAGTGCCCACCTATCTAACCAGCCACCCCCTTCCCTAGCCCAGTGCCCACCTAACCAGCCAGCCCCTTCCCTAGCCCAGTGCGCACCTAACCAGCCATCTCCCGTCCCCAGCCCATTGCCCCCTAACCAGCCATCTACCATCCCCAGCTCAGTGCCCCCCCCCTTCCCTAGCCCAGTGCCCACCTAACCAGCCACCCCCATCCCAGTGCCTACCTATCTAACCAGCCACCCCCCTTCCCTAGCCCAGTGCCCACCTAACCAGCCACCCCCTTCCCTAGCCCAGTGCCCACCTAACCAGCCATCTCTCGTTCCCAGCCCAGTGCCCCCTAACCAGCCATCTCCCGTCCCCAGCCCAGTGCCCCCCTATCTAACCAGCCACCCTCCTTCCATAGCCCAGTGCCCACCTAACTAGCCACCCCTGTCCCCAGCCCAGTGACCCCCTATCTAACCAGCCACCCCCTTCACTAGCCCAGTGCCCACCTAACCAGCCACCCCCATCCCCAGCCCACCTATCTAACCAGCCACCCCCCTTCCCTAGCCCAGTGTCCACCTAACCAGCCACCCCCCTTCCCTAGCCCAGTGCCCCCTAACCAGCCATCTCCCGTCCCCAGCCCAGTGCCCCCCTATCTAACCAGCCACCCCCCTTCCCTAGCCCAGTGCCCACCTAACCAGCCACCCCCATCCCAGTGCCCACCTATCTAACCAGCCACCCCCCTTCCCTAGCCCAGTGCCCACCTAACCAGCCACCCCCCTTCCCTAGCCCAGTGCCCACCTAACCAGCCATCTCCCGTCCCCAGCCCAGTGCCCCCCTATCTAACCAGCCACCCCCCTTCCCTAGCCCAGTGCCCACCTAACCAGCCACCCCCATGACCCCTATCTAACCAGCCATCCCCTTCCATAGCACAGTGCCACACTATCTAACCAGCCATCCCCTTCCCCAGCCCAGTGCCCACCTAACCAGCCACCCCCATCCCAGTGACCCCTATCTAACCAGCCATCCCCTTCCATAGCACAGTGTCACACTATCTAACCAGCCATCCCCCTTCCCTAGCCCAGTGCCCCCCTAAATAGCCACCCCTGTCCCCAGCCCAGTGCCTACCTAACTAGCCACCCCTGTCCCCAGCCCAGTGCCCCCCTATCTAACCAGCCATCCCCCTTCCCTAGCCCAGTGCCCCCCTAACTAGCCACCCCTGTCCCCATCCCAGTGCCCCCCTAACTAGCCACCCCTGTCCCCAGCCCAGTGCCCCCCTATCTAACCGGCCATCCCCCTTCCCTAGCCCAGTGCCCCCCAAAATTGCCACCCCTGTCCCCAGCCCAGTGCCCACCTATCTAACCAGCCATCCCCTTCCATAGCCCAGTGCCCATCTAACCAGCCATCTCCTGTCCCCAGCCCAGTGCCCCCCTATCTAACCAGCCACCCCCCTTCCCTAGCCCAGTGCCCACCTAACCAGCCACCCCCATCCCAGTGACCCCTATCTAACCAGCCATCCCCTTCCATAGCACAGTGCCACACTATCTAACCAGCCATCCCCTTCCCCAGCTCAGTGTCCCTCTATCTAACCAGCCATCCCCTTACCTAACCCAGTTCCCACCTAAATAGCCACCCCTGTCCCCAGCCCAGTGCCCACCTATCTAACCAGCCATCCCCTTCCATAGCCCAGTGCCAACCTAACCAGCCATCTCCTGTCCCCAGCCCAGTGCCCCCCTATCTAACCAGCCATCCCCGTTCCAGTGCCCCCCATTTAACCTTCCCCCACCAACAGCCCAGTGCCCCCCATCAGCAGGGGTGGTAGAACAATGGGCAGACTCTGTGACGGCATTGTAGAGCCAGTACCGACGGGGTCTGCGGGGAGCACTGGGTTTGGGTAGGAGCTGCTCTGCCAGACTCTGTTGCTTATGCAGGCGGCTGCTCCCGCACTTGCCTGTCAGCGCAGAAGCAACGTGGACCCAGCGCTGCCCACAGAGCTTGTCCGCGCTAGCTCCACCAAGCTAGTGCCTCACCATCCCCTAACCTCACCGCACGTCACTGGTTTCGTCCCGTTTCCCGTTCACACTATGGAGGAGGCAGCGCTTGGAGCAGTGTCAGCTCCCCCACCACCTTCCCCTCCACCGATGACACGCTGACACTCCGCCGTGCCCCCACATGACGTCAGCGAACCACCAATATTGCCGGTTCGCAAAGGCGATGTGAACAGACCACACATGCAGGGTCGTACCTGGACTGAACCGTTTAAAAGTCCCTATGCGACCCTGCATTTGTGATCTGAATGTGGTATGACACTCCCAGAAAACGCTTGCCACCCACAAACGCCAGCTACCTGTCAACATACCTCCCAACATGACCCTCTCCAGGTACACATTGCTCTGTTTCTGGACTTCTCCCTTAATTAATGATTGCCATTACCTGTGTTGAAGCATCTTTCTTATTCATTAACCCAGGGGTGTTAAACACAAGGCCCGCGGGCCAAATCCGGCCCGCCAGACCTCTTCATGTGGCCCGCGCAGCCGCCGCCAGCCTTCACCTTTTATTCTCGATTTTTTTTTTTAAACAAGAAAGCCGCCTCTTCAGCACATGCGCGGCAGCCTACAAGCCAGAGAACGTCTGCCCTCTAGCGCACTGCCGCCGGTCGTCAACCCCTCCTACGCTCCCACCTGCTGTATAGGAGCCAGAGAGAGGAAAGAGCAGGTCCGTCGTGGTGAATGGTGCTGCTGCTGCTGTGCGCTCCAGGTCACTTACTGCTGAGTGTGCACTGCACAGTCACCGGGAGCACGCTGCCCCCCACTCCTGGATAGATAGTGCGAGGAGCGCTACTCACAGGAGGGAGGGGGAAATGCGCCTGTGTGAGAGCGCAGCTGTGTCCTTGGTGGTGGAGCAGCTCAGACTGGAGTGGATGCATCAGAGCGGGTAAGTGTCAAACTCTCTGCCTGTGTGTGTGTGTGCACTGGTACATTGCAGCCCATCATTAATTGCTGTGTCCCATGATAATAAGCAGGACATATGCCCTAAGACTGAGTGCTGCCCCCTGTGCAGGCAGCGTGTGCCCTAATGCACTGCAGTTCACAGCAATAGCAGGAGGGAAATGCTACTGCTGAGTATACAATAATTGAATGCAGTGACAATAATTTATGATAATAAAGAGTGGACACATAGGGGTAGATTTATTATAGCGGCGCGATAGAGCGGCGCCTATCGCGCCGCTATAACAGTTCCTGCTTCGCCTCATTAGCGAGGCGAAGCAGGAGGGGACACCGACAAGATCTACTAAGATCTTGCCGCCGGAGTGGGGGAGCGCTAACTCCCCCCTCCGGCGATGTCCCCTCAAGCTGACAGCACGTCAGTTAACACTGACGCGCTGTCTGCTTCTCCCCGGCCGGCTGGACTGCGCATGCGCGGGATCTCGCTACTCACGCGAGATCCCAGCGCAGCTCAGCGCCAGCAGCAGGGACAGCGCTGTCCCTGCTGTAGACATAGGGCATCGCCGCCTGCAGCTGTCGAAGTCGATAGCTGCAGGCGGCGGAACGGTCAGCGATGCTGACCGTTCATAAATTAGATATGCAGTATGCGCCCTGTACTAAAACTAGTACATGCGCTATGACGCCGTCCCCCCACCGCCGCCGTTACTGCACCGTGTGATAGATCAGGGGAAGCGCTATCCCCTGCCATAAGGCACGGGGATAGCGCATATACCCCTGATCGTCAGATCATAAATCTTCCCCATAGTCCTACAGATACAACCGGCCCTTTGAGGGTGACCAATCTGCTGATGAATTTGAGTTTGACACCCCTGCATTCACCTGAGTGAAAACAGGTGATGGCAATAATACATTATGAGGGAAGTCCAGAAACAGAGCAATGTGTCCCTCCTGGAGAGGGTCATGTTGGGACTTGGGAGGTATGTGTCAATCAGCTTGCAATCATAAAATGCACAGTCGCTCGATAATCGTCAGGTTTTGCAATATCGCAGTACAGCGATCAGGTGTGAATAACCCCCATTGCATTGGTCACAAAGCTCTGCCATACACACACCCCAGGGCCGGGAGTTCCCCACAGCGCCCTCTCCTCCTCCTCCCTTCCTGTTAGTAGCGCACATGTGACTGTGGCTGTGAGCAGCTGACTCGCGTCGCTCCTACTTCCTCCTGTGCAGGGCGCTGTGGGTGCATGTGCTGCTGCTGCTGCCCGACTATGAGATAGACAGAGCGGCAGCCTGACGACTCTGATCCCGTTGTAGCTGCTGACCTGCGGGCAGGAAGAGATGCGTATCCCCGGCCCCCTCCCTGCAGGGAGCTGCTGCTTATTAATGCTAGGACTCCTGTGCTCGGCGCCTGTGTCAGTGGAAGGGTCCAGGAAACCGAATGTGGTGCTGATCCTCACCGATGATCAGGATGTGTCCCTGGGCGGCATGGTAACTACACTATAGGCTACACTGCTATGGTCGCCGCATCCCAGCGCTGCCTTGCGTACGGTCTCCTATCGGTGTCTTCCTTGTTTACATGTTGTTCTCCTCCTCCTCCTCTGTGTGGCCTGTGAGCGGCCGGTGGTGCCATTGGGAGCACTTCCCTGTCACCTGCTCTCTCTCCCGAGTCCCTATTCCTGCTGTTCTCTTACGCTGCGGCTAGTCTGTGCCTGTCCTTTCACTTTCTACAACCAAATGTCTCACGCACTTGCACATTGGCAGGGAGCACCTAGTGCTGTCACTGAGTATACAGTATGCCTCAGCCGGGACACCTGCTCTGCTCTGGATCAAGTTCTAACTTTGTTGCTCTTGACCTACACATAGTAATACATAGTTCCCTAGTGAGGTGTCTTCCTCACTTGGGGTCAGATCAGTTAGCTGCGATGCTCTAGACCAGGGGTGAGGAAGCAGGGAAAAAATCCTTCGGGGGCCATATGTAAAAATTTCTCTTACAAATTGTCCTGCTGCAGCCGTTTCACGCTCTGGCGGCTGCCACTGAATAGGACTGACAGTCTCCGGCTGCTGTTAATTAAGAGGAATCTCGCAAGAACTACCAACTTCTTGCGAGAATTCCCCTGTACTTGACTCATGGCAAAGGGTGGGGGGGCCACTCACACCGGCTACGGGGGCCGCATACGGCCCCAGGGCCTGAGGTTCCCCACCCCTGCTCTAGACTCAATCCAATCACCCAGTGCTGTTTAGAACACGGTTGTTGATCTAGTCGACATCGAGCTGCATTTACAGACCGCAGAGGACATGGTTAACGACCAGCAGAAGCACGCATCGTTAATGATCTAATGCATACACAAAAGCAGTCAAATTCTGCCTATGTGGTTTATGGCTAGGTGCATATCGTTTATACCCCTTTTACACCGCTGAAAAATCCGGGTCAGCGACGGGTCAGACCCGGATCTTCGGCGGTGTAAATGGGTTCAAGCCGTGTCCATTTACACGGGTCCTCTACCCAGGTCCTGACCTGGGTAGAACATGGTTAGGACCCGTGTAGAGGCCGGTGTAAATGGTTGGGCAGCGGGTCTGTGCACGGCGTGCAGCGCAGGGGAAGCTGTCCCCGGCTGCTGCGGGAGGAGGGGGGTGTCTGCGGCTGCTGAGGGGGGGCGAGCTGTCAGGCTGCTGAGGGGGCAGATGGAGGGGATGCTGGTTGCTGTAACTTCACATCGCCATCTGGGAAGTCGCCAGCGGGGTCCCTCCAGTGTATGGGAAGTAACTGGTGAGGGTGCCTGCAGCGGCCGGGCACTACCGCTACTAGTTCCCATCCGCCACAGGGACTTCCCATACACTGGAGGGACCCTGCCGGTGACTTCCTATATGCTGGATGGACCCCCCGCCCACCTGCACTGCCGGACCCCGCTGCCTGGAGGCTGGACCCCATGCTGGGGGGGGGGGGGGGGTGATGTGGTGCTGCTGCTGCAGGCCATTTGTAATGACATCCACAAGGAATGGCAGGGCTGACCCAGGTTCAGTGTAGGTGGTGCAGACCCTGGTCTGACCCAGGTCGAATTGCTGTGTAAATGGGGTATGAAGCAGGGTCCCTGGAAACACCCATGTTCAAAGACCAGGGTTTGACCAGGGTTTTTGGTGTAAAAGGGGTTATTAGTGATTACGAAAGATAAAGATACGGTTTACATTAAATAGTGGTAAAGCAAACTCCTTGTTGTTTGAGATCGTTCAGTGTGTAGTATGCACATATGGTTCATTCGAAAGGACTCCACAACCCAAATTATTCCTAAATATAATGATTGTATCAATACCCCACCCCTGAGCTTTACACACTAATCCTAACTTACCTTTGTACATTGTGGAACATCTCTGGATTGGATTATTAAGATATTAAACCTTCATTGGCAATATGATTAGTATAATTAGTAATCATTTTATCCTGTGTTTGTAGAATGCTTTAACCAAGTGGTTTCCAAACTTTTTGAATCACTGTGCCCTAGAGTTTCAGCAGTTTCCCATGGCACCCCTAAGCCAAACATTTCTTATTGATAAACCGCCAAAATTGGTAAATTGTAGTTTCCTCTCACCCCTAGTTTCAGTTATCTGGTGCAGGACAGGGGTGCACTTCTATTTGTTTGCATTTTAAGAGTGCCAGACACCAGCGGAAACAGTTGACACAACTAAGCTAGACAGGCCTTAGGTCGACATGGGGAAGGTCAACAGTCAAAAGGTTGATGGGGTTTTTCCCCCTTTAAAAAAAAAAAAAAAAAAAAATAATAATAATTGTATGCCATACTATCCACTAGGGCATGGAGGGAGAAAATATAAGTGTGCCGACATTCAAGACAGAAATGTGAAAAACCCATGCTTCACCTATCACAGTGCCGATTTGGTTTTGACCTAAACTCTTGCCAACCCTGCAAGTGCCCTGCAGCACCCAGAGTGCCACAACACCAAGTTTGGGAACAGTTTCCTTTAAGAATAAACATCTGTGCAACGTGCCTGCATGACCTCTGTTTTGGTTGTTTTTGAGGTTTGTTTTTGCAATAAACCATGAGATGCAGAGTCTTGTTATTATACGCAATACTACTTATGAGTAATGGGCCCTACACACGGGGCGATTACAGCCCTATTTCTAAGCGTTCTGTCTAGATTGCTTAGAAACGAAGCAAGGATCACTCCGTGTGCATGCAGTATAAATCTAGTCATCGCCCGTGTTCTCTGTATTGAGCACTGGCAGTGACAGATCGCTCAGCACACTACTGCCGTCGCCATATGTGTACGGGGCATAACTTCCCTCATAGTGTTGGGGAATGGAGAATGACTTGTACTGTATAGGACAGGATTTATCAGCATTGTTTAGGCTGTATCAAGCCTTGGAGTGAGATAAAGTAATGGTGTTGACCAATTGGCTTCTAAGGAGCAGATCCCCTTAGCTACAGATTCATGTGTGGCTGCAGTTTCAGGTTTACGGCCTGGCCTAATCAATTACTGTCCGATTTCCACATGTAGCTGTGTACACACTAGTTGATATATCTGCATATAAATTGAGCTGTAACTATATCTATAGACGGATCAGGCAGCGTGTTCTCTAACAGACCAGTTCAATCCTGTCTGAGCATTAACTAAAAGTTATGGGCCCTACACACGGAGCGATATTCAAGTGTTTTCTGAGCGATTTTACATAATTTCACTAGATTCAGAAAATGGCTGAATAATTGTCTGTGTGTGTAGTGTACACAGTGATGTAAATGCGCGGGTTCTTATCTGGGGCCAATTAACCAACACGCAAGTTATTAATCGGTCGCGGCCAGTGTTCTCACTGGAGAATACTGACCCTGACATGTCGATCAGCACACAGCGCTGTGCAGTGCGGTGTGCTGAGCAATGTAGCATCACTAATTCCCTCCTGTTGCCCCGTGTTTTGGCCATAACACCTATATTGCAACTGTTGCATATTTAATAACTACACTTGAATCCCTCGATTCTATCTACAGATATCAGTGTGAACCACATTATCCACGTTATATCAAATCATTCCGATCACTTATTTATTTACAGTCTCTTGAGAGACATATATATATATATATATATATATATATATATATATATATATATATATATATATATATATATATATATATATATATCTGTGCAGGGTCCGGCACTCCCCCATTCTTACATGCATGTACTCTGCCCGGGTGCCCATCCAGAGGGATAAAATCCACCATATACGCTCCAAATAAAGATGTCACTCCGGGTCTTGTTTAAGTGCAAAAAGGTGCTTTACTGCTGTGTACGGCGTTTCGGGACTAGCCCGTCTTCAGGACATACACTGTGTATGTCTTGAAGACGGGCTAGTCCCGAAACGCCGTACACAGCAGTAAAGCACCTTTTTGCACTTAAACAAGACCCGGAGTGACATCTTTATTTGGAATATATATATAATTTTTTTTTTTTTTTATTAAAGGAGCTTCCTGCTAACACGGATCCTACTATTACAAAACTGTCCATCAAAACACCCATGTGATTACCTTTAAGGGGTAGAAGATGCCAGACAGTGGGGGTTAGTCTAATTCTATCATCCATTCACATGCCTGTAGGGGTTCGGGGGGCGTGCGGGCAGCGTCTGGAGGACTCGCAAGGCTGCAAAATATCAATGAAATCACCCATGATCTGTATTGATGAAAACTTCTGTGAGGTGCAGACGTGAATAATATGAATTGTAGTTGAGCAGCTCCAGTTTGTCTGGGCAATTAGCCAAAGGAATACTTAGATTGCCACAGTTGCGTATATAATAGCTACACTTGAATCTTTCAAACACTGACTTTTATGTATGGGCACTGAGTCAACCAGCATGAGTTAAGGGGCCTACACACGTAGCGACCGCAATGCTCAGCAAGATCTCTCCGCACACAATGAAACACTAGGCAGCCCCTTGGGCACAGCCCATCGCCGAACTAACCGCCCGCACTGCTAGGTACGAATGGCAGTGGTTGTAAGTTCATACAAGGCGCCCCCCCACACACACACACACACAGCATTTGTGGCTATCATACTGTATATGCCATCTAATAATAATTTTTTTTATTAGATTATGTTTGATATATATTTTGTTTATGAAATAAAAAACACAATGCTTCTCATCTTGAAAAATGTACTCATTTTTTTGCACATCATTTTAGTTTTTTTGTATCTTTATGTAATGAAATAGATATTTTTTGTTTTATAAATGAGCATCTGACAGAAACTATCCATATAATCTTCTAAATGCAAGATTTGTATCAGCGCTCATTGTTTACAATTGCTATTACCCCAGACAGAGTATTTTTATATATGTTTATAGAGTAGATGATTTAAAAAACAAAACAAAGGTTGGTTAATACCATTTTATATGTATGTGATTGAATAAGGATGCTGTCGGCCAGTATAAGGAGGCTACTGACCAACGCTAGGCCAGCCCACTGTGGAAGTTGAGTAGGGGCGTGGCCTAGCGTCGAGATCACCACCATTGTCTATTAGGGGAGGACAGAGTGTAACCGGCTCCGACTTAAGGTGCATTGCACCCAATCTATGCTCTCTGACTGCGTTGATTGAGAACCGCCAACGTTGGTACGTCATTTTATACCTCTGCCTTGTATGTTCTGTGTTGGATTAAACTTTTACAAAAACTTTCTTCCTAATTAATATCCACAATTTCTGTACCTTATTGTGCTGTGAATTGCATTATAAACTTGAAGAGTAGTAAATAATATTCAATTATTTCCACCTGGCAGAAATATCTTCCGTTTTAATCAAGGAAAAAACTGACGCCGATAGTCGAAAATGGCCGCAGATTTGACGCTTCGGATGCCATTTGCAACCATGCAGATTCGACTTTGAAAAAAGTCAAATCTGCACAAGCGAGTCCTGACTGTTTTCGGCCAGGCCAGCCGCTGGGCGGAAATATTTTCCTATATTGAGTAGTGGAGAAACAGCTGTCTAGTTGTAACTTCACCTTACCTTAACTAGATTTCTGAAGTCAGACATTTGATATACTGTAGCTCTGTTAGATTGTAAGATGTACTTGGTAGACAATATGTTCTACTGTTCTGTTTATAATTAGATTTCCTTGTCTCTCTTTTCTAGACTCCATTAAAGAAGACTAAAGCGCTAATTGCAGATCTTGGCATAACGTTTACCAATGCCGTAAGTCTTTTTCATTTTATTTTAGATAAATGTTCAAGCGCAATGAAAATATGACAACCATATGTAAGTACAGTGTTTGTTAGGATTCCAGTAATTTTATACTGATCGACAAGAAAACTTCTACTCTGTGCTGGTTTTCTGTGCTCAATCATTGGAGGACTGCCCATGGCGGGCTCTGTGGGTTAAAGGAGTTGTTGCAAAGTCCTCATTTGTTTTCACAAGCTATTATGGGGAGGATTGCAGAGTTCACAACATATAACCTCCCGGCACTATAATTTTGACTCCTCTTCACATGATGTATTGTGAGGAAATCTGCTGTGTGACTGCTGACATAAGCACATATGTTCAATATACTATTAGCGGCTGACCTTTGCTGATTATATTATATATATCAGCACCAAGGTATGCGCCTCCATTTTTTCTTTTCCATTTGCAGTATTTAATTGTTAGCCTTTCTTTGGCCGTTCACTTCTCAAAGAAGTCCTGCAATTAAGTTTAATGTTATAAAGCATGGACAAACAGTGATCTTTTCAAATATATATCTATTTAATTAGGTCCTGTGCACTGTGCAGACTATTTGGGGGGTGGGCGTGGAATTCAATTAGCTGCGGTTAAATCCAGGGGCAATTTATTTAACCCCAATAGCTGACACCAACTTGGACTTTGTTTCACCTGCCCAGAGGCTGGAGAAACAAAATCCTCTTTATTTTTATTTTTTGTGGCAGCGATTGTGAAAACATATGGATCTGGGAGCTTATTCGGATCTGTGTGTTTTTCACATAGTAAGGGTTAAGTGAAGGAATTAATTGTATTGCCCGGGGAGAGGGGCCCATCCGGCAAAGAGACCTGTTTTTTTTTTTTTTTTTGGGGGAGGTTTTTTTGTATGGAAGAAGCCAACAAGTTGCAGGAATACTGGGATTTAAATCTTAAAAACACCTTTCTGAGATCTCCTGTTAGGATTGGTGAAGCTCCTAGATAATGGTTTGAGTATGGGACTTTGGGTCGACAGCAAATAGGGCGATAAGGTCATTATGTCGACGCAAGCATTGGGTTGGCATAGGGAAGGTCGACAATCAAAAGGTCGACATGGTGTTTTTCACATTTGTTTGTCTCCAATGTCGACACAGTCGTCATGGGCACTAAAACATAGCACCGTGTCCCCTCGCTACGCTCGCCATTCTTCGGGCACAGTACTATGCTTGGCGCACTATTTTATTCTCCCATCATGCCCTAGTGGATGGTAGAGCATATGAAATACTGCCTTTCGGCTCCAAAAAAACTCCATGTCGACCTTCCTGCATGTCGACCTAATGGTTGCCGACCTACTTGCTGTTGACTCAAAGTCCGGATACCAATGATTTTCCTATTCAGGGCTTAGGGTATTTACTGTACAAATTTAATTGGTCAGTGGATTCCTTAAAGGCTGCCTTCTGCGGAAATCACTAGAACAACTAAGGTGGAAAAAAGCATCAGACTTTGGGGAGTGTTCAATTGCCCGTGGTTATTTACTGCAGGCAGTTGTATCTGTGGGGGCAATCCTAATGCCCCATGGAAAGTTTACAGCTTGATCTTGTATACTGCACAATTGGGCGCACAAAGCATCAGAGGGGAATTAGGAATGGTGGGAGACATCTATATCTATCTATCTATCTGCAATAATTTCTACATATGAATCTGTTTCTAAAGCGCACATGTTATTAATCATATCTATGAATTAGTTTAAATGATTTTCTGTTTGTTATTGTGGGGTGGGAATGGGCATGTATTATTATAAAGATTTAAACTGTGAATAAAAAAAAAGTAGGAGGAAACCGTGGTGACTGATGCAATACAGCCTCTACACCTCCTGTAGCTGGTGCGGAGAATCTCTGTAGAAAGTAACTGTGCATGTTTTTGTCTGCAGTACGTTGGCAGTGCCCTCTGCTGTCCAAGCAGAGCCAGTATTCTGTCTGGGCGATACCCGCATAACCACCATGTTGTCAACAATACAATAGAGGGAAACTGTAGCAGCAAAGCCTGGCAGAAGACACTAGAGCCTTACACCTTCCCAGCTCTTCTCCAGTCCATCGGCTACCAGACATTGTTTGCGGGAAAGTACTTAAATCAGGTATTGATAATGTATTTGGTCTTCACTAGATGGGTTTCACGCTTGTCTGTCTGCGCTCAATCAGAAACGTTCATAAATATCCGCACAGAATGATAAAAGTCCTCTGCTCCCATCTATACCTATAACAGAGTGGTATACAGAAATAAGGTCTGTTATTTGTTTATTGGTTGACTTTTCTGTAAAGGTTCAAATTGTAACCTTTGTCTTGGTGCTCTGGCTCAGAACACCAGGATGTTTCATGAGTGTTCTCCGACTAAGGTTTCCACACCTTCATTTTGATGGTATCTGGATGATAGATCACTCGCTTTTGGCCATTTTACAGCATTTAGGCGAAAATGGCTTACTGTCATTTGCTCCCATGCATTACCAGATTTTTGTTCCCATCACAGATTGGACAGATAAATCTACATTTTAAAACTTCAAAATGACCTAATATTTCCTACATTTCTTGTTATATATTAATCTAATGTTGTTTTTGATTTGTACAGTATGGAGTGGAGGATGCCGGTGGAATGAGCCATGTGCCTCCTGGGTGGAGTTATTGGTATGCTTTGGTAAGTAACATTTCACATACAGGTACTTAAGCTCTGAAGCAGGCTACACACTGGATGATATGTTGTCTGATCCAGTGGATTGGACAGACATATGGAGCACGTTGTCTAGTATGTCACAATATGTCACTGGCTATGTGTTCTCCTGCGTGTTGTCGGTGACCTGCATACTAATGAGAACCGTGCTACCGGATGCAGAATGCAGGTCCCACCGGCCGTGCTGCCAATGGGTACACACATCGCTTGGTGTGTGCCCAGGTTTTGAACAATGCCACTTAAGTAATATTTCCTATTTTGCTATGTATAATCCAAGCTTCCTGTATTATTGGGATTTCTATAAATCTTATTGATGTGGTTGCTTATTTTGAAGATTGTGTGGACCCTTCTAAATAGATATGTATTAAACAGAACAAGCAACACGGATAACCTGCACACTTTATGTATCAGGCCAGTTATGTTCTCATTTAATTTATAGTCCTAGCTTGCTCCCGTAATATGCGGAGCGGAGAAGGGCGGTGGCGGGAGCCCAAGCATCGGTCTCCTGCAGGGGAATATACAGTGAAGGGAGGCAGTATTTGGTACATTCAGAGAAGGGTGGGCAGGCTGGGAGACATAGTGAATGGGGGCACGCTGGGGGACACACAGTGAAGGAGGGGCACGCTGGGGGACACACAGTGAAGGAGGGGCACGCTGGGGGACACACAGTGAAGGAGGGGCACGCTGGGGGACACACAGTGAAGGAGGGGCACGCTGGGGGACACACAGTGAAGGAGGGGCACGCTGGGGGACACACAGTGAAGGAGGGGCACGCTGGGGGACACACAGTGAAGGAGGGGCACGCTGGGGGACACACAGTGAAGGAGGGGCACGCTGGGGGACACACAGTGAAGGAGGGGCACGCTGGGGGACACACAGTGAAGGAGGGGCACGCTGGGGGACACACAGTGAAGGAGGGGCACGCTGGGGGACACACAGTGAAGGAGGGGCACGCTGGGGGACACACAGAGAAGGAGGGGCACGCTGGGGGACATACAGTGAAGGAGGGGCACGCTGGGGGACACACAGTGAAGGAGGGGCACGCTGGGGGACACAGTGAAGGAGGGGCACGCTGGGGGACACACAGTGAATGGGGGCACGCTGGGGGAGGTACAGTGCATGGGGGCAGAGTGGGGGACCATTCTGATGTGATTAATGGTTCAAAGAATGTCAGGCTGAATGGTCGGCCCACACACATTTTCACATCACCATATCTGGCCCTATTGTTTTAGTCAACATGAATTAACATTTTTTTATTTTTGTAAATCCAGAAACAAAGGGGGAAATTTAATAGGATGAGAGATTCAGAAACATTTTGAAAAATGGTTAGAATAAAATAAAAGGTACATTTAGGATGAGAGATTCAGAAAGTGAGAGATTTGGGAAGAAATCTCCAGTTTTTTAAAAGCGGCAATCATTTACACTGCAAAACCAGTTTAAACTGGAGATGTCTTACCAAATCTCTCACTTTCTGAATCTCTCATCCTAAATATACCTTTTATTTTATTCTAACCATTTGTTAAAATGTTCTGCACATGGTTTGCTTTATAATACATAAATTAAAATAAAGGGATGTTTCTGTTGCCAGTGTACTATAGTACAGGGATAAAGAATCAATTACAGTAGATGTTTGCTGTCATTTTGACCTTTAAGCACTTTAGAGTGGTTCTGGGTAATGTTTGCTACATCATTACCTTCACCATGACAACCTGACATTCTGCTTCACATGTAAGCTAGTAATGCATAACAAAATGATTTTAAGTAATGTTTTACTATTCCCACCACTAAACCTCCAAGTGTTTCTTGTGCACTCTCCTCTCCTGCCAAGCTTCTCTACACCTTCTTCATCTATAGGCTGTATTTCTTGATTACCACCCCTCTATTCAGTTCTCTCAAAACTTCTGTCTTTTTTATGTATTCTCAAGAAAACCTCTGATCCTGAAACCAAAATGTACCTGGGCCATGTAGATTTCGTTAACCATTTTACCTTACCAAACTATATAGCTACTTATATGTATGGGTTAACTCACTAAATCCACTCAGTAAACTGGGTGAAGTGGGACTCCATGTAACTACTTAATGCCTTGTGTAGTTATGTCCTAAGGGTATTTATTATTGGCTGATACACTACATATGTATATGTATACATATGTATACAGGAGAAGATTAATAGACCTTCAAACTTATAGAGGTTCTGCAAAAAGCAATTGAATTCCAGCTTCATATATGTAGTGTTCCCGCTAGGCTTGTTTTACAGGGCGCCGTCCCCTGCTCTTTTTTTTTTTTTAAACTTCTAAAGCTGCCCTGCCCTTTAAGCAGCTTTCACTGTACCCCCACTGTTCCCCCACCCCCGTCCCCCCGCCATGCTGCTGTGTAAGTCCAGCCCCTTGGGCAATGAGCACGAAATGTCCCCCGTCCCCCCCCCATCCCCATAATGTGTACTGGGCATAACGCTGTGTGCCATAATGTGTACTGGGCATTACGCTGTGTGCCGTAATGTGTACTGGGCATTACGCTGTGTGCCGTAATGTGTACTGGGCATTACGCTGTGTGCCGTAATGTGTACTGGGCATTACGCTGTGTGCCGTAATGTGTACTGGGCATTACGCTGTGTGCTGTAATGTGTACTGGGCATTACGCTGTGTGCCGTAATGTGTACTGGGCATTACGCTGTGTGCCGTAATGTGTACTGGGCATTACGCTGTGTGCCGTAATGTGTACTGGGCATTACGCCTGCCCTTAAAAAATCCTAGAGTGAATACTATATATTTATTTTATGCCAGGAGTATTGGGCCAGCAGTAGTCATCAGGAGAGATCTCTGGTTGTGCCCATCGGCAGCAGATCCATAGTCTGAGAGTCCTTTGGCTATGCCTAATTTTGAAGCCTGATCCATACTATGATTTAAGAAAAAGCCTAAGGGCTATTTCAGAAGCTTTGGCTCCTGCCGGACGGCGAAACCCCGCACGGCCAGGAAGCCGTGCCGCATACAGCAGTTAATAATGGACACAAATGTGTCCATTTACATGGGACGGCCACGGCCTGGCCGCCTGGTTGCAGCCGGATCCCACCACTAGAAGGGACGGCTGCCGGGCTGTGGCCATCCCCTCCATTGTAAACTTCAGTGTGCGGCACGGCTTCCTGCCCGTCCGGCAGTAGCCGGACCGTGTGAAATAGCCCTAAGGGTATATCCCACTCAGTAGAAAGCAAAGCTAACCACAGTGGTCACCAACCCGTCGCTCGGCAGCGATCCAGGTGGCTCGACCACTCTGCAGCCGCCCGACCCTCCATTACCCTCTGCCGCCTCCGGTTCCCTTCGCCCTCTGAGGGGAGGAGAGCGCCCATCGCGCGTCTCTCCTACCCCTCACTGTGCATCCTTGTGACTGGGCCATCCTCCAATCAGGCGCGCGAGCTTTGATTGGCGGACAACCCAGTCACAGGAAAGTGAGTGTGGAAGGAGACGCACGGTGTGCTATGCTCTCCTCGGCAACATGACAGGGACTGCAAGGGGACGCCAGACTGTCCTCTCCCCACCCAGCAGCAGCAACAACGGTGAGTGCTGCTGCTGGGAAATTAGCACTGTGCGGTCATAGCAGCTTTCTGGCACCGTGGTGGACATAGCAGCTTTCTGGCACCGTGGTGGACATAGCAGATTTCTGGCACCGTGGTGGACATAGCAGCTTTCTGGCACCGTGGGGGGCATAGCAGCTTCTGGCACCGTGGGAGGCATAGCAGCTTTCTGGCACTGTGGGGGCATAGCAGCATTCTGGCAATATTGGGGGAAGATGTGTATCACACCCCCATTTTCGTTGGCCGCACCCCATGTGGCTACACCCGTTTTTTGCACCCCGTACCGCCAGAGTATTTATTTAAAATGGCACCACAATCAGGCGGGCATTGTGTTTATGGCCTTACTGTGGGTATTGGGGGCATTGTGTAACTAGCACTGTTGGTGGCATGCATATATATGGCACAGTGTTTATTCAGAAAGGCTGTTCTCAGAGCGCTGGCCATGCCCCATAGCAGAAAAAATGGGGAATGTGGCCTTGCAGGAGTGCCACGATAGTAGGTCATGCCCCCTAATTTCGGGATATCCCTTTTTCTCTGCCTCCAGTGTTGGGAGGTATGTATGCTGCATATTGGACATTGCAGTGTGTGGTATATTGTGTCTGGGGCATTGCGGTATGTGGCATAATGTGTCAGGGTCATCAGTGTGTGGCATAATGTGTAAAGGGCATTATTTAGTTATTAGGCAGATTTATTTTTTTTACATTTTATTTTAGTAGCTCTTCGGGTGGGTTATTTTGGTTGGAGACCCCTGTTATAGATCATATCATGCTAGCACAGTCTTTTGGTCCTTCGGTCTTGGTCCCACAATGACTATATTCCAGCTCAAATTAAACTACGTCCTGTGGCTTTAAGTTATACAGTGGTTTGAATAATTTTACCACTTAAGGGGGATCCTGTAAGCCATGGTAAATTACCAGGGCTAAATACCGTGCCTTGGGGCTATTTAGCCCCAATGCCAACACTTATCAGTGGTATGGTTACCAAATCAGCGGTAAGATGAGCTTTTTATCCTCGTTTGCGGCCTTGAAAATACATAGGTCCATGACACTTCACTAATTCTATGTGTTTTCCCAAGAAAAACAAAATTTCGGCTTGAATAAAAACAGGCCTTAATTGGATACCCCAAAAATTGGCAAACAACACAAAACACCCCTATTTAATATTGTTGGATTCATAATATCAGCAGTGGATACAAAATTAAATACTACTGAATAACTGGAGGAAATACTTGTTTAAAGTCCTGATCTCTGTACTTCCCAGTGGAACTGAAAACATTACTGCAAAGTCTGCAAGCTTTACTGAAAGCAGAAGTGTTCCCTGTTACTTCTGCCCAGAAAATAACCAGCTTTTAATGAGTGGGTTCTTTTTTGTTTTGCTTTTGTGAAATAGTCATCAGGTCTTCACATCATTGTTAATTTGTGGCAGCTGAATCCATTTGTTTGCACAAGGCATCTCCAAATGGAATCTCAGAATACAGGATCACTATGTTTGCTTTCATGAATATGCTTTTTCATGAAGACAAAACTTTTTTGCATGAGTTCCCCCATGTGTTAATATGGAGTAGGGCCATGGTTTCATAGGATTCTGCAATCTGTCATGGGCAGAAAACCATTTGGTGTCCATTTCTTCACTTTAGGCGGCATGCAAAAATTCATCACCATAAATGAAGTCAGAATTATTTATGTCCTGACGGAAGAGTTTACTGTTACTGGTCCGGAATTGCAGCCATCCACCGTTATATCAGATACTGTAGTAACAATAGTAGCTTGGTTACCCTCCCATTATGGGGACACTAGTGCATTGTGAATAGATCCCCTTTCAGTTTTGTTGAACCCATATATGTAGGACATTCAATTAGCGGTGCATACAGTTATCTTCTTTTCCATTGGAATCTAGCTAGGCCTGTTTAGTCTGTGGCACCTTACCTCATATGCACAACTAATTTCCTTATTGCGAGCTTCTTCTTTTTCTAGTAACACCCAGTGTTATTACTGTGTAGAGTCACCGTTTTAAAGCTGTGAGTTTGCTGATGCTGCATAAATGTGACTAAAAATAACTACCTGTAGGTCATTGAATGCTAATTATAAACCGATTGTATTTATTATTACACCTTATTTCTCTGCAATTATTCAGGGAACCATGTCAGGGCAAGTGAACAATGAAGCCAGTGTCTGCATTGATTTACTATCATGGCTGGCACCTGAACTATGGCTTCTGTGGCTGAGGTTGTATAATGCTGGCTTGTGTATAAGAATGACAAAGGAAAATAAATCCTTAAGAGAGTGACAAATTATATATTTTTAAATAGTAATGAAATATTATTATTTTGTAGTTCATAGACCACTTTTAGGGGTCGATCCTGTTAACTGTTAATCTTTAACAGATCAAGTATCTTATGGACTCGTACCAAAGTCGTTGAGATTTGGCTGTGAGTGGGGAGAGTTGTTGGGTGGTTAACATAGAATTTGATGGTAGAAAAGAACCACTTGGGCCATCTAGTCTGTCCTTCTTTATCCTTTAGGTAATCTCAACCCCAGTTGCAGTTGCTCTGTCTTTGCAATTATATATCTTCCCCTTGCACCTAATAGGATTTAGCCCCTTAAGCTGCCCATACACGGTCCGTTGTGGACCGGCTCTGTTCTGTACTATGCGATGCGCGCTCCCGCGCATCACATAGTACGGTACAAAAAGTATGTGCTGCACATACTTTTTGTACTAGCTACACATCGCATTGCATGCACAAGGCATGCGATCCGATGCGATGCGTGCTATTTAAGTCCCAAACGGATCCGTTAAACGGACCGTGTATGGGAATCTTTAGTGTTTAGAAAGTTTATCTGAGGCCTCAGGAAACTTTACTGTGTCAGGGTGAAGTGAAAAACCAAGATGGTGCAATGTGGGGAGAAAAATGAAACCGAATATATTGCAACAGACAGCTGGGCAGGTGGAATGCACTTGTGTGTTTCCATTAGTGTTTGCTGTTCTTCTTAAGTATCTTCTGGAGACAGAACTTTCAATTTCACTGGCATTCTGCATTGATTTCCTTGGGCTTTTGGCAGTAAACTTTATCTTTAAGGTGTGCCAAAATGAAAAGGAGACTTTTGCGGTAGCTGTGTTGTATCTAATCGCAGTGGGTTAATCTGTTTGGTGATAGTAAGTTTAATTTGTATAGCACACTTTCTCCAACAGGATAGATGGTGTGCACACATGCGTAGTGAACAGTTTCCCCCTCAGATTCTTCGTTCCTGGAAAGTTGTTTTGTGCGGTCAGATGCATGATGGATTCCTCCAGATCAAAGGATGAAGGCGGTTTACGGAGAGCAGTGTCTTGCATGGTGCACCGTATTCCGGTGGTGCTGATTCTAACGAATGAGATCCTCCACAGCAGAAATCATGGCAGGGTTTGTGACAATATGCGACTGCCTAGTCCTTGGCTAATCCTTGATGCTTTCGCATCCCGCCTCATAACACTGACACCACCGGAATATGGTGCACCGTTCAAGACACTGCTCTCTGTACACCGCCTTCATCCTGCGATAAATTTCTGAAGCATGCACGCCTTCTCCGCAAATAAATGCAATAACAGCTATTTGCACTGTTTTGGAGGAATCCATCATGTGTTCTACTGTGCAAAACAACTTTCTAGGAATGAAGAAACTTATAGGAAGCTGTTCACTACACAAAAATGCACCACCTATCGCCAAACACATTAACCCACTGTAATTAGATAAAATGCTGCTACAGCTAAACTCTTTTCAATTGGCACACCTTATACTATAAGAATATGTGTTCATTTTAACTGGCTAATTAAATTTTATTAAGTTCCTTTGAATTTACTTTTATTTTTTGAATCGTCAGTCATAAATGTAACGCCTATGTTTTTTTGTTTCTTTTGTGTTTTGTAGGAGAAAAATTCCAAGTACTATAACTACACTCTGTCAGTAAATGGGCATACACGTAATTATGGACAGAATTACAGTGTAGATTACCTGACCGATGTCTTGGTAAGAACATTTTTTATTGTGTTTATTTTGGTTGTCAGCAAATTCTGAATAATTGAACCAAACAGTTGGTTTAGTAGCTAAATACTTTAATTAGTTCAAATTTTAAAAAGCCAAAATTACAGGTGAGATTGTATTATTTAGGTTGTGTCTGTTTGATTTTAGTACACAAATGTATTCTTTTGTTGGCTGTTCAGCTGCTTCCCAGCTACTGATGAGGTAGTTACATTGTGTGATATTATATAGCATTCTGTGTAAGGGAAAGAACTTTACACGCAACACAGTTGTACAATATTGTTCTTCTATTAAAGTAATTGACATTCTAAAAGATTATGGGGAACATTTATCTTGCTTTGGAGAGAGATAAAATGGAGATGTTTCATAAAGCAACAAAAGCACTTTTGTCATTTTTCTTTTTAGTTCCGTCTATGAAATGACAGAAGCTGATTGGTTACTTTGGTTAGCTTATCTACTTGATCTCTTTCCCAGGGTTGATACTTCTCCCCTTATAGGAAATATATGGGTTGGGTTTGTTTTGTCGACATTTATAATAATGACATGGTCCTAAATGGCAATGTTAACACTGATGAAATATTGACATGCTTAGGTTGACAAACTGTGCTAGTGTTATGGTCACTTACAGCTTTGACGTTGCAGCAGTGTCTTCTGATCCAGAGGCAGAATTTCTCATCCGAACCTTAACCCTCCCTATCCTAGCCTTGATGCTAGTCCTCCAGTCCTGCAGCCTAAACCTGTGCTACCTGCACAATATTTTACATGGTGAATATGTCAACATTCTGCAGATATCATTATTGTTCCATGAACAGCATTTCAACAATATCGACATTGTGACTGCATCCCAAAATATATACAGCATGCTAAACGATTGTATGAAATATCATGCTTACCTCTTCGGAGATTAAGAACATTTGATAGTAATGCATTATCCATTTATCTTTAACAGGCCAACATTTCCCTGGATTTCCTAAATTACAAATCAAATTATGAGCCTTTCTTTATGATGATCGCCACTCCAGCGCCGCACTCGCCGTGGACAGCTGCTCCTCAGTATGCAAACACTTTTGCCAATATCAGTGCTCCAAGGACCAACAATTTCAATGTTCACGGAAAGGTGTGTTACCTGGGGACGTTTATTAAATCAGTAGCATAGAAATTGTGCTCTCGTGTTCTAATTAACACTCCTAAATGTGTCTTCCTCTCTTTATAAATGTATAAGTTGAATCTTACCATATTAGAAATGCTTGGGACTGGAGCTCTGGGTTTTGGAATATTCGGATACCGTAATGAGTAGAGACAGGATTATATGCAACATAAAAAGCTTGAAATATGCATGCAAAATACTTAAAATATGCATAAAAAGTGTTAAAATATGCTACATTAAATAATAAAAACAGTAATTTTTAACTTATTTATTTAAAAATCAGCATACAATTAGTTCCAAATAAACCTCAAAAATAGGCCCACAGCATCTGCAGATGTCTAGTGCTATACACAGGATTTTTTTTCTTCCTGGCTGCTACAGCATACTGCAGCATCCTAGGCTCTTCTTGCATCAACTACACGGACCCTCATCTCCAGTGGCGATGGATCAAATGTCAGCATAGCGTGTGAGGGCGGCGCAGTGGAAGGCTTCCTACCTGCGCTGCATACTCACTGTGACACGGCATTTCCTCCACGCCACGTGATGTTACAACCCTTCCGCCCACCTACTCTGCTGCAGAAGTCTGTCTCTTGGTGTAAAGTCCTAGGCCAGGGGCAGGCAAAGGTTCAGGAGCTTCGTAATGGCATCCGCCCCGACCTGAGTTTTATCAACATGGATTGGCAGCCTAGAGCAGTATCAGACATAGCGTACATCCAAGGTTCGCAACACTGTGCATTGCCCCAGCCTGCACACTCTACCACTACCTGGCCAGCACCAGCAGGGCAAAGCAGTGCTGTAACTCGCGGGTGGGAAGAGGATGGGGCCTAAAATATGCACCATCACTAGATTTTAGGTAAAATATGCAATAACCAGTGAGAATGGGCAAAATCTGCAAATGCATATAATCCTGTCTCTAGTAATGAGATCTTGAGGGTGGAGCATAAATTTAAACCCTAAGGTGTATATGCAACATAAATGCATTTATATATATATATATATATATATATATATATATATATATACACGCGCGCGCACACACACTTTTTTACATGATTGTTTGTTTGTAATTTTGTGCATGAAAAAGTTTGAACACCAAACCATCAGAAAGCAGGGTGCTGGATAATGACCCGAAAGTCGCAGTTCCAACAGTTAGCTCTCCGACATAGGAATCCCAACTGTTTAAATTCCCAATAGTTGGGACCCCGACTGACCGGGGCTATTCTCCCTCGTGGGGGTCCACAGCCCCCATAGAGAAAGAATAGAACATGGGAGATGGGCCTTCATTGTGCTTGCCCCCCTGTCGAAATACCGGCAGTCAGGACTCTGATGTCTGTATACTAATCTTCAAAATCTTGAGTGTCAGCTCGTCATACCACACCCCAGAAAGCAAAGAAGTCACTATCTCATTCATTCTAATAAAAAGTAGGATTTTGGATAATTTCGGATAAAGGAGACTCAACCTGTATCTTCCTTTCACCTTCCCTAAGCCAGGTCTGATCTATATAATCTGCACTGTTATTTCAGACAAGCTAAGTCTCACAGCCAGCTGCCGTCTTCTCTAGTGACCGTCTACAGCAGCTGTGGCATCGGAATTTATATTTCATTTATGGTTAACTGGAAATAGGACTTCATGTGTTGTTTGTTTTAAGCTAAAGATATATTAACTTGTTCCCAAATTAACAGCAAAAAGGAATCCGTATGCTCCAAACAATTCAGTATGGCATTTCTCTATATTGCGATGTTTCAGTGGATAAGCTTTTTTAGTTTTAAAGTGTGTATTTTTTGTTTTGTTTTTATCGTCAAAAGAGAACAGCAATATCCTGAAGTCATAAGCATCAAAAAAGAGAATCAAGGTGCTTACACACTGGGCATTTTTGCCCAGCGTGTATGCACATCGATGGGCTGAAAATCGCTCCGTGCAATCACAATAGCAATTTTCACCCATGCAAGCGATTTTTTTTTTTTTCCCTGGGGTAGACTATGCTATGCTATGGAAAGCCTTCCACCCCGTCGCTAATCTGCTGGTATTACCAGCTGGTAAGCGGCAGCCGCCGATGATGCGGGAGCATGCATCAGCAATCATCGCCGTGTCATACACATTGTGTGGCTTTTTGAGCTCAAAACAGGTTAAAGGGAGCTGCTTTCAGCTCAACATTGTCAAGTGTGTATGGGCCTTTAGAACACAAAGTATTTCGGTACTCTTTACCTAGAAGGGCGCCCATCGTGGCCATCTCGGGCATTGAATGCACTAAAAAATCGGGTGCGATGCGACCGACGCGATGCCCGCGATTTCCCATAGGGAACAATGTTAAATGTCTCAATTGACCCGATTTTCCTGTTCAATGCCTCAATTGACCCGATTTTTCCATAGGAAACAATGTTAAATGGTCCACAGAGGCCAAATAGGCTTTCTACTTTCTATTCTCAACTCCACGCCGACGTGGATAGTGGGGATATGAAAAGGTCGTAGGACGCGTACCGCCGCCCCTCGCGGACTCGCTGCGCTCGCCACGCTTCGGGTTCACGTTGATCGTGGGGTGGCGTTAACAATTGTGGGGGCCATTTCACACTTCAGGGTGCCTATTTGGCCTCTGTGGGCCATTTAACATTGTTTCCTATGGAAAAATCGGGTCAATTGAGGCATTGAACAGGAAATTGGGTCAATTGAGACATTTAACATTGTTCCCTATGGGAAATCGCGTCGGTCGCAACGCACCCGATTTTTTAGTGCATTCAATGCCCGCGATGCCCGCGATTTTTTACTAACGATGCCCACGATCAAAATCGTGGTCGCCGTTCTAAGTAAAGAGTACCAGTATTTCAATATACCAAATTACAGAAGAAAATGGTTCCAGCGGACAAGTAGATAAATAGACTACACATCCACAATAAAGTCATTTAACGTAGTAACCTAAAGAGACATATCAGGCATTGGGAAAACATTGAATACAGCATTGTGTACATACATATGACATTAGGAACGATAACCGGGATTCAAATATTAAAATGGAGGGCCATTATGATGCACTTCCAAATTATACCAGGGTGTAGAATGAAAGCTAATTTTTTAAGCTTCTTTCAAAGTTACAGATAGGATAGCCAAGTTTAAAAAAATATGTCAATCAATGTCTCTTTTGGTATTGCAGTTTCCATCCAATGTACAAGAAATAAAAATAGAAGTATAGGGTAAAATAATGTAATAGAAACATAATCTGTGGATATCCATTGATATAAAATTCAGTAGCGGGAAGCGACCCTTGTTAAACTTTGGTTTCATCTTATTTGTGCATTTTATCTCTCTTTATTTTGTTTAGGACAAGCACTGGTTAATTAGACAAGCAAAGTCTCCTATGACAAATGCCTCCATCCAGTTCCTAGACAACGCATTTCGCAAGAGGTAGGGTTGCTCTGCCAGGTCAGAATCTATTTCTTACAGGAAGCTCTGACAGCTTTGTGTACAGTGTGATAAAGTTACAGGATAATATTCGGTGCCCTACAGGAGGAGCCACCTACAGGTTATTACTTTGTAATGCATCGGTGCCCTACAGGAGGAGCCACCTACAGGTTATTACTTTGTAATGCATCGGTGCCCTACAGGAGGAGCCACCTACAGGTTATTTCTTTGTAATGCATCCTTTTTCCTTAAAGGTTTTGGCATGGACCTGCTTTCCTGTAGTTCACTTTATTCCTTAACGCTCATAAGCAGCAGTTTATTTCTTTAATCTGTGATGACCTTGAAGTGTCAGTATATAGTTTCATCATTCTGGTTCTACAATATAACTTTACTGCCCCTATCTGCCAACAAATAATCTGAAAGTGCTTCTGTCCTTTCTGCACATACGTAATTGTATGGTGAGCAGATGAGATGGTGCTAAGTGTGTTCTTACCGCAGGTGGCAAACTCTGCTCTCTGTTGATGACCTGGTGGAGAAACTCTTGAAGGAACTCAAGGCTCGAGGCGAGCTGGATAACACTTTTATCTTCTTCACATCTGACAATGGATACCACACAGGTAAACCTCTAAACGTCTGATGTCAGCTGGTTTGCTGTAATGTTTGATAATTGTGTATTTCTCTGGTACAGCGTTAGTGTAAATTGAAAGAGATGGAGAATCTGTAAAAATGATCAGGTTGAAAGAGAAAGCGAGGACGTACAGACCCTTCCCTTTTCTGGTCATACAGTAACGATCACACGTTTGTATTGGTGAAACCCTTCTGTTATTGATGTTCAGCTGCACCAGGCTTAGCGACATTACTTCCTGCATATAACCTTCCTTCAGCTACTGAAAGGCTTTAAATAATTCCATATGATGCAGACCTATCCATACAATTTCTGAAGTCATTTACAGGTTGCTTGTTATGTTAAACTTTGACTAATATTTAATTTTACCTTAATTGCACAAACTATGTAGCAAACTGATCTTTTTTATGCCAAAATTCTATATTAATTCTTAATACGGCTCAGACTGGTCTAACTAGACTTACTCGGGCAGTGTTTCTCACAATGGTGGTATACACATATATAGGTAAATTCAGGACCATCAAATTTTCTGGCATGCCTGGGTATGGTCAAACCCTTAAGGCATGGCTACACACTCACCCCAAAAACTGCCAAGAAACTAATTTGGGGAGCTGCGGAGCATTGCTGTCAACTCAGCATGGGGGTGCTCTTCAGAGCGGGTTTTGGTCCATTCGCACCCATTATCTGGGGAGTGCGTTGCTGTGGTGATTTAACAAGTGTGGGTATATATACATTCAAAACCACGCTGGTGGAATTGGAAAGGATAGGTGCAAATTATACTTAGAGATGGAGCCCTCTTCATCTAGACCTTTTAATAGGATTAAGTGAGTAATAGGATTACTCTGCTAATCCCCTACTGTATTGTTCTATGTATTGTATTGCTGCCGAGAACAATAGGATAGCCATGTTGAGCCACGACTGGGAAGATAGTTGAGAGGGGCTACATCTGTATGATAATTTTTTTTTACTTCTGAACCACTCCATGGCAGCCTCTGGGGTTATTCCCTCCTCTCCTCTTTCTATCCATACCACCCTTTAAATTTGCACCATCCTCTATTAAAATTTTTAGACCCCACCACAAAAGGTTTTAGACACCACCTCTGAAACTGCCGCATCAACTTTAAGCACAGATAACCATTACTCGAATAGCTCATCCTTTATTAGATACATCCGTTCAATTCCCTTAAAGTTACTAAACTTTTTTTCAACACTTTGCCACTGGGCAGTCATTACATCTTTAAGGACTTAATGAACAGGAAAGGTTCTAGATCTAATAACTCTATCTTCAAATAGAGAATCATGGTCCTCCATTGTCTCCTTTTCCTTATAATCCATAGTCTTATTTACATTTAAATGGAGTTTGGGCAAGTTTTGGTCTGTACTATTGTGGCATTCTCCTTGTCGTCATTATGACTTTTATTAAGATCATATGTAGAAGTGCTGTATGCAAAATATAGATTTAATGACTATGAGCTTGCAAATATTGCCCTCTTATTGCTTTATCTAAAGTATGAGACAAACCATAAAACAGGAAAAATGTTCATTATGTGTGAAGCACTACAGTCAGACAAAGTAATAATAACAAAGATCATTGTTCAGTAAAAATAGATATTTTGTGAAATCATAAAACCTTTTCTGTCCGGCAGGCCAGTTTTCCATGCCAATAGACAAACGGCAGCTCTATGAGTTTGACATTAAAGTCCCACTACTTGTCCGGGGACCTGGAATCAAGCCTAACCAGATAACCAAGGTAAACTGAAAAGACATGGGGTTAGATTCACTAAGGGGAGTATGCAATCTCTTACTGCTATTCCCAACGGGGGAAATAGTGGCGGGCCCTATTCAATGAATGCTGTCTTTACCGACCGCATTGAAGAGGGATCACGGCAGAACGAGCCTGACTTTAGAAGCTGTCGGACCCATTGTGCCGTTAACGGCTGTGGATTGTCGCGATCCTGGCCGCAGATCTGCAATCCACAGCCGTTTATGCGGACATGCACACTTTTCGCCAATCGGCAGGCGGGACATTGGGCCCGGATCATGGCTGTCGGGAGGGATTGACAGCCGTGATCCCGGATTGCATACCCCCCTAAATCTTGTAATAGTGAAAAGAAAAATATTATTGCTATTACTTATATATTGCACTCTGTGTTGCCCAGCCCTGCTCTAGAAGTTGTAAAGTGATTTTTAAACATTTTCTTTACAAAATTTCAGCTGTAATATAGGTAAGTTGGGTGTCTTTAGCACTACTATCAAACGGGTAACTTGTAAACTTCAGGATTTGTTTCACCCCATGTGGTTTCAATTAGGTGGGATCGGGTCAAGTACACTCATTTTAGGACAAGAGGACTTCCCAGCTGTCTACAGTTTTGGGCTGTACATGTGTACAGTTGAAAAGCTGTACGTGTGATATATCTATCTATATATCTATATATATATATATCTATATATCTATATATATATATATATATATATATATATATATATATATATATATATATATATATATATATATATATATATATACACACACACACACACACACACACACACACACACACACACACACACACACACACACACACACACACACACACACACACACACACACACACACACACACACACACACACACACACTGTCGATCCGGCACTCGCTGGGTGCCTTTGCCAGAATCAGATATCCAGATTGTAGGTAGGTCCCGCTGTAATGCATTAAAATTTTGTTTTCACCAAATGCCTGGAGTGCCGTGTGGTATGTTACCTACAGCGGGACCTACCTACAATCTGGATATATATATATATATATGTATTGAAACGTTGGCCTTTTTGATCCTGTGCACCTGCATTGTGCTTTCTTCTACTAAATACTATTGAAAAATCCCCCAGGAGTGACGCGTCTTCTTTGAACGCTTTACCTATATTTGTGTCGGCACCCGGGGGTAGTTGAAAACTGAGGATTGAGTGCCGAATCATATATATATATATATATATATATATAACACAGCGTAGAGGTGGCACTCAGGAAGTATAAAGACACGGACCCCCTTGTTTAGGTCAACGTTTCGAAGCCTTTAATTAGACGCTTCTTCCTCAGGACCAAAAATACAAATAACCACAGTGCAAAAAACATTTAAATACATACATACCAGACCGCCCACCGTCGTTCGGCGCCCGTGAAGCCCGCTATGAGGTGACGTCATCAGGACTGGACAAGTCGCATACGTCCGCGCATAGATGCGTCGTGACGTTGCCTTCCATCCACGTCGTCAGCACACTACCTCTCGGCGCTACGGCGTCCACTGGTTACCTTGACGACCGGAGCTGCGTCTCTAGGACAATAAACAAAATGCATAAAACAGTAGGAAAAACATCGTGCATAAAAATACAAGGCATACATGATGGCATGATATGAAAGAACATACAAATGCACAATATTATAAATGCACTCATGAAATCACGGTCCGAGCCTGTAACCAAAAACGGCCAGGAACATCATAAACGGACATGAACCAGAAAGATAGGACAAACAAATAACATGACACGGGGGACACACTAAGCATCAAATGAAGCATCAGATAAAGCAGTGTAGGCCAGCCGATTCATTGAGGCCCCTAGGCGCCAGTGTACCCAGTCTGTGGATCCACTGTGCCTCGCAACGGAGGAGTCTCAATGATCGGTTGCCACCTCTAATACAAGCAGGCACATGATCGATAATAACATATCTCAACATGGGGATTGTATGTCTGGCAACAAGAAAATGTCTGGCCACAGGTTGGTCACTGTGACCCTTGGCCAAAGCCGCCTTGATAGATGATCTGTGGCCAGCCATCCTCTCCCTGAGGGTCCGCTCTGTCTTTCCGACATAGTTTAACCCGCACGGACACGTGATCATGTAAACAATGAACCGTGTCGTGCAGGTCACCCTATGTCGGATGACATACCGTTTGCCACTGTGTGGGTGGCAAAAGGAATCGGTCCTCGTGAGAGAATGGCATGTGGTGCAGCCCAAGCACCGATATCACCCTGGATGCTGCACCAAGAACTGCTCACTGCTTGAAACTTGCAGCCGAGCAACATCAGACTTTACCACATAGTCCCTGATGTTTTTGCCCCTAGTATAACAGGGCATTACTTGGGTACCTGTAAGATGGAGTGAATGGTCAGTTTGAATAATGGGCCAGTTACGTTTGACAATTCTGTTAATGCCAGTGCTAGCTGTGTTGAAATGATTGACCCATGGCAACTTGCTCGTTGTCACTTTCTCAGATTTAGGTGCCAAAAGGTCAGATCTAGAGACAGCAAGAGCTTTAGCCTTGGCGGCCAGTAACAATTCTCTATCATATCCCCTCTGAAGGAAACGCATCAACATAAGATCAATCTGTTGCTCAGCCTCAGCTCTCTCACTACAAATTCTAACAGCTCTGATGAATTGGGAGTAGGGAAGCCCAAACTTAAGGGATTTTGGATGAAAACTACTGGCATGGAGCACAGTATTCCTATCAGTATCTTTGCGGAATAAATTAGTAGTAATTCTACCCCCACACAAGGTTACCATCACATCTAGAAAAGCCACAGATTGACTATTAGTAGAAAAAGTAAATTTGATACTGCTGTCGGTCGCATTGTGTTGTTCAATTACATTGCTGAACTGCTCCTCACTGCCACTCCAAATAATGAACAGGTCATCAATGTATCTGGCATAAAAAATTATCATGCCAGATACATTGGTGTCGGCAAAAAAGATGTCTTTTTCGGCCATTAGCATATATGCGTTAGCATAAGCCGGCGCGAAATTACTGCCCATAGAGCAACCGCTTACTTGAATATAAAATTTATCATTATATAAGAAAAAATTGTGTGTGAGAAGCAGTTCAAGCAAGTCCATCACGAACTGTATGTCAGGACCAATATAATTAGGATTGTCTGTCAACAATCTCCGTACAGCAGTCAGACCACCACTGTTGGGGATCACAGTATACAAGCTGGTCACGTCAATACTGCATAAAAGACTCCCAACTGGTACTGTAGCAATCTCAGCTAGACGATTAATAAATGATGTAGTGTCCAAGAGATAGCCAGGGCTAACCTGCACACAAGGCTGTAGCAAACAATCAATATATGTAGCTGCGTTCTGAAATAAAGAGCCCCTGGCGGCTATAATTGGCCGGCCAGGTGGCACCACCAATCTTTTGTGTATTTTGGGCAGAGTATAAATCAGCGGTACAGTGGGGTGGCTCACCCTCAAGGCTGTTGCCAGCTCTGAGGAAATGTGCCCCGCACCGACCGCTTCACCCAATAATTTATCTAATTTAGACGAAAAGAGGGGAGTCGGGTCACCATCCAACCTTCTGTAGACAGAAGAATCTATTAACTGTCTTTCAATCTCATGCTGGTAATCGCACAAGTCCTGTATGACCACGGCCCCGCCCTTGTCGGCAGGCCGGATCATAATGTCAGTGTAAGATGACAAATCTTTCAAGGCTTTGTGTTCACCTCTAGTAAGGTTAGAATGCGGTAACTTTTTAGGTAATCTGGCGAATACTTCACTCTCACTCAACCTGTGTGTCAACCATCCGGGAAAAGGTTTTTAAGGAAGCATTATTGGAAAAGGGTTCGAAGGATGATCGTCCTTGTAGCCTCTTTACTTGTGCTGGAATATCATCAGGAGTTGTATTAACCTGTCTAGTAGCCGATTGGTTGCCAAAATGTTCTTTCAACTTAATTTGGCGTGTTAACTTGTACTTTTCAATGTCCCATTTCATGGTATCAAGGGGTACAGTTGGAACAAATGATAAGCCCCGACTAAGTACCTTGTTCTCATCTTGAGTTAACACGTGTGTCGACAGATTGAAGACTACTTGTTCACAGGAGGTCTCCCCCGACTTCCTCTTGTGGTACCCTCCACGACGGGTCCTAGATCTTTTATAGCGGGTCTCCTTACCCGGGAACGTGCCCCTAAAGGGGCTTGTATAGATGGACCCCCAGCCGCTGAGGTGGAGTCGGAATCACTAGTAGTGCGTTGGTCAGTGGAGGAGTTGACATTAGCGCCAAACTTGCGCTGCCTGTATTGGCGTTTGTAGTGTTGCTGACCAGTCTGGGCAGACCCTTGTATCCACGTATAGACGCGGTTTTGCTCATAATCCTGATTTACCTTGGCTAGCTTCTGCCTTTTAAATTGGATGAGGTCGCGTTTGTAGATTGCGACCTGTTTCTCCAATTTGTCTAGCCAGCTGGTATTAGCGTCAGCTTGGAAATCAGCTTTATGTAGATCTTCAAAGGTTTTTATGCGTTCTTGCGCTATAGTCATCTCACGTCCAGACTCCTCGATTACTAATAATATTAAATCGAGACTGCATTTATTGGTAATCGCAATTATTTATATATATATATAATTTTTTTTTTTTTTTGTAGGAATGAAATGCAAACTTTTTGAATAGAATATTAATACCTCAATCTCTCGCCTTGTAGAGATTGGTTGTATAGAATTCTTATTTTATTCTCTTGTTTTAAAAACAAAGTTGATTTTAAGGATTTAGCATCAATTTGATAATAAATTCATAAACAGAGTATATAGATCCAAACCTTTATAGCATCCTGACAACACGGTTTAGGATTTGCATGTATATGCCATGGGTATGGTATAAATTACCAACAGTAGGGGTTCAGACTGTAATTTCTCGGACATTGGAATCCCAACTGTCACAAACCCGAAGGGGGAGAGCGCATTGAAGCCCCTTTTGGGCTCACTGCGCTCTCCGTGCTGCGGGTTTGCCTATTCTATTCTCCTTCTATGGGTGTCGTTTACCCCTACAATGGAAAAAAAAGCCATATAAGTTGGAATTCTGACTGTTGGGATTCCGATGTTGGAGAATCCTGACTGTCAGTGACTCATCTGACACCCATATGCCACAATCTGTTATTAGCCTTTATAAACAATGCAATAAGTTCCATCAGTACATTGGTGGAGAATCGCACAGTGAGATTTCTGTAAATTGAGTAACAGAAAATAACAGCAGTCAGTGACCTAGTACACTGGGAGGGCAGAAAGATGGGATCAGAGATGCTGAGTTAAACCCCTTTCAGACACCAGCCTTAAACCCAGGTTTGTGCAAGTGAATATGCAGTTTCCAGCTGGTCACGTCTGTCGATCCATCACGACAGCCGTGATCCTGGCCCATTTCCTGGCCGTGATCCTGGACCTAATGCTTGTGTCGGTACTTGTTTCCTAGCACGGCCACAATGATCATGATCGTGGGCATCGTGAGGAAAAATCGATGCCCGCGATTTCCCCATAGGGAACAATGTTTAATCCCGCGATGCCCCCGATTTCCCATAGGAATCAATGTTAAATGGCTCAATTTACCCAAATCATCATAGGGAACAATGGTAAATGGGCCAGAAAACCCAAAAAACACCGCTGAACAGTGAAATGTCCCCCCAAAAGTAGTTGACGCCACCCCACGATCAACGCGAACCCGAAGCGTGGCGAGCGCAGCGGTACGTGTCCTCCGACCTTTTCATACCCCCACAATCCACTTCGGCGTGGAGTTGAGAATAGAATAGTGTGGCGAGCGCAGCAAGCCCGAAGCGTGGCGAGCGCACGCGGATACATGTGAAGCCCGCGAAGGGACGCGTTTACCTGTGAAGGTATCCGCGTCCCCTCGCGGGGCTCGCTGCGCTCGCCACGCTTCGGGCTCGGTGGCTCACTGCGCTCGCCACACTATTCTATTCTCAACTCCACGCCGACGTGGATAGTGGGGGTATGAAAAGGTCGGAGGACGCGTACTGCCGCCCCTCACGGGCTCGCTGCGCTCGCCACGCTTCGGGTTCGCGTTGATCGTGGGGTGGCGTCAACTACTTTTGGGGGGACATTTCACGGTTCAGGGGTGTTTTGGGGGTTTTCTGGCCCATTAACCATTGTTCCCTATGCTGATTTGGGTAAATTGAGCCATTTAACATTGATTCCTATGGGAAATCGGGGGCATCGCGGGTAAATTAAGGCATTTAACATTGTTCCCTATGGGGAAATCGGGGGCATCGCGTCTGGACCATTTAAGCCTTTTTTAGCCGCATACGACGCGATATTGACTTTTTTCAATGCGAAAATCGGGGGCATCGCGCCGGTCGCGTCGCAGACCACTAAAAATGACACCCGATGGCCGCGATTGTAGCCGTGCTAGGAAACAAGTACCCTTGTGTCAATTAATGCTGGCCACTCCCAAACAGGAAGTTATAAATAATGGAGCGATAAGCGAGCCCATCAGCATCCAATGAGCAGGTAATCTGTTCCCACGCTAGTAATAAATGATCCAAAGGACCGTTATTAATCCTAACTTTTAATATGGAGTTTTATGATGTATGTACAGTCTGCATTTGGCTCTCTGCATAATGCTGATCACATTCTGTGATACTACAGCTACTGTCTATACGAGGCAAAAAAAAAGCACACCCCACCATCTCCATGAATGCTACTTATTAGGGCCAGGTGTACTAAGCCTTGAAAATGACTAAAGTTGATAGTATTTAGAAGCAGATTGGCTAGTACTTTATCACTATGTTACAGGCTGTTTGAAAAATGACATTTAGAAGCTGGTTGTTTGGCAGTTTATAGGTCTCCGCTATTTAACTTTTCAAGGCTTAGCACATCTGACCGTATGTGGGAGCCTCGTCACTACCTACTTCCTCCTCTTTGCTGTTCATAGTTAATGGACAGTTCATGTTCATCTATCTGTGCATCAGCCCCTGTTAGTTGATGTTCAGAAGACTAGGACTGCATCCTATACATACCATATAGCACAAAAGGCGGATTTAGAAGAGAGAGAGAGATAATGTACCAACCAATCAGCTCCTGACATTTTTCACACACAGCCTGCCACATTGAAGTTGGCTGGTAATTTGTGTCTCCACTTTATCTCTCTCTCCAAGCTTTGATAAATCTCCCCCCTGACGATCAGAGAGTTCATTAAACTTGCATAGGAAATGTGTTAGATTTATAGCATGTGAAAAAAAAAAAGTTGTATTTGGCTTCTTTTAAAAAGCCTTTGTAGGTAAATCAGTAGGTCTTTAATCCTATTTGCTTGGCTCCATTGGCTTGTGCTGTGGGGGAGAGTGTTCTAGTGCTTCTCTTCATTCCAAGAGATGATTAAACGAACAAGGGCCAAAAAGATGTTTATCTGCACCTCAGACACCTGTGCTTTATCTTCTATTTCAGGCACTTGTTGCAAACATTGATCTTGGTCCAACTATTCTGGATATTGCTGGTTTTGACCTCAATAAGACCCAGATGGATGGGATGTCTTTCTTCCCTATATTGGCAAGTACAAGCACATAAGTTACTTCAATTGTGTTGAACCATCTGTTTTATGTTGCAATTAAATATTTAGAACTTGATTAACAATGTTAATGGCAACAAAGAATAAAAAGACCCTTGTACCAACAGATGTTTGCTTGCATTCTGCAAACAACCCCCCCCCCCCCCCCTTATATCCTTGGCAGATAAAAGTATATTTCTTTTTATAGCCGCCATAAATTCATTCTTTTTTTTTTTTTTTTTTCAGAAAAACAGTAATGTTACCTGGAGAACAGATATGTTGATTGAATATCAAGGAGAAGGTAGTAATCGTACTGATCCGTCATGTCCTGCCCTAGGCCCCGGGGTTTCTGTATGTATAAGTTTATTTTCTTCAGATTTATTTTAAGATGTTTTTTTTTTTTTCATATTCCTCATTGATTAAGTTTTGAAATGATCACCTGTTTGGCAACAGCATTGTAGCAACAGTGGGTGTGATTCTGAGGCAGACGCAAATGGTGAGCTCTGTGCAATACCGTGCATGTGTGAGCAATACGCATTGTTGTGTAGCTTATTCCAAGCCTGGAGCTGGATTTCTGTGCGGTAACAATGAGCTTGCATGTAATTGTCCTGGCTTCTAAAAAGTCATGAGTATGCTGGGCTCTGTGCAGTTCTGGTTCATGGGGAAGTGAAACCTGTCTCTGGTGGGTCTCTTCCACTCAGGAAGCAAGTGCTGATATTAAGGGCTCACAAAAAAAAAATAGGTGTCACAGCTTTCCCCCCTTATAGACCCACGGAAACTGTCATTAGTGGAATGGAATATCTGCTGAAGCCACTTTGCTTGCAATTCAGAATCAGCCCCACTGGGGTGATAGACTGAAGGTGCATATATTTTGTAAAACCGCCAGCTCACAAGAAGATGGGTTAGATATTAGCTTACAAGAATGCAGTCATTTCTACACTTGGTTTAGTATGGGGATCCCTGAAGGGATTATGCACTTTTGGGCACAACTTTTTCAGTATTCCCCAAACATTGTGTCTATGAGATTTACTCCCTGTTAGTCCTTTGTCTTCCTTACCAGGAAGAGGAACAAAGGGCAGTCCTTTTTAGGATCTAACATGGGTACGATCTTTATTCGTGCACTGAGTGGTTTACCTCCTTACTAAGGGCATGGGTGTTTAGAATTCAAGATGGCTCCAACCCCACTGATCACTTAAAGGAGCTAAGGGAAACCAAGTATTACAGTCTGAACATTACATGCAGAAAGTAGCATCTGTGCATTGGAGAACGCTCTTTCAAAATGGAATATGTGCCTGTGTATCACCTTAATAATCGGTTGTCTTTTGTCCATATTGCCTAGCAATGTTTCCCAGACTGTGTATGTGAAGATGCTATAAACAACACGTATGCCTGTGTGAGGACAATCTCAACAGCCCATGACTTGCAGTACTGTGAGTTTGACGATGCAGAGGTAAGATGAAGTAATTCAGTTGTCTCCCTTAAAATGTGATAATCATAGCTGGTACCACTGCTCCCATTAGCATGTACTCACATAAAATACTATAAATACAGTCCAATTTGGTATCTAAACATATTGGCACATACAGCTCCATGGCTGCATCTAGAAGACTTTAGCAACCTGTGCCTGTACCATAGTGAATATATGCATGTTGGTGTATCTCCAGTTGCTTGCATTATTATTCCGCTAGTAATATATCCATATTAATCCATATTCACATACATAATGGCCGGCAACTCACAAGCAGGCCCAGTTTGTGTATGGATGCATTGTAAATAGTTATTCATGGATTTTGGTTTATGTTCCTTTCCCTCTGAATGCCCTGAACATCAGATTCATGTTGCACCCTTTTACCGCTGCTCTGTCATAACTGGGTCTGGCCACAACTTCTCCACAACTGTATAACTGGTGAGGACATTGCAGCCCAAATCTGCAAAGTGGGACCATGCTCTCAAATGGGGACTGTCAGGATTTATGTATACTATGTGGATACAGGCTACTTTCACTCTATGTACAGTATAGTATGTGGATGTAGGCTACATTTGGTTTATGTATAGTATAGTATGTGAATAGAGATGTGTCCTTTTTTATACATCTTTGCTTCGATCAAGGACATTGCTGTACAGGGGGGAGTGTATATATGCACGCTCCTGCTATTCCACCTCCCATTCGCTGCAAACTCTCATGGCATGCCAAGCAAAGCTGTAGTGGGACACATCTGTACACGCTAATGTCTGTTCTGCAGCAGTTCAAAAAGGTGTAATAGTCATCTTTGTATGTTACTTGTGTTTTCAAACACTGAATTGTAGGTCTTTGTGGAAGTCTATAATCTGACAGCGGATCCAAACCAGTTAACGAATATAGCTAAAACCATAGACCAAGAGATCCTGGAGAAGATGAACCATCGCCTGATGATGCTGCAGTCCTGTTATGGAGTGTCATGCCAAACCCCAGGGGTTTTTGATCCCAGGTATTAATCGATGTAAATTGGTAATCCACTGACTAATGCAGATTAAGTAGTTTTATATGTGTTTTGTAGGAGGAACTTATTTATTAAAAGAAGATTAAAGACCATGTTATCTGACCAGAGCATACCCCTGCCTCTCATCCATCCTATTATTGGCACTCATAAAATATGTAGTTATGGATAAGTAAATAGAAAACTTCTCCTTTTATCTGGTTGCATGTGATCATAGTCTCTCACTTCTGTCAGCTGCAATGTCACCAATGTACCGGACTATATAGGCTGTGAACATACAAAGCACATGGGCCTGGAAGAGAGGCCTAACAGATTCTAAAATGCTGCAGGAGGGGGATAAGGCAATAATGATGATTTTAAAGTATCTCTGAGAATAACCTGTCATGGTCATCTCATCAATGATCTGTTCTCATTAGTTTTTTTTTCTCAAATAGTTATTTTATTAATGGAGATCATACTTCTGTTTTAGATACTTTGTATGCTAAGAATGTGCCAGTTGACCATATAGATTTTTAATATATCAATTGTAATGTATGTCATGTATAATCAATGGACGTCACACATCTAATAGAACTATGATGGTTGCTTTCCTCTAGGTACCGGTTTGATCCACAGTTGATGTTTACAAGTCGAGGCGAATGGGGTCACATGTTGAACAGAAAGTCTTTGAAGCAACGCTCCTTACTTTAGAGTGTTCTGTCTTCACGTTCAGGTCTTTGAAGTGATGAGCTGGCTATATTCTGTCATTTTTGTGCAGGAACCAATCAAAAGGCCACCTCTTTGTGAAATCTGTGACTTGTAATCGCTCTGGTCATGTGATCGTTTTCCTGGTACTTCAGGTCTCATTTAGGTAATTTACGGCTGGCTATTGGCTGCAGTTTTAGATGGTTAAATCGTTAAAGGGAACAGACACAGTCCTATTGCTAACTTTCTGCTAGCCAATCTCAAAAGCAATGAAGATTTGTTTTTCATATTGATCTCAATTGATTATTCAGACTAAACTCTATTGCAGTGTACTAATGACTCTTAAAGAAAATTGTATTTTTAATTAGATAAGAATATTTTTGTTATAATATAACCTCTGGGAAACATATCCGGGTTTTGGAATGTCCGATTAATCCATAGTTGGGTAGTAAACTGCTTTTTTTTGAGAGTTTTGTTAATTCTGAAATCATTCTTGCGTTTCCATTAATTTGTTCTAGTGTGGTTAGAAGTCTTATACCTAAATAGAATGAGAGCAGTTTATTTCTGATCATGTCCAGCCATGCACATTACCTGGAATATTTATAGAAAATATGCTGTTTGTGGTTTTTTAAAGATCATCATTGTAATTATAACTAAAGTTAAATGTTCTTTGCACAAGTTAATGTTTCCTTTTAAAACTATATGTTCTTACTGAAACATTGCACCTTCCAGAATTTGGGCTGATGGGTAGAAACAATTCATTCTGAAGTGTTATTTACAAGAGAGTTTAACATGCAATTTAGCAGATCTTTATGAAAAGAAGACTAAAGGTGCCCACACACTAGAACGATTTTTGGGCAGATTGGCCGATTTCCGATATATCGTCCGATGTTTACCGATAATGGGTCGAAAATCGTCCGATATCGGTCCGATGCGCGCTCCCGTGGATCTTTAGCTGAATCTTCTGATCTTACATGCTGCACGAAAGATCAGAAGATTTAACAAAAGATCCATAGGAACGCACACGGGATCTTAAGAAAAATCTTTGGTAAAGATGTGCGCTTGCCTGAAATCTTTTGTCCAGGACGGACAAAAGATTTCAAGGCTAATTTATGCGCACATCTTATGATCGCAGATCTTTCTAGTGTGTGGGCACCTTAAGGTCTACATACTGTATAGAGATGTTAGTCGTTTAGCTGCTAGGTTTGAAGTGGCAGTTTTTCAAGTTGTTCCTTGTAAAATGAAACATTGCACCCTTTTAAATCTAGCAACTAAAGCTGGCCATACACCTACAGATTTATTGCCAGTTTGGGCTGGTTGGAACAAAAACCTGGTAATAACTAAATGACAGTTTTTGGCAGTTTTCCAGCAAATGGTCAACTGTCCGTTGACTGTTTGCGTTGAAATGCCTGGAAAACTGCCAAAAACCGTCATTCATTTATTACCAGTTTTTTTGTTCCAACCAGCTAGATCTGACAATCAATTTGTATATGCATGGCCAGCTTAAGTCGCTAAATCTGGCTACAACTTGCAGGCTGTTACATTTTGGCTTAAGTCTAACAAATGCAGAGCCCCTGCCATAATGTGCTTGACAGTAAGTTATCTATTGTAGTTTGTTGCGCTAGATTGATTGAGTATGGCATTTTTGGTTTATTTTGCTGTAACATATTTAGAATTATGACTGTGAACCACTTTTTTCCCATTATCATAAAACCAGTAAAGCAAAGGTGTCCATAGGCAAATAAACCAATATAGATTATGTACAAAGAATTGCAACCGTAAAACAAGCTACTATCTCCATGTAACCCATCCAATAATCCAGGTATAGTAGCCAGGGCAAATTAATATGTACATATTTCCCTACACATATCAGTGTATGTATTGCATAATCTGTACATGATTGTCCCCTCCATGCGTGTGTATGTGTGTGAACCCACAGTACTTGCTTTTTCACTTGTAGAATGTAAATCATGGTTTGTTCGTATTTTCTTATAATATGATTTAACCTAATTCTCGATCCGCATTACCACTATGTATTTTCAGTGCTAAATTAAAATGAAGGGTTAAAGTAAAATCATTTCTAAATAGTAATTGAATTACCCTGTATGTTACAGTATTCTAAAAAAAAACAATCATGATTATTGTGTGCAGAAATAATCACTACCATAATAGATGTAGGATTTGCTAGGTACATATGCATGCCTACAGACTACACAAACACATTACTGTAATATCCCCATGCCTGTACACGTAAGCTTTTCTTTAAAATATTCAACTTTTAAAGCACGTGAATTGTCGAGTGTGAACACTTATTTTTTTAAAATAAAATATCACTTAAGCATATAGGGGATATTTATTAAACCATAGAGCGAGAGTACTAAGCAAACAGCTCCTGTAACTTTATAGGCTGTGTTGGGGGGGGGGGGAGGAGAGGGAGAGAAAGAGAGTGGTGTGTGTGTGTTAGAATAGAGATGATGAGTGATGCACACTGGACACATAGTATAAGTAATAATATACACAAATGATTTTCTTTTCTTTTAATGGATGTTGGACTCAGTTTGCTTTGGTACAAGCTTCCTAGACATCTATACTCATTTTAAATCTTGTTGATGATAATGATAAAGGATAACTCCACTAAATACTGAACTTTTCAAGTATACCAAGGCTAGCATAGGCTTCATTGCATTTCGGGTGTCTGCCACAGTTCGGGATATCTGTCCAGCCCTGGGTGTGTGAAATACCGGTGGTCATTCATGTGATTTTCCGGCATGTGTTTGTGTGACTATTGCAGGATTTGCACTGCCTGTCTATGTTCCAGTTCAGTAACCCAGAACATTTTACAATTTAAATGATTTTGTATATTTTTTTTTTTCCTTTCAAAAGACATTGTCAGTCAGGAAGTAAAATTATTTCATGAAGCTAGTATGCAATAATCTGATTCAAGTTCATGGAAATATTTTATTAATTCAAGGTTATGGAAATGTGCTTGGTAGAAGTAATAAAGGAAGCAGTTTATAAAGAAATTGGTTTTGAACATCTGTAAACTTGCAGTGTTCTAAATGCTCTATTCTGTAATAAATGAGATAAAGGTTAATGTATATCAGAGTTCCTTGTGACACATGCAATCCACTCCATGAACTGTCACATCTAGTCTCATACACATTATCCTTTATTAGATATATAGGTTGCACCATGCATCTGCCCAACTGGCAATGGAAGCTGCAGCAGTCATTAGTAAGTAAGGTTGCATTCAGTGACTGCTGCTCTCATGCTAGCCCCAGACAAGATGCATAACGTAATACCCCACTTTAACATATGATTGATCTCCGGGCACTAGTGCTACTAAAATCCTAGTTCACTTGTGCTCAAACCTGCCCGCTGGCCTTGCCAAGAAGTCCTGTACTGTGGTTCTGCACAAAGGTTTTTTGGAACCCACTGGAGCTTCTGTAAGAACAGTAACAATGGGGCATATGTATTAAGCTTGGCAAAGAGATAAACTAGACATAAAGTGGAAGGTAACCCACCAGCCATAAAGTGGAAGAAGGTAACCCACCAGCCAATCAGCTGTTTGAAATATGACAGTTGGGAGTTGATTGGCTGGTGCGTTATCTCCTTCCACTTTATCTCCAGTTTATCTCTTCACCAGGCTTAATACATCTGCCCCAATGTTCTCAGTTGCTCAGCGTACATTTGAAGCAATGCTTAGCGCAACCGTTACTTTGCACTGTCATTCTCTAGCTGGTAAATGCAGGTTTTGGACTCTTATATGTTTGATCAGCAGATAACTCTTTGCCTTGTGATAACTGTCATCTTGTTTAGAAAGTGCCCTTTACCTAGACCCTGTTCACTGCTGCACTTTTCAATAAAATGTTCTTTCTCAGCGTGTTCTTTTCTTTTAATACATGATTATGGGAGGGGTCAAGATGATTTGTTTTTCTTTTTGTATCCTCTAGTGCAGTGGTAGCCAACTCCAGTCCTCGAGAGCTACCAACAGGTCACATTTTCCAGACAACCTAGCTGCTGCACAGGTGCACTCATTACTCACTGACACATTTTTTAAAAGATCTAGTAGCAAAAGGGATTAATATCTTGCACAGGAAAAAAAGCTCATGATTTAAAGTTTTTATAGAACCAAAGTAAACCTCAACATTAGTCTTGGTATAAGACAGGTGGAGCTAATTACTTCACTTGTGATTCTGTGAGGAGATCTGGAAAACATTAACTGTTGGTAGCTCTCGAGGACTGGAGTTGGCTACCCCAGCTTTAGTAGGATATGGTGGATTTCTCACTGCTGCATGGTTGTTTTATGGTGGTGTATGTAGTGAATGGGAGCTGGATGCGACAATGCCATTGAGTAGCTGCAGCAGTTACAGACCATGTATATGGGGAGCTGCCAAGTTCCTGACTCCATCCTCCTTCATGTGAGTGTAATGATGCTGTAATTGCCCTCTGTGGATTCAGTGCCTGCACATAGTGTTCAGTCATGGTACCTGATTATGAGGCTAGTTTAAGTTGCACTAACATGCTGCCCTTTGAATATTCCCGTATACTGTTATTATCTACTCCTCCTCATCCCAGAGTCGGATCCATTCTGACAATCATTTGTTGGAATGGATCCGATGAACCCTATTCAATAAGTGGCCAAACTCGTCTGTTGCATTTGGTCATTCCTGTGTCCCATCCTGCTGCTGCTGTCAGCAGCTCCCCATGTGTGAAATCAGAGAGCTGCCGAAGGGTGCAGCACTCACCGCCTTGCCGGGGGGAGGAGACATAGTGCAGGGACTGGGTGAGCAGTAGCACCACCACCACTGCTGCTGTTTACTTGGTGCCATCCTTACCGCATTATCTACTCAATCCGGCTTTTTTTTCAAGTCGGAAGGAGATTGACTGAAATGGGCCAAAACCTGTCTAATTTGGCCCCGTTTCCAACAAAGGCACGCGGATTGCCGGCTATTCCACCAATTCACGTGGTTTCCTACAGGTTGGAGCATTCAGATATCTGAATTTGGAATGCTATGTTTCGATTAATTCAATTCAGAACATGGGCAGCTGCCCACAGTCTTCAACTGCCAGACGGGTAAGTAGGTTAAGGGACAATATGCATTTAGTTATTAAAAGATTTGCACATAATTGTGTGTTCAAATGATTTTATTGTATGCTAAAATGGCTACAGTCTAGATCTTAAGATAAATGCTGAGCAGAACTATATCTAGGGGACCATCATCCAGACTGGCGGTTAATGCAATGGATCAGGACATAGACAGCAGGAAAGGCAAGTTGACCAAGGGCATGGGGGTAATTCATTCTTTGGTACTTGTTTCCTAGAACGGCCACAATCGGGGGTAATCGTGTACTTTAACTTAAGGTACATGATTACCCCCGATGGACCCGATTTCTTTTGAAATCAGGTCCATTTTGCCGGCAAAGGCAAAATCGGGTCCATCGCGTCCGTCGGGTGCATTAACATGGCACGCGACTGACGCGATGCACCCGATTTTGCCATAGGGTTCAATGTTAAAATATTTGTAACATTGTATATGCCTCCCCCCCCCCCCCCCCCCCCTTTGTGAACGTCACCCCACGATTGATGCCAACCCAGGGACCCTATTCACATTTCAATCAATGTAAAAATCGGGATCATCACGTTGGTCGCATTGCATGCGACCGACCCGATCAACATCGGTGTGGCCGTTCTAGGAAACAAGTACCCATTCTTTTTTTCAGGCAGTCACCTCACAATTGCCATTATAAAATAATAGATACGAGGAGTTTATCCTATACTTATTCAGTGATAAATCAATATGCATTAATGGTAAAGGACACATACACCAAAATTGGCTCTAGGTCAGCATAGCTGGGAGATATCTTTTCACATTATAGTCAGCAGGAGCTGTGTGGGTGTGGTGTTACCTGCCAATTCAGCTGCAAACAGTAGTCTTTTAATTTACCTACTATATTCAAATGACAACAAAAAGACTAGTTTAACGTTTTATTACAAAAATTATAAAAAAAAACTATTACAGATCACAAATTACACCTAAAAAGATAATGCTTTACATGTCACAAACAGCAAACCTCTATACAGGACAAAGCAGGGTCATTACTTTACATAGCCACAGTACACATTCCATTATTATTTACTGTCTTTTGGTAAAACTACAAGGAATGGCAAATCAGTGTTACCCAAATAGAGCTTTTCTTGGTGTTCATAGACATCGCTGATGGCCCATGTTACACTTCCATCAGGATCATGGTAACTGTCCACTATTTCTCCATGTAGGTTCACCTCCAGGAACAGTCCGTATTTCCTCAGCAACAAGCTGTAGGCCATAAGTGGGGTGATCTGCAAATATCGGCACAGCAGTATTAAAGTTTGTTATAGAGAGATCACTCCCAAACCACCATTAATAATGTTTCAGCACCATTATAATGCAAAAAGCGGCTGAGATGACACTTATCTATGGGCACACAGATGCCATGTTCTGTTATACTGGTGGGCAAATGAAGACCCTAGTATTTATTGGATAAGATGCACTTAGGGTTGGCGATATTTATGGCCTGTAACCTGCCACTACATACTACTCGTACTGGTGTGATCTCAGAAACCATCCTGGTGACACTGGTTATACAGAGATGTGTAGTAGACTCTACCACCACCAATCTCTCAACAGTACCCGATGTTTGTAGCTGCTGCACTATGCCCTGTAGCTGCTTCCTCCTGGCACACTTTGGCTTTAGGACCATATGGTAGCAGACAAAATTCTGCTTCAGTAAGGATGTAATCATATGTGGAAATTCAACTGTTTCTTCCTGTGGCCTCCAGTAGATGGCAACTAACTGAGCAATTACATTTTCTCCATTTGGGCATGCTATTTCAGGGGAACAAACACTAATGAAAAACCCAATCGGGCGCAGACTGTTATTATAAATGCTCCACTAATAAATGTTAAATAAAAATATCAATTAATTACCCAATAAAATTGCAGTTGTGGATCACACAAGGCTGCTCCCAATGGCAATCCGGAAATTGCCCAATTAAAAGAAAAATATGGAGTTAGGTTAATACAATTAATTAGACTGATGATATATGTATACGTTTCTCCGTTAAATTATCACAACAGTTTCATCAGAAGGAAGTGAAACAGTTGTGATAATTTAACGGAGAAACGCATCAAGGGTTGGGGTATTGCTTTGACCCCCCTTCTAGCATTCAACACCTTGTATTTATCACCACCTTCTTTTGCATACTGTGCAGGAAAATTACTATTTTGGGCAGGTATCCACATCGCCCATCAAGCGGCTGGTCTCATCCATTTGCACAGCTAATGATTGTACCTACACCTGTATCTGTGATGTCCATCTTCAGAGGACGGCTCGCTCGCTCCCTACACAATCCACCAGCGGCTCTCCGTCAACAGGGCCGGGTGGGTCTAGCTAGAGCAGTCTGAACGCCACTGCATATCATCGCTGCCGGAGCCTTCTGAAGGTCATTTAACCACACCGCTGCCGGACCGTTTTATTACTACATTCTAACAAGGTAGTATCAATTGTTACCAACCGTGGGGCACACTGCTCCTAAAGTATTCAACCAATTGACTATCACTTGGTCTATATAGGACATTAAATACTTATTTAATCATCTACACCTTCATAAAAAAAAATATTCATATTACCGGAGCACCTTTTTTTACTTGCCAAACTTTTCATTATATATGGGGTGTCATTACCCTATTAAGCACAAGTCACTTTAGAAGAAAGGTGGTGTTTGCAAATACATAATATTCTGAAGTTGGATTTATTGAATGCAAGTAGAAAGATATTCATTAGGAATTCTCTTATTTATTGAGCAAATGTTGATACTATGTATTGTATGATGTTTCGGATTGTGATTTTTAATTACTAATTAAATAATTTTTATAATAAAAATATGGATAGTTCCAATTGTTTGGCGCTCTCTTATACATATATCAGTCTAATTAATTGTATACACCTAACTCCATATTTTATTTCAGAGGAAGGCATTTCAACTTGCAGCCCCCTGCAAGCTGAAATGTTATATAAGTTACACAAATGGCACTTTTCAAGTAACATTCGGCACTTTTCACATAAGATTCAGCACTTTAGTTGGGTTTAGCCATTTTACTAGCTAAACCCAACCTGTCTTGGTGCACCAAGCATGATGAACTAATGAATATCACCCCTCTCCACAATCTCTTGACACTTCAGACTGATAATGAATGCAAAAGACAATCACGTTTTCCCCATAATATGAACAGTTATTCTGTCAATATCAGGGGGTGCAAGTATGGTGGTACGGCGTACCGGTACAACATTGTGCCGGTACCGCCATAACAAATACCCCCCGAATTGTTTACTGCGCATGGGCGCATATGTAAGTGGCAGGGGGCATGACCGCCCCGCCACAGCTGATTTCCTTTGGAGGGGAGGGGAATGCAACGTGTGTCTCTCCTTCCCCTCCCTGTCAGCCAATCAGAGCTCACAGGCTGGCAGCCAATCAGGAGCCAGCCTGCGAGATATGATTGGCTGATGGACAGTCACATCCAGGGACACAGGGAAGCTGGAGAAGGAGAGACGTGTGATGCACTCCCCTCCCCACCAAGGGAAGCACAGAAGCAAGTGGCAGCAGCGGGAGACTGGAGGAGGAGAGGACACCCAGACACAAGAAGACAGCCAGCACTGCAGACTTGGAGGGTGAGTTGGTCTGCTGCTGATGGCTTATTCTAGCACTGTGGGGGCATTTATGTCTGGCACCGGGGGCATATGTGTGGCACTGTGGGGGCATATGTGTGGAACTGGGGGCATACTTGGCACTGTGGGGGCATATTAGTAATGGGCATCAGTTCTGCGGCAGCGGCGCAATGGGCATTATGGCATGGGTATTAGGTAATGGGTGTGTGACGCGTAACAGGCATTACTGTGTAAATTTCGGTGCGCAATATCCCTGTTTGTAGTTTATCTGGCTCCTACATTTTGTGTGCAGGATGCAATGCACAAGCCCAAACAGAAATGTCATTGTGTTCTAAAGTTTTGTCATGTAGCCACTCCCCCTCATGTCATATACCCAAGCCCCTGCACCACTGGTCAATATTTACATTCTCATGCTGACATTATGAATGTTAAAAAAAATTAAATAGTACACCTGATTTAGGACAATGGTTACAAACCTGGACATCAGATTAGAGTGGTAGCTCATAAATATGACAGGATCTAACACACAAGGGTCCTAAGGATGCTCTTTAATAAAAAAATATATAGTTCTTAAAAGAGCTTTTACCTACCAATATATAGTTCTTAAAAGAGCTACCAATAATACAATGTTTTCTTCTTACACAAAGGTAGGCATGGGGCAGTCTAGATTTTGTTCAAGTTGATTATTTTCTCTTGGAACAGGAAACTGCATTCTGACCATTAGCAATGGTCTCCGGTTTTACCCACAATCCACACAATAACATGGTGAAGGTAGCGACCCAATTGCCCCAGAGCTCCCCAGGAGACCTCACTAACGATTTGGCACTTGATGTGCCATCTTTTACATGGGATAAATAGTATGCGATTTATCCCATGTAAACTCCCAGGGAGCTGCGGGGGGCAGGAATTAAACAAACAAACAAAAAAAACCTGGGCAGTGGTGGTGCCAGGCTCGCTGAGTGCCTCGGGAGATGTGGGTGATACAAGCATCGAACACAACCTGGGGATATCGACATTGAGACACTTTCTCCTCACAGACGGTATAGATGAGTTCTTCTTGAATTTGTCCATCATAAAAATTATTTCACGTTCAATGATAAATACTATCTTTAGATCCAAGGAACAGCAATACGCTAATCTGTTCCCCGAATGGTGGGAATGCGAGCATGTATTCTCAGACACCAATGAAAAGTATACCAACAAAGTCGTCTCCTGGGTCAGGTACATCGACAATATCTTGATGATCTGACCAGGAGACGTTATTTTAATTCATTGAGGTACTCAATACTAACAACCTTAACTTAAAGTTAAACACATACTATCCGTAGAGATGAGATAACCATTTTGGATCTTTTCATTTATCGCTCCAAGGATAACAAATGGTCTACCAAACTGTTCAGGGAAGACACTTCCACCAATAGCATCCGATACCACCTATTATCAAAAATCTTCCAAAGGGAGAGTTCCTTCGGTTAAGAAGTAACTGCTTGACTAAGGAAAGCTTTGACACACAGAGTAGGGAACTCACTCAGAGATTATTGGAAAGAGGATAAGAGGTCTGTCAAATCTGCCAAACATCATGCAGCTAAGATTAGGAGAGATGAACTAATCTTCTCCCCAAACAAAACAACACCAGGGAGAACCTGCAGCACTCTTCATCACAGAGTTGCGATCAGTGGCAAGATCTTCAGAAAATGATCCACAAACACTGGCCAATCCTCCAGATGGATCCAGATCTAGAAAGTATCACAACAAAAGGGACCCCCCGATTCAGTTGGAGACAAGCTCAAATCTTAAGAGACCGGCTAGTTCATAGCCATTTTCAATATATTCCCAAATGAAAGCCAAACTTAAAAAGGCACATTCTCATGTGGTAAATGCAAGGCATGTGCATACATAACCAAGAAACAACAAGTTACCAACAGGTATGGGAAACTCTTAAGTTTCAACAATTCATGATCTGCAAAACCTCAGGAGTCATCTACTGTCTGGAATGCCCATGCGGACTTAAGCATGTGGGCATGACCAGCAGAACATTGAAGCAGAGACTCCTACAGCATGTTGGAAATATCCAAAATGCCTATTCTGACATCCTCAAACCAAGAAAACTTACATCAGTAGCCAGACATTTTTCCTGCATGAAAATTCCAGGCTGGGTTACAGGAGGAGGCGACCTGACTGGAGAACGTTTACGCAAAGCATGTAGGTGGATCTCTGAACTCAACTCGGTCAATTCACATGGACTAAATGGGGGTAATAGCTTTGGTCCATACCTGTTCTGAATACTCCTTGATATTTGCATGGGTTCTTCTACCTTATTTGGAGGATCCCAGTGATATATATAGGATATTATCATATACCACTGTGTCTCCTGCCAGCCAGCACTGAGTGGTGACCTCTCTGACGTTTTGAGATGATATCACATCGTTACATCAAATTATCTTTATAATCATTCAGAACTATTTTATTTTATAAAGTTATCAACAACCTTTTCGAACTCTTACCTATTCTTTAGCTCTGTACATTTGTTCTTATTTACAATTTAACTTTATATAACTTTCATAATTATATAGGTCTATAAGCTCACCTCTATACTATAAGCATACCCTTTTTGCACACTCTTTATAGTGAAACTGACCTAAAATATATACACAATTTATATACCCACAATACCTCCTTACTATAATTTATCCTTGACACTATGCAATATTTCTTCTTCCCCTAGAGTCCCATTCTTTGTACAATCATATGCTCGTCTCCTCCTGTCCTCATGTTATTATACAATACACTTTATTCAGTTTTACTTGATTTTCAACAAAAGTGCCCCAACAAAGAGAGCGTACTCACCTCATCAAAAACCCTAAAAAAGTATCCACTTTCAAGGGAGCACCCCCACAGGAGTTATCTCTCATATGAGACTTGTGCACTGGTCCTTCCCATTTCCCTCTTTTCATACTTTACCATTCCAGTGGGCATAGATGGACAATAATTGTGTGTTGAGTGCAGTGAGACAGTGCATAAAGCATGGCGAGTGGACACCGTAAACTTATAGACACCAAAAACCCATGAAAAACTTATGTCACTTTTTGACCTATGCATATCAACCTATGGACTGTTGGCACAGTGCTGTCTGCTGAGTGATCTAGCATCGCTCAGCTCAGCCGCCACTGTGTATAGACTACTGTGTATAGACACTAGTGGTGTTAGTAATAAACTGCTAAGTCTGCCCTTTGATAATAAGTAACTATAGGGCAGATTCAAATAGCGGAAAGGTTCTGAGGTGCTGCTTGGTTTTGCAGATATATTAAGACCCTTATTCAAAATGTGCATTCTCAGAGAGAGTGCATTATATCTATCATGATACTACAAGAACAAAGTCCCACTGTAAGAGTTGTGGGTAGAGCTCTGTGCATGGTTTGCCAATAGAGATAATACAGGGCACCGCTGCCTTTCCCTGAGCGAGCCACAAATCCAACCTGCAGACAGCCCATTATATCTCATTATTTAGTATTTAAAGATGGTATTTTCTAAGCATCTGTTGTAGTGACAGGTGTTTGTGTATAGCACAAGAATACAACCCTAGCATACACAAGTAAATGCCTATAACTCCAGCAACATAGTAGTGATGGGGACACAGTAAAAGCAATATGTGACCGTGTGCATACCTTGACAATAAATCTCTTCAGTGCCGGGTAAGGTGCAATGGCATCCAGGAATGGCGGGAAGACTCCAGGAAAGCGAGTGGTAGATAACCCAACTCTGTATGTGCCAGTGGTAGAGGCTCTAATGTTATCGGGATAGCCTGGCAAATTGTCCACAAACACTTCTTTCATTCCTGCTTTACTGCCAGCCAACCAATAGCTGCACGGGAAGAACATGGAGGGAATGCATTAAAGCTTGGGGTGGCATGGCTAAGCACACTGATAGAGGAGAACTACATACAGTATGTATTTAGTGATTTATACAGTACGAGCTGCCATTTACATATTTATTAATCAAAGAGTCTGTTTAAAAAGAAAAAAAACATACTGTATACTGTACTGACTACAGCGTATAAGACTGTATTAGAGGGACCGTGTTCACCCAGAATGTTCAGAGGACAATGTAAGCAAGATGAACCAGGGATTGTGGCTGACTGGACAAGATGTTGGTAGACTGTACACACTGAATGAAATAGCGCTATAACATTCATGGTTACCATGAAGCTGGCCGTGCAGTCAGGGATACTGACAGGTAAAATGGAGGGGGTGTGACCACACCCCTGTGAGAATAAATACCTAATTTGTGTGGGCAGATGCGGGTGTGATCGCCCGCACCGACACCTGCCCACACAAGTACCCACCCCCACGCTGTGACACTGCATGCAGCACAACCAATGGGACAACCCTGATGCTGGCAGGTAGAAGCAGCCGGTAGTGTGTACACACTGCCTGATGAGCACAATATGTCAGTTTGATCCACTGGATTGGACAACATATTGCTTAGTGTGTACCCCGCAGTAGGCATAGCTAAGGAAAGATTTATACCAACCATAGGATTCTGGACATGCTTGTCTCTGCTATCAAAATGTAATCCTCCTCCGGCGATAAGGCCAGCCCATTAGCCATGTACAGATCGCTCAACAAGCTCTTTGCTTCTTCCTTCACTGGATCGTACTGTATGAGCCGTCCTTTGTGATTGGCCTCGAGTACCTGGAAGAATACCACTGTAAGCTAGTGCTGCACAATACTACAAGGAGAAAAACTGTATTAAACATGTTTTGCTTGATTTTATCCACCTTCTTCTAAAGGAGTATTCATGTTCTCAGAGCTCGTCCACTACGGGAATAATTCAGTGAGCCCCGCTATTGTAAGAAAATTGCTTAGACATGATTTTCGCACAACTGCGCACATGACAGTGAAAGCAATATGCGTGCATACCGTGTTGGTGCATGGGCATTACTTTGTGAGTCATAATGTGGTGCCAGGCGCATTACTGTGTGGGGTGTAAGGTAGTCTTTTCCTAAAAGACAGCGCTCCTTTTTTGCATGCACAAATGTATCCTTTTTATAATATCTAGCAATATTAATGCATGTGGATAGTTAACTACGGATCGGGTTTAGAAGACTGGAAATGCAGAAAGAAACCATTTATTTAGTAATTTCAAAATGACAGCTTCTGCAATGTACTTTCACGTTGAGCTGTGACCGTTTTTAGCCCACAAACTCTCCACCCCACCCCCATTCCCTAGCTGCTCCTACCTCCAATCTCTGTCTTCACAGCTCCCTCTCTCCATATCCAGCAAGTTTAAAAAAGATCAGTGTCCCTGCAAAAATTGCTTTACATTTCTATTATGACATATTTTAGCACACAAAAGAGTAATCGAGTCCGTCAAGTGGCTTCTAGTGGGGGGGAGGGGTAGTTAGAACTTTATATAATTAGATGTTGTATGTGGACAAAAATTTGGCATGACAAAAATGTGTAAAATACTTCAGTGAAAGTCCTGTCACTAAGAGTGTGAACACACGGTTCGATATTCTGTGCGATCCGATGTACGATTCGATGTTTTGTCCGATTTTTACTTTTCCCTTTTTTTCTCTACTCCTTAAGATATGCTTAAGATTTTGACTTTTTACCATACAATTTGCTATGCGATTTCCTATTTGATTTACTATGCGATTTCCTATGTGCCTTAAGATTTGCTTAAGATTTTGACTTAGCGATTTTGACTTAACAACAGGATGACTGACAGGGCCCTGGAAATCGTATAGCACATCGCATCTTAAGCATATCGCAAGGCACATACGATGCATGCGATGTGCTTGCGATTTGTGCTAGATAGAGTGTGCTGCCCACTCTACATGCCCTCCGATCTCTCCTTAAACGGGAGCGCGCATCGGGCTAGGAAGCCCTTACAATGCATACAATCAGTATGCGATATGTATGCGATATGGCTTCCGATGTTGATGATATCGTCAACATCGGAAGCCATATCGAACCGTGTGTACACACTATAAGGAACGGATTTAGGTTCTTATTCTGGTTCACTCTCAGAGGCAAATTCCTTCACAAATGGACAAAACCATTTGCATTGCATGTGCATAGAAATTTACATTTGGGTGAGTTATTTTGTATTTTGGAAAATACTGGCTGCTTTATTTCTACACTGCAATATAGATCTCACTTTGAAGAAAAACCCCACTGTTAAAGTCGAGTTGCACACACGCCATTTTAGGATAGTATGGCCGCCATTTTGGTTTGCAGAGTTGCGCAAATAAAGTATACATACCCGAGTCTGTGTGACAAAGTGGACCAGAAGCGCAGCCATACTATTACACATAAATTCATAATGCCACTAACACTAAATAAAATATAGTTAATTAAAGGATTAGTGCACTACACATAGTTTAATTAGAAATACACGATTGTTTCTGTACATGTTTGTTTGGTATCATTATGTTCAGTGTCCCATACGCAGCATTCCGGTCGCAGCCAAATATTCGCAAGTCCCATGGTCTGATAATTACGGACAGAATACCTATTATATGTATTTTTATCATGTGTCCTGTGTGAGGCAAAGGAATGCAGTTGTAATTAGTTTGTGTTGCTGTTTACGACCCCCGACGACATGCCAGCAAACAAAAGGACACCAAAGTACCCTTCCCCCCCCTGCACGTCTCCAAGCCAGATGTAATACCTTGCCCAATCACTGAGGACTGGACATTCGAACCCTGACCAATAGGAATGGCCTTTGTCCTCCCCCTTCTGACCCTATAAGATAGCCATCCCTGAGCTGGTTCTTTCTTTTATTTTTGGAACTGGTGATGAATCCCCTCACCATTAACCCGGGCTATAGTTCAATCTGAATATAGTGAGCTCCGACCGGACTGCGCTGTGCATATTTGAGACGGTAAACGGTTGCATTCCCTGTTCTTTCTTTTATTGTATTGTTGGCTGATTGTATCCTGTGCCTGTTTTCTTTCCCTAGTAGTTTGATTTGTATATTCATTGTTAGACAATTGTATCACGTGTTACCCTGTGTTTTCTTATTTCTGTAATCCCCTTTTGTCCATTAGGGACTAAATACACTGTTTACGGAGAATCTACCTCCTCACCTTTTATACCGTGGTCTCGTCTATTATTCGCATCTAGCGATAAGGTATATTACGGACATTGTCCTTAAAGGGTATTCGCAGATTAGAGACAAAGTATTGCGAAGGGATCTCCTATTAATGCATTGATTCATCCGTGTACAATACACTGTAAAGGTACGCTACACTGCGCTACGTTTTGTTCGCATGTAGCTAGGAATAAAAAGGTACGCAGGTTACGGACAAAGTACGTAACCTACGCTTTTCACTTATTGTTCTTTGATCATATAAATATCGACATTGATAATTGGGGGCTGGCGTCCGGCCGTTTCACACTCTAGAAAGCTGTACCAAACGTGCAGCTTGACCTATACCAGCAAAAGGGTGGAAGTGATTATTACCCATTGCTGGAGGGGCCAAGTCCGCGGCAGTGCAGGGTTCGAGAGGTGCTAGCGTTTGAACCCGAAGTACAATAAGTGAAATCCAAGGAAATATTAAGCCACGTGTTTTAAAGTATATTAAGTGTTTAGTAAGCTGTACTTCTGCCTGCCACAAGTAGTTTAACGGGGTATAGTGTCGTGAGTTGCTTGTTCATTATAGTATATGTGCCACGTGCGATAAGGTTCGCACACGTGGAGACAAAGGCCTGTGTTTATTATAGTACATAGAGGATCCCTTCTGTGCAAAACTATAACTTTATTGTTAGTTACTGCAGGGCCAGGGACTCCGCCACGTGGCGATAAGTTCTGGGCCTTTTACAGTAACGTGAAGTGTCTATTGTGTATTACGCAAGGTGCGCGCGCACGTGCTTACATTGGGAAATTTTCGCATCTTTGTACGTAATTTACGGATTAAGTGCGGGATTTATTTTGCATCTTTGTACGTAACTTTCGGACGGAGTTAAGGGATTTATTCCATATTTATGCGCAATTACTGCGTATAGCGAAACCCGAGCGCGACCTTGCAAATACATTGCAGAACACTTGGGTGGCCGATTCATCAGCAGCCTGTGAACAGGTTTAACAAACGCCCGTACATACGTGGCTGTTCACTGGCACTGCACATGCAGCACACATAGGAACCCAGAGGTGAACAGTATTTAATCACTAGCTTTATTTAAAACAGTATAGTAACATACTGTGGATAAAGCGGTGATTAATAAGAGAAAATAAGTTTTTTCTTTTATTGTTCATTTTCCCCAAAACAAGCAACTCAAACATTATTTTAATAGATTCCTATAGCCATTTAAAAGGGATTTATACCTGCATAAGTATCTAGTGAGAAACTACCAACCTGGGAAGATTTTTCTGTACAGAAATATTACAAGTTTAAGCGTAAGAACAAGGTGTAAATAGCGCCCAGTGTGAAACAATCACTGAGGTGAACGGGTGTGTGACGACACGACTCAGCGTAGTAGCGCAGTCCGGTGTAGGACAGTCCGGTGTAGGACAAGGTGCACGTGACGACGTGCCCATAGGAACTGCCCCTTCCGTGGACCTACCTATTTTGATCCACCGGGATAGTACAAGAAGCTAAATCGGAACCCAGTGATCTGATCAGCTGCTTTAGAAATACCGGTTTCTGAGGATACAGGAAAAACAAGTTTTGTTGTGTTCTGGAAAATTTGGCCGCACCTTGCAAGTTGACTAGCAGTTCGCTACTAGCCGAAAGACTTGGTGATTGAGTATTACAACCTCGTAGCCTTTGCATCACGCTTAAGTGCGGAAGCGTTTTAGGTCGCTGAGGAGGAGTGTTTTGGGAGCAACTCACGGATAAACGACCCACCGGTGTCTACTAGCTGTGAACGTTTATTCCTGTAACCATGGGTAATAACGGGTCACACAGGGATGCCGTGCTAGTTAGGGAGGAAGCTAGTCGACCTAAAGGGTCGGCAGCTTTCATAATGTGTAGTAAGCACGGTGAACGAGCAGTTGTTTACCAAAAGAAATGGAAAAAGATGACACAAGGCAGCAAGTTAGAATTTCCCAGTGTTGGTAGCTTTGATCCAGAGATATGAGATATGTCTACTTTCCTGTCGCAAGAAGAGAGTGAAGCACATTGAAATTCTTAAGTTGTGGCAGAAGGAAGGGCAGGAACAATGGGGAATTGGATGTCTAGCAATAACAGATACAATCAGCCGCAGCAGGAATGCAACCTCAACCGCTCCCCCACCTCCATATGTGCCGGAGGGGTTAATAACTGCTAAACAAAACATAAGTAAAGGTTTAACTATTACTAACTTGTACCCTGTTTTATCCCCTTACAAGGAAACCAGAGAGGAAAACGATCTGCTGTTGACATCGGCCGTCTCCCATGCAATTAACATGCTTGAAGGAAAGGCTGAACCAGCAAAATCTGCTGCTGGGGCTCCAGCACAGGAAGAGGAGACGGCTGATGCCAACGGCATAATTGTGGACTCAGGTAAGGAAGCACTACACAGCACAGACAACCCTAGACCAGGACCCAGTAATGCGGATGTGGTGCAAACATACCCAGTACGTACACTGGAGGTTCCCTATGGTAAGGCAGACAGAGAAGGTGTGATACCTACCAGGAAGATGACCATGTTAAATCCATGGACACGGTTAGAACTGCGGTTCATCATTTCAGATTTCCCTGATCCTAGGAAAGATCTGGCATTGAGCCGGAAATTTGTAAGGGATCTGGGAAACTCTGATGAACCCACCAACAAGGATTGGAGAATGTTGAGGGCCTGTCTCCCTACCCACATAGACATCCCAAAATTCATTCAGGATAGTGGGTTGAGAGGGGACAAGGAAATAAATGATGAGATCAACCAGGAAAATATACGCCTAATCAACTTACAATTGGGAGTATATTTTCCTGCGGCAGTGGAATATAGCAAGATATTCACCATCAAACAAAAGGATGCTGAATCCGCTGGAGATTATTTCTCCAGGGCCTTGCAAATGGTATCAAAATACACTGGTGTCTCCGAGCCTAAGGACAACCCCCACCTGAGGGAGATGATTGTCTCTGTGCTAGTGGAAGGGCTTAAAGAAAATCTGAGAGTTAGAGTTCAGACATCTTTCCCAAATTGGCGTGGAATGACAGTAGATGCCCTACGGGAATCTGCCATGGACCACGACCGGAACATAAAGAAGCACAGAGAACTGCAAACCGATAAATTGATAATGGTTAGCATCCAAGCTCTCAGTAAGGCCCCTAACAAGGCCCCACACCACCAGAGCACCAGAGACACAGGTAGAAGGCCAATAGTATGCTACAACTGCAATAAGGAAGGACACTACTCCAAACACTGCAGGTCAGGAAACCCCAAGAGATACAATGCACATAGACGTGACTGGGAGCCTCACCAGGGTGAGACGCGGAGATACCCAACCCCTAGACAATGGGAGGAGACAGACAGGTCACGCAACATGCCTCCTCCCCATCTGATGGCTGACACCGTACTTAGGGCAACCCAGGTAAGACAATAGGAAACAGGTCATACCTGTATCCTACAGCCAGTTAGATTGACACAACACCTTAGAGAGGAACCTCAGGTAAAGGTTGATATAGCTGGAGTAAGACAAACCTTTTTGGTTGATACAGGGGCGGCCAGATCTGTTCTCAACACCCCCCTTCACTTGGGTTTCACTGATCAATCAGTAGCAGCAATTGGGGTAACAGGGAAAATACAACATTACCCACTGACGAAACCAGCAGATGTTACAATCGGGCCCCTGCATACCAAACATTCTTTCCTGTTGGCTGCAGCGGCTCCGACTAACCTCCTGGGTAGAGACTTACTATGTAAGATGGGATGTGTCATCTATTGCACCCCTGATGGTTTTTTTCTGGACACCCCTAGAAATCTTGCACAGGAAGTGCAAGATATGCTGGACAGTCCTCAGAGGCTAATGTTGTGTTCGACTGTTGTAGAATAGAATCCATCTAGGGTAGCTGAAATTACAGCACAAATACCGAGTTCCCTTTGGACTAAAGATGGACAGGATGCTGGGTTGATGGCAAATGTAGCTCCAGTAGAGATTCGATTAAAAGAAGGCAGGATAGCCCCAAAAATACCACAATACCCTTTAAAACCTGAAGTCGAACTTGGCGTATACCCAGTGATCCAACGATTGCTCCAACAAGAAATCTTAGTTAGAACTTCCAGCACGGCCAATAGTCCCATCTTTCCAGTGAAAAAGAGTGGGGGAGGGGCTACAGATTAGTGCAGGATCTAAGAGGGGTAAACAAAGTAGTTGAGAGCCAATTCCCCGTAGTGCCAAACCCAGCTGTCATCCTGATGCAAATCCCACCTCACTGTACACATTTTACAGTCATTGATTTGTGTTCTGCGTTTTTCTCTGTCCCTTTACACCCTGACAGCCAGTATCTGTTCGCCTTTACCTACAGAGGAGTACAGTATACCTGGACTCGACTCCCTCAGGGATTCATAGACAGCCCTAGCATCTTCTCCCAGGCCTTGCATGATTGTTTACAATCCTTTCAACCTATGAATGGTTCGATACTAATACAATATGTCGATGACTTGTTGTTGTGTTCTGAGTCACTGGAGTCATCAGTAGATGACACTCGACAGCTGCTGATGCATCTCTCAGAGACAGGACATAAAGTATCAAAGGATAAGCTACAATTATGTCAGACCAGGGTTAAGTATCTGGGCCACTGCCTTACCCAAGGGCTGAGACACCTCACTGATGACCGAATCCAAACGATTCAAAACATGGTACTGCCACAGACTCAGCACCAGATCCGTACGTTCCTAGGCATGTGTGGATACTGTCACAATTGGATCCCAGGATTCTCTATTCTGGCATTACCACTACAAGAAATGGTTTCCTCAACTAAGCCAGACCGGGTCTCTCATACTGAGGAATCTGAGCTGGCTTTCGAGGAACTAAAGGTGAGCCTAACAAAGGCCCCAGCACTGGGAATGCCAGATTACAGGAAACCCTTTGAACTGTACGGAACTGAATCAGCTGGGTGTGCGGCAGGAGTACTTGTCCAAAAACATGGTGATGCCAACCGACCAATAGCGTACTACAGTGGCCAATTGGACACAGTAGCACGCTCACTCCCAACTTGCTTACGGAGCGTAGCTGCAATAGCACAACTAGTAAGCAAGAGTGAGGATGTGGTGTTAGGACACGATTTAACTGTTCATGCTCCCCATGCTGTCTCTGCCCTCCTAAATTCTGCCCAAACACGACATGTGTCCTCAGCACGGTTCACCAAGTGGGAACTGGCGCTGATGGCCCCAGTAAATATTACCATAAAAAGATGCAACACACTAAACCCAGCCACATTTCTACCTCATGTGCCCTCCAAGGCACAAAGGATGGAGGGTGATGGGAATGTTGCTGAATATGGTAAGGCAGAGTTTAGTGAAGGTGAGGACAAACATGACTGTATGACCTACCTGAATCAGACCTTTACAGCACGTCCTGACATAAGCGACAGCCCATTAAGTGAGGTAGACATAACCTTATTCACCGATGGTAGCTGTCATAGACAAACGGAGACGGGAGAGCTGTGCACAGGCTACGCGGTAGTAGATGGAGAAGGTATTGTGGAAGCTGAACCCTTAGGACCACCTCACTCAGCACAAGTAGCGGAACTGGTGGCACTGACCAGAGCATGTGAACTGGCCAAAGGAAAATCAGTTAACATATATACCGACTCCAGATATGCTTTCGGAGTAGTACATGATTTTGGAGCCCTATGGCGCCTCAGAAATTTCATGACGGCGGCTGGCACACCAGTGGCGCATGCGACATATATTAGAAAACTTCTGGGAGCTATCCAGCTTCCAGACAGAGTGGCTGTTATTAAGTGCAAAGCTCACACATCAGAGAAGGACCCGGTGTCCCTTGGTAACAGCCGCGCTGATGAGGCAGCGAAAAGGGCCGCATGCCCTGTAAATATTTCTACCCATCCTACAAACCTCTGTACACTTAACATGGTATCCACATCAAAACTGATAGACATGCAGAATTTGTGTTCCCCACAGGAGAGAGCAGTATGGAAGTCGAAGGGATGTGGCCAAGAGTCCACCGGACTTTGGAGAGATGGACATGGGAAACCAGTGGCCCCCAGGGCATACCTTCCTAGTCTAGCCGAGGCGGCCCATGGGCTGACACATCTTGGGAAGGAAGGTATGTGCAAGCTGGTAAAGGCCTACTGGTGTGCACCAGGGTTCGCTTCTCAAGCAGGTAGAGTGGCAATGTCATGCCTCACCTGTTTGAGGAAGAACATTGGAAAAGCCATCCCAACAGAGCCATCCCACATCCCTCCTACAGAAGGCCCTTTCCAGGTAATACAAATCGACTTCATACAGTTACCACCCTGTAGAAATTGTAAGTATGTGTTAGTATGTGTTGATATGTTTTCCAGCTGGGTGGAGGCTTTCCCCGCTGCCTCCAACACTGCTACCTTTACAGCTAAGAAAATATGTCAAGAGTTTGTCTGTAGATATGGTATCCCAAAGGTCATCGAGAGTGACAGAGGCACTCATTTCACAGGAGAGGTCTTCCAAATCATGTGTAAACTCCTGGGAATTAATAGTAAACTTCATACTCCATATCGACCCCAAGCGAGCGCCAAAGTTGAGAGAATGAATGGTACTATTAAGAACAAATTGGGTAAAGTTATGGCTGAAACAGGGTTGTTATGGCCAGAGGCACTGCCTATTGTGCTGTATAGCATTAGGACCACTCCCAGAGCTCCGCTCAACTTGTCCCCCTTCGAGATATTGTTTGGTCGGCAGCCACACATCATGATAGACCCACAGGATGATCTCAAGTGTAACAATGAGCTAACTGTACAATATATCCTAAAGCTAAACAAACAGCTGAGGAAACAACAAAAGGAACTGAATTTATTGACACCGGACATGCCTATTGAGAACTGTCATAATCTTAAACCAGGAGACTTTGTTATGATCCGAAATTTCTTACGCTCAGGTTGTTTGATAGACCGTTGGGAAGGACCGTACCAAGTTTTGTTGACCAGCACTACATCAATTAAAGTCGCAGAGAGAGAGACTTGGATACATTCGTCCCACTGCAAGAAAGCCAGTAACCCGGAGGTCCCTTGTGCAGAGAGCGAAAGAGAAGAAATATCACTAGAGGCATTGTTCCGGGAAGACTGAAAGGCAGCTAAGGTCAAGCAACCTGTACGAGCAAAAGTTAAAGAGCAGAGCAATAAAAGACCACTGGTAGAGATGATGGAAGGACTCCAAGCAACAGGTTCATGGTTATATTTCTATTTCTTTGTTTTCTTCCTGTTTCCTCTTCTTCACTCAAGGATACTCGGTGGCTGCCACACTCTAGAGCGATCGGAGCGGAGTTCTGACAGTGTACTAATGGACCCAGATCAGGGTGAAGTAGAATCCCTAAACAAGCTTGATACTTTACCCATAACAGGAGAGGGTAAGAGGTATGAGGAAAACGTAGTTCAAGGGCAATGTGATGAGTTATTGTCTGGTGAGTACTGTGTTTGTAGATATTGTCAGCCAAAAATGGAAGAAGAATGCATCCAGCGATGTCAGTCGATGGGTAAGGCAACTACGAGCTGACATCCCTTGAGTGATTACCACTCACTAGTGGGTAAGGTCTTAAACCAAACAGAATGCTGGGTGTGTTCACAAGTACTACATAAAAGAAGTAGTGTAGGCCTAGTCCCATACCCGCTAAATATCTCTGAGATAAGCGTCTTAAATAAAGGGAGGCCACTGGATAAGAGATACCTGTATACCAGGTCCCCTAGTCTTAGATTACACCCAGACCAAGTGGATAAGTCCCTGGTATGTATGAACTTCTCTAGTTCCAGAACGATTGGTACTTGGGAAGTGACATGGCACAACCAGACGATAACTTACTCCCAGCGTCCAGATGGAGAGCCTATTGATAAGGAATTGTTATTAAAGATCCGCACCAGTGGAAGACACTATAAATATGTTTACACTGTGAAGAAAAATAAAATGATGGCCGGCAGAGTATCCGCCGGTTATTGTAATATGACCTTACAACCAGAAACCTGTGAGGAACAGGTCAGGGAGCAGGGGACGGGAATGTTCTTATGGATAGTGTGTGATAAAATCATGAAATATTCTGTCCCTTATTTTCTCCCTGACGATGTTTATTATATTTGTGGTAGAAGGGCGTACAAATGGCTCTCCATGAACTACGTTGGAATTTGTTATTTAGGTAGAGTGTTACCCGAAGTAATGACAATTACACATGATGAAATGGTAAGCATACACAAAGGTATTCCTCCTCCTTACACTCATACCCATTATGACCAAATCCACAAAAGGGATTTAACAATCAAGAAGGAACCCCTAGCTTCTGAATTGATACACGAATCATTCGGTATCCAACTCCTCATTGCGTTAGACATTACCCATACCGCCAGGGGAGTCATACATTTTAAGTATATCCAAGCACTAGCAAGCTTGGTAGATAACATCACTGAGATTTATGATGACACCTTTAGATACACTGGGAGAGAGTTACAAGCATATAAAAGAGAGCTAGTTCAACATCGGATGGTGTTGAACTATCTGACAGCCATGACAGGAGGATATTGTGTCACCCTCTCCACACAGTTTGGGGTGAAATGTTGTACCTACATCACATCACCAACAATACTGAAGACCCAGAAGAAATCATCGATCATCGGATGGATGAGATTCTTCAGCTTAAATGGGAATTTAGAAGGGAACACAATATCAGCCTGGCAGAAATAGGTGATAAGGTCAGCGAATGGACCTCCTGGTTGAACCCAATGCACTGGTTCTCTGGTTAAGGAGAATGGGCGCAAGGAATCATAGCTAACATCGGAAAACTCCTTCTCTGTATCGGTGGGGCCATCATAGTCTTTGTGCTATTGTTTAAATGTGTCAAAATGGTGACCCGGGGAAAGACAAAACGTACTGAAATCATGAGTGTAAGAACGAGGGATGCAGAGGAAGACCAGGGTTTGGTATATGACCCTAGAATTGAAACCATTAACCACTAAAAGATATCATATTTGAAAAGTGTATATATTGTAACCTCCCTTGTTTTTATTTTTTATCCCAAAAATTGTATATTATCCTTCGTCACCCTGAGTAGATTGTTCGATAAATGTGGCCCCTCATTTATCCATAATCCTGGATTGGCCTAGCGCAGATGGTTTACTCCCCTTATATGTTTAATTCAAAGATCCCAAAATTTCTCTGTTAGGATTATGAACTTCTATGTTTTAGGAAATAATTTTTGTACTGTGACAGTTTTGTATTTACTGTCAAAGGGTGGACTGTTAAAGTCGAGTTGCACACACACCATTTTTGGATAGTATGGCCGCCATTTTGGTTAGCAGAGTTGCGCAAATAAAGTATACATACCCGAGTCTGTGTGACAAAGTGGACCAGAAGCGCAGCCATACTATTACACATAAATTCATAATGCCACTAACACTAAATAAAATATAGTTAATTAAAGGATTAGTGCACTACACATAGTTTAATTAGAAATACACGATTGTTTCTGTACATGTTTGGTATCATTATGTTCAGTGTCCCATACGCAGCATTCCGGTCTCAGCCAAATATTCGCAAGTCCCATGGTCTGATAATTACGGACAAAATACCTATTATATGTATTTTTATCATGTGTCCTGTGTGAGGCAAAGGAATGCAGTTGTAATTAGTTTGTGTTGCTGTTTACGACCCCCGACGACATGCCAGCAAACAAAAGGACACCAAAGTACCCTTCCCCCTCCTGCATGTCTCCAAGCCAGATGTAATACCTTGCCCAATCACTGAGAACTGGACATTCGAACCCTGACCAATAGGAATGGCCTTTGTCCTCCCCCTTCTGACCCTATAAGATAGCCATCCCTGAGCTGGTTCTTTCTTTTATTTTTGGAACTGCTGATGAATCCCCTCACCATTAACCCGGGCTATAGTTCAATCTGAATATAGCGAGCTCCGACCGGACTGCGCTGTGCATATTTGAGACGGTAAACGGTTGCATTCCCTGTACTTTCTTTTATTGTATTGTTGGCTGATTGTATCCTGTGCCTGTTTTCTTTCCCTAGTAGAGTTTGATTTGTTAGACAATTGTATCACGTGTTACCCTGTGTTTTCTTATTTCTGTAATCCCCTTTTGTCCATTAGGGACTAAATACACTGTTTACGGAGAATCTACCTCCTCACCTTTTATACCGTGGTCTCGTCTATTATTCGCATCTAGCGATAAGGTATATTACGGACATTGTCCTTAAAGGGTATTCGCAGATTAGAGACAAAGTACTGCGAAGGGATCTCCTATTAATGCATTGATTCATCCGTGTACAATACACTGTAAAGGTACGCTACACTGCGCTACATTTTGTTCGCATGTAGCTAGGAATAAAAGGTACGCAGGTTACGGACAAAGTACGTAACCTACGCTTTTCACTTATTGTTCTTTGATCATATAAATATCGACATTGATACCACCCAAATCTAACTCTCTCTGCACAAGTTACATCTGCCCCACCTGCAGTGCACATGGTTTTGTCCATTTGAGAAGGAATTTGCTTCTGAGAGTGAACCAGAATAAGGCACTCAGTTAGAATGTTGTAGAGCTACTGTGCATAGATCGCCACATTGTGGTAGCACAGGTTCTTAAAGTCGGTCCTCAGGACCCCACAGAGTGCATGTTTTGCAGGTCTCCTCACAGAATCAAGTGACATAATTTGCTCCACCTGTGGATCTTTTAAAATGTGTCAATCAGTAATGAGTGCACCTGTCGGGTGACCTGGAAAACGTGAACATTGTGGGGTCCTGAGGACTGAGTTTAAGAACCACTGTGATAGACTAACAACATATCCCGCTCTGCTACTAAATGCTGTTCTGGCAGCTGCTTGCAGATTCAGGTGTGATTCAGGGTCACTTTCTATTCCATTTGCACTATATAGTCCAAATGTAATAGAAAGTAACCCTGAATCGCACACGTACAGCTGCATTTGATCCAGATTGAACCCCGAAGCGGGGTCCCGGGTTCGTAAGCAGAAATAGACTGTGCAGGCAAGTCTGTTTCTGCTTCGATTGAAAGGAGGGCCATGCTGCTCAATGCAGTATCCCCTCACTGTCCCTCCTTCCCTTAAGTGTCCCAGCCAGCTACATACTGTACCTAACCACCTACCTATAGCATAATGGTGGCCATGCAGCTCATCCCAAAAGGTAAACTTACCTCATATCTGTGATGCTGTCTACCCCATTTGCTGCTTGAGTCTGTAAAAAATATTGTGCCATTTCGAGACAATTCAAGTCCATTTAAGAATCGGAAAGGGATTCCATCCACTCCTGCCAAGACAATGTGAAAAACAATTAAATTCTGCAGTAATAGTCCTAGTGAATCATAAGTACATCTTTTCTTTTTTTACTGAGAACAAGCTATGGGCATGTATCCTTAGTTGTCATTTGGCCTGAGACACCTGACTTACGGCACCTGACTCACGGGTAGAGATTCCCATTTTCCCTGAATTATGCATCTTATTTCTTTAATGCAAAGGAATTGTTACACAAATAAACATTCAGCCAATAGGAATGACAGAAGGAAGGTTCATCTTACTCCCAAAATGTCTCCTCAGATATGTGATGTTTGTATTCCAACTCAAATGACTACATGCTTTAGGGCAGTCCTTCATTTCCACAAGGGTTTTATTCAGATTCTTTGCATTGTTTTATTATTGGTTTTATAAGTGATGGTGGAGGAGTAAGAAGTGTTTTGAGTTTTCCTGAAAAGAATCTGAATAAAACCCTTGAAAAAAAACAAAGGACTGTGTAAGACATGGCATTTCAGCCAGGAGAGTGTCTGAGTTATAATACATACCTTACATAACAAAGGAATGAATATAAAGTAGAATATTAAGCAGAACAATACTTCGCATCCTCTCTATTTTGCCTTTGTGCTCCAATTACATCCTGTCCTTACTATTGAGTCTTAGGGGGGTATTCAATCCCGAATCCCTACAGTCATGACCTTGGCCCATTCTCAGCCCGCTTGACTGATATTCGGCATGCAGGATTCGAGGTCCCGCCTGCCAAACTACGAAAAAGGGGTGTGTCCACGATAAACAGCCGTAGATCTTTGAGATTCGTCTGAATCCATGGCCGCTCTGTTGGGAAAGACAGCATTGAATCAGCACCCGCTCCTATTTCCCCTGTCGGAAATAGCGGCGTGGGACTGATTACCCCCCTTAATTCACTAAAAGTATGCCAAGTGCTTACAGACGGTATATTTCTGTCACAAAGAATTTAGTAAATATTAGCCGCACAATATGAATTAGGTCCGGAGCACACAAAATGGAGCAAATATTATTTCCTTGAAATTCATCTAATTTATCATTTTCATTATCCCACTATAATAACATGGGAGAAAGAACACACAGGAGCTGACACTGAGGGATGAATGGACAAGCTTTATCTAATATTACATCTTGTTACAGCAAGAAAGAAAACCATCTTCTAAATAACATAATATTGCATAAAAGCAGAAAAGGAAACATTCCTATCCATAAACACACACTCAGGAGTGTAGACATATTGTGTATTATCAGAGATGTGCGCTCCTATCACCCCTGAAGTTACATTGGCAAGGATTTGTTGTGTACAGTAATCCTAAACAATCGTTATTTTCTGACATATTTTCCCTTTTGTCTGTTCTATGCGAAAGTGAATGTATTATATTAAACAGAAAGGTTGGATATACTGCATATAAACTGTACAAGCATGAATCAAATGCTTGCATGAATGGGCTTGAAGCATTTGTATTATACTGGTGCTACATTTCTAACACATTTAGGCAAGGAATAGAGCCCACCAGAATTGCAAACAGACAGGCAAACGTCAGCCCTCTCCGATACTTTTGTTGGTTTGGGCATCTTATCTGCTCTTCACTGCTTGACACATCAAGCCCCAAAGTTTTTAAAGACCTTTCTTTACTAAAGTTCTTATACATTCAGATATGTCCTCATATATCTCTATTGTAGTCCCGCCACGCAGCCCTTCTTTGCACACAGGCCCTGTGAGCCTCTGCTAGCACTGTGCATCTTTACTCATGTTTTTTGCAATATCTTGCAGCTAGGACACACACACATGGAGATGGAGCTGATCCATTTGATATGTGACCAGATGGTTCCCCCCATCAATGGCACAGCATTGTTTTTGTGTAATTCTCCCGAAGGTGCAGGGACCCGGAGCATAGATCTGTCATCAACACACGTGAAGCCACATTTCCATGTTATGATTGGCCCATGGGCCAATCAGTCAAAGAAAATAAATCACCATCGATAGTCAACAACATCCATTAGATATTATGCTGCCATTGATGACAATGATGGCCATCCCTATTCAATTCTCCTTCATGTATGAAGGAGCCCCCTCCCCTAAACAAAAAAACTGTCTACAATCACAATATTAATAGAATTTTTAAATTCTAAATGACATGCTTCCAGTAACTGTGCTGAACAGAAACAGCATTTGCAGGTTCCATATCGCTACTGCCATGCATAGACACAGGAGCGCAAGAGGTCATAGCTGACAGTAGCTGCCACTATCACTTTGCATTACTTGTCAATATAATATCTTCATCACCTTCTTGGTTTGAGATAAGAAGCTGCTTCTTTCCAGACTGTGGGTCAACTCTGTACAATCCAAAATAGGAATCTACAACAATTAGGTATCCATCCCGGTCCACTCGTACCCCATGTGGACGCCCACAGACAGGTTCATTTTCAGGGGTTCCTATCAGGGGGTGGAAAAAAAGATTTGTCCTCAGTGAGTCATTCCATTCGGTTCTAGTTCAGAAATGTATATGTGTACAGGAGCATCGTATCTAGATAAACACAGGCCGGGAAAAGAAATTATAGTATGGAATATTCATTCATTCCCATATGGTGATGGGGCAGCCCAGCGCCCCCCACCCATCTCCGCCCCCCCCCCCCCCCCCCCCGCATGGGTGAGTGCACCCGGCAACCCGAAAGGTCGCCGTGGGTGCACGCACCATACGCCTGCACATGCGCAGATACCCGCCTGCGCATGCGCAGACGCACAACATCGGTACTGCGTGCGAATGCACGCAGTACCGATTGGATCTGAATCAGGCCCTAAGTTCGAAGATGGGTTTAATCGGATGGCCAAGGGGTAATCGGATGGCCAGGGGGTGGTGTCATAAGTGTCCATGCTATTTCTGTTTTCATGCATTGTGATGTCGTTGGAAAGCTTATGACTTCTGAATACAACCAGGGCCACTAAAAGTGCAGCCGGGCCACGGCACTAAGCAGCATGTGCTCAGAGCGGGAGAGGGGCTGTGCTGCTGCTGCAGACTCTGGTCTCTACTCGCACTGCCAGGTCTCTGCAGCAGGGGAGGGGGTCCTGGGGTCCTCCATCAGACCTGGGCCTGTAAAATGTACCCGCCTCCCCCTCGATGGCACTGAATACAACACAATTAACAGACTCCCTTAAGTGGACCCTTAACCCTTTGAGTGGTGGGTTTTCCTGGGGCAGGACAACCAGGACAAGTTTGTCCTGCCCCAGAAATACTCACCACAGATGAGACAGCTGCTGCCTCCTGCAGCAGCCCCTGCTTCCCTGATGCTGCTGCTGGCTTCGGCTGCTTGTAGAATTTCGGGGTCGCTTGGGGGGAGCTCAGGAGCGCTTGGGGGGAGCTCAGGAGTGTTCGGCACTCAGCTGCTCAGCTGTTCAGGCAGTCCTGTGTTTGGACGTCCGAACACACGAATGGCGAGCACAGCCGAACTTCCCCGTGCAGTGACGGGGAGGACCGGTGATTGGGGAGGGGGGTTTCAACGCTGGAGGCACCACTAGCGCACCCTTTCTTTACAGTGGCATGCCCGGAAATTTCTCAAGAGAGCCCACTCCTGCAGCACAGCTCAGCCAGAGAAATTTCCAGGCATACCATGAAGGGGTTATTAAATAAAAAATATTTTCACTTTTGAGAATTGCATAAACTTTTGCCCAGACTAGTTTTATATAATCTGACTATTATTCAGCATACCTCATAGACTAACATCTCCATACAGTATGAGGGAGTTTCCTAGTCAACAGATGTATTATAATGTGCAGATGTTCCATTATCAGTGTCCACAAACTCCAGGCATGGCAGCCATGGAACATTTATTGAAAATGGCACATTATACGTTTTCAGGGGCAACAGATATCATGCCTACTGGTAGGTCACAAAACATCCCATTAGGACTAACAACCAACATCATGGTCCCCCCTCACAGAGACCAGCACTTCCAATTGTGGGCCATTGCAGATCCAAATATACTTTCATTACTGAAGCTGGCCATACACTAGATCAGGGGTTCCCAATCTTTTTTTAATCATGGCACCCTAGAGTAAAATAATTTTTTTCGCGGCACCCCTAGGCCAAATTTATTTTAATTAGATTGGATTTATATGCTATTCTTAGGGTCAGTTATGTGGAAAAGGGCAGGAATTGCTTCTGTTTGTACACATTTTATGATTGGCAGCCACCAGCACTGGTTTTGCTTATAAATAATTAACCATTAATAATTTTAGTTGGTCCTGGACTACCAACCCAGGGCACCCCTGCATGTGTCCCGAGGCACCCCAGGGAGCCACGGCGCACAGTTTGGGAACCACTGCACTAGATGGAGTTTTATCCAACTGGTTGCCTAAAAATCTGGTAATGGATGACAGCAAATGGCAACCTGCCATTTGCTTCCAAAACTTGAATTATGGAGAAAACTGTTGTTAAGACAAGCTGCTTCTCACAGATTTAACCAATGTGTCTGAATGACTGTTTCTGGCTGTTCTCTGGTGTGAGATAGCAAACTGCTGATTGGCATTCACTCCCAATTACAGATGTTCATTCCAAAACAATTAGTCTGATGGTTGAATACTTGGTCTAGTGCAGGCGTAGGCAACCGGTGGTTCTCCAGCTGTTGTGAAACGTCAAGTCCCAGCATGCCTTACAACAGTTTTGCCACTAAGGATAGCTAACACTGTGGCACTGCATGCTGGGGCTTGTAGTTTCACAACAGCTGCCCTGTCTATGCCTGGTCTAGTGTATGGCCAGCTTTAAATATTTGATGCCTTTTCTGTTATCTGCACCATTGATGTTTATAAATGACGACCAGATAAGACATTGCAAGCACTTACCACAGCCAGTCACATTCTTCCCCATCTGGGTTATTAGGTGTAATTGTTCTCCGCGAATCATCCACAGCTTACCATCCACGGTGCCAGTATAAAGGTTTCCTACACAATGTTACATAACAGCGTATAGCATACAATAACAACACAGGAATAAAATGTACAATGTATCCTCTTAGTTTAGCTTTATGCTCCTACATATTAATTTCTTGGTAATGCAGTTTTAATACTTAAGTCTTAAGATGTTAAATTAAACAGAAGTTGAGTTTTGTTTCTTTCATAGTCGCTACCAAGCGATTAAAAGCTTTTATAACCAGACATGGGATGGCATTGGGATCCTAGCGCTTGGGATGTTGGTGGTCAGAAGAACGACAGTGGTATCCTGATGGTCAGGATCACAAAACCTTATAGGTACATATGCTAATCCACCTCCCAACCCCCAGCCCAATCCTAACCCTACCTGCAGCCTAACCCACCTACTTAGTGTCCAAACATCTTCCCCAAAGTCTAAACTTCCATCTATTGCCTAAACCTTCTCCTCCCACCGCAGCCTGACCCTAACCTTCCCAGGCAAACGTACAATCGGGATACCGACAGTCGGGATTCCGGTGCTGGCATTGTGAGTAATGTCAGGATCTTAGCACAGTCTTTTGACCAGTGTCAGGATTGCAGCATCAGTATTCTAACTGCCAGCATCCCGACCACCGGTATGCTAACTGGATGCCCCACACATACTCTCTAATGCAGGGTTAGATCCACCCATAAACTGTAAGATTATCAGTCCATTTATTCAATTACTTGGCTGGTTGAAATGAAAATCTGGTAATTGATGGAAACAAATGACTATTCACCACTTGCTCCCAAATACCGATGAAAGCGATGATTCTTAAGGCCCCCATACACTAGCCGATTTCGGCCAGATCAGTCGGATCTGGCCAAAATCGGACCAAAATCGGCTAGTTTTGATGTCCCCTCAGATCCGATGCGCGGTCCCGTGCGCATCGGATCTGCGTCGGGTGGTCGGACCTGCTGCACGTCCGACCACCCGACTTGGGACCTAGTGGGGCGGCGCGGCGGTGGAGGGAGCAGGGGGGGCTGGGGACGCTGCGGGGGACACAGGCGGCATAGAGCCGGGCAGGGGGAGCCGGGAGCTGTCAGTACTGAATAAAAAAAAAAAGCCCATACAATGAATGGGCGGCCTGTGATTGGCTGAGCGCTCTCTCAGCCAGTCAGCAATTGGCTGAGAGAGCGCTCAGCCAATCACAGGCTGCCCATTCATTGTATAGGCTTTTTTTTCTAGCACTGACAGCTCCCGGCTCCCTCTGCCCGGCTCTATGCCGCCTGTGTCCCCCACAGCGTCCCCAGCCCCCCCCCCCCCCCTGCTCCCACCAGCAGCCCTGCTCTGTTGCCCCCCCCCCCCCCCCCGCTCCCCGGGTTTTTTACATGTGATAAATCGAGACGATTTATCACTAGTAAAAAATGGCACATCAAGTGCCAATCTAATCAAGCTCCCCCGGGGAGCAGCCGGGGAAGCTCAGGGGGAAGTCGGGGGCAACTTGTCCTAAGGACAAGTCGCCCTAGTGTATGGGGGCCTATACAAACTTCTGTTGGATTTAACCAATCTGCCTGGGAGTAAACGGTCAGCTGTCAGTTGTTGGGAAGCTGAATATAGACTGTGCTGCTTCTATGGTAAATACAGTATATAACAACAGTCCATACCCTTTGTTTGTTTAGTATGTGCCAATATGGGTATGGACCAGTGGTGTCAAATTCATGGCCCTCCAGCTGTTGTGGAACTACACATCCAAGCATGCCCTGACACAGTTTTAGCAATATATTATATACAATCCGTGGCAGGGCATGCTGGGACGCATAGTTCCACAACAGCTGGAGGACCATGAGTTTGACACCACTGGTATGGACTATGGGAATGCACGCAGTACCGATAGTACCGATGTTGCGCGTCTGCGCATGTGCAGGCGTATGGTGCGTTCACCCACGGCGACCATGGTGGCGTGGGGGGGCGGAGATGGGAGGGGGGCGCCGGGCTGCCCCATTACCATATGGGAATGCCCAGCGTTCCATGGGCGTTCCCATGAGAACGCTGGGCGTTCTCATGGTAATGAGGCAGTGACGCGGGTGTGGGGGGCGGGTAGCTGACATCACCTGATGTCAGCCACCCGCCCATATCCACGCCAGTGTGCACGCAAATGTAAGTAACTGAAAAGTCACTTATATATGCGTGCCCGCTAAACATCATTCGATGGTCAGTGACCATCGAAAGATGTGGGCGGTTACCCGAGCCATGGGAATGGATGTTTATGCAAAACATCCATTCGCAGCTGTTCGGGGGAAGCCGCACTTTGAGGGGGCAGCGGGGGGGGGGGGGGGGTCGTTCGCCGGGTGGGGTTTGGTGGACTCGCAAGGGTGCGAATTCGCAGCCTTGCGAATCAACCAGAATAACCCCCCTATGTATCACATATATTTAAAATTTGAATGCGTCCTTTGATCCAGTGCTATTCATTGTCTGAAAAATACAGACATTTGCTGTATCCCAACCTTCATGATCACTAGTAAATGACTCTGGGCCTTTCAGATGTCCATAAAAATATCTTTTTCCTTCTTGAAGCCTTTTATTTACAGTCAGCGGTCCAGTTAGTGGTGGTGGTTTGTCAAACCTGGAAATATAAATCACACAGATGATGGTAATATTATAATCTCCAGAGTTTGTCAGATATGCTACATTCAGACAGTAAGATGAGCTGTAAATGAGCCATAGATAGGAACCATTAACAGTGTATAAAAGTCACACTTTCCTGTGTCACTTCTAGTCTGTCAGCCATCTTATTGTGGATGGTGCAATGCTTTCGGTCAAACCGAATGCATCCTCCACTATCCAAAGGCTCCTCTTTTACTACACTCTCTCTGCTCTGTGCCCCAGATTCAATTCCTACTTGTTACCCTGCCTTTTCCTTCTAGCCAGTGCCTTTCATTATCCTGTTTCCTCCTCCAAAATATTGCTTGAATCGTGTCCTTCCTTGTCCTGTATGCAAGAGAAACCTCATGCCTTCATGCTTATGTGTTACCCGCCATAATTACTGTAACCTTCCTATCCCCTGCCTCGCCCCTCTCCAGTCTATCTTCAACTTTTCTGCCATCCACACTTTCCGCTCTCATAGCTTTACCTCCGCTGATCTTCTCCGTCAGTCAGTCCAATGGCTCAGACTCACTCACACCCACATTCACACTACTCTCTCAGCTCCAAAGCTCTCACCTCACTGCTCATCTCTACCGGGGAAATTTACTGAAGTGGAATTTCTACTGAAGATGGGATGTTGCCCATAGAAACCAATCACATTCTATCTATTATCTTCTAGAAGGTGCTAACTAAATAAGTTGAACTCAAATCTGATTGGTTGCTATAGGCAACATCCCATCTCCAACAGAACTCCCATCTTAATAAATTTACCCCTACCTCTCCATATATTCGCAGCTGGGGGGGAGGGAGCTGGGTGGGGCAGCATTTAAATGTTCGCTGGGCTCCGAATACTCGCAGCATAGCGAGCAGGTGTGAATCAGGCCCAAAGTTAGTAGTTAATATGGTGTCAGATAGGATACTACTTACATGAATGGTTCTGGATCGATTGGTGATGGTAACAGGTATATTCCAACAGCTGCAGCAAGCAGAGCCGCAGAAATGACACATTTGATATACCTGTGTTAAGTAAATATGAAAATTGTTAGGAGAAGATTAAAAAAGACAAGACCAGGATGTAAATCTGCTCAACTGATTTCCCTATGTATTCAACTTTCTAAAACTTTGTTGCCCATTTGCTGATTTTAAAGTCAGAAGTATGTCCAGGAACAGAGCTGTGGTTCATCAGACAGGTAAGCTATAAGTGACCGCAGTGAACTTCCAGGCCACACTGTGTGGACAGCGGGATCAGGCATATGAGCACACATTGATGTAAGAGGTTTGTGCAGGCAGTCACCTAGGTCCCGATAATTCTAAGGAGCCTGGCTCCTGTGTGAACAAACCCCTTTCCTCATTGTGTGTTCATATGCCTGCTGCAGAAGTCCACCCAGAGAGGTCCCGAAGTTAGCTACACTGTGGTCACTTTAAGGGAGCTTACCTGGATGCTAAGTTTCAATAAAGTTCCTGGACATGTAGAGTATCCTGTTCCCTGATCATGATGAGGACATAGTTCAACCTCCACCTTTGGTCCTGCACAATAATTCTAACAGAAATGCAGTATATTTTGAAGGGGGGCACCAAAAACCCTTCCATTGGCCCTGGTTCTGCCTAATAGGGGCAGGGGAGGATTTGAATTAGGTGGCAGAGGTAAATGAGTTCCACCACCTCTGCAGGACCACTTTAAGCCCTGGATGGGACACTGAAGAGGATTAATGGAGCAGGTAAACTGAGAAAAGTTAAGGGGATACTGCAGATGAATGGGGGTGACATGGTGGCCAAGAGAGAACACAGTAGGTGTGAATTAAAGAATACAGAAAGGGAAGACTTGTAGGAAGGGGGTACAGATAGAGGCACAGAGAGTCAGAAATGGGGTTGTGGCAGGGGGGAAATAACAGGGAATAATATGGGTGCCAGACGCTTAATTTTCAAGGGGTGCTCAGACCACAATTCACTCACATTTCCTTCTAATTTTGCTATGAATCAGGACACATAAAAAAGGGACTATGTAAAAACCGTAAATGCTGCCAATTGTCCTTTTTTTTTTCTTCGATGATCTGAAGAGTGCAGATGTGATAGTAATCAAGTGTCATTTGATATTTAGCATTTTATTTGCTACTAAGGTTTGACCAGGCAAAATGACTAGAAACTGCTTAACACAATTTGGGCCGATTTATAGTATCTGCAATGTAGGATGTGCCCTGAGCTGTAAGTGCCGCTGCCCTGCACAGACATAAGAAGATGCACCTGACATGGGACCTTCCGCGCAGCCACAGAAGCAGAAGGGAAAAAAAAAGATTACTGCAATCTATGGGTTAAGTTGTGCGCAAGTGTACCCGGAGATTTATCTGTGTGGAAAACACTGTGGCCAGCTGATTCTGCTCCAAATGTGTGCATTATACACAGGTGGTTAGAAAATATGGCTTCATATAATAATAATAATAATAGCTATAAAGTGAAATGGAATATGCAAGCAAGTGCAATACAAATAATAATCCAGCAACCTATCTCTACTTCAAATCAGCACGCAATAGGGGTAATGACAGATGAGAACAGCTGCTGGGGGGGTAATTACCGTAATATATATAATACGGTTACCCGGCAGCACAGTCTCCGCAGTGTCGTGCCGGCTGCTGGGAACCCGGAGTATAATAAGTGGCATTGCACCCAGCCTGTGTCAGTGTATTCCCCCTGCTCCCTGCATGCCTAGTCCCGCTTACATGCTGTGATGATCGGGGCTGTGTGTTATTCTCTGTCCTCCGGCTGCTGCACAATAACATGTCCGCCTGCCCGGGGTGAGCGCTGGGATAAGAGAGGAGGAGCGCTGTGGCGGGGTCACACAGAGTGTACGGCCTAGTTAGTGCCGGGCTAAGGATATGCACGGGCTGCCTGCTTGCTGCGTCCCAGCCACCACCTGCTGCTGCACTATCACTAGTGTGACGGCTGCACACAGCCACTCGCAGCACACGGCTCCCCTGCCTGCAGGACCACAGGTGAACGCATGAAGATTATGCCTCAGGGGCATACCAGCAAATAACAACTTCCTTTATACATCAAACCAGTCAATGACTAATTGTGTTGCAATGTTTTGAGTCACCCCTTTTTTCCCCTGTAGAATTCTTGTGATGCAATGGTCAGTTACCCCATCACTTCCAAAGTTTCGATGATTGATGCCCAGCCATCATTTGATGATGGGCCTCCGATGCCCATCCCTACACATGAGGCAAGCAAATCTGCCACTGAAAAGGAGGCAAGTTCCTAAAAAATCAGAGCACTGGGCTCTTGGCCCTGCACCCAAATAATTTCCACAGCTTTTTAGGGGACTAAGTAAAAACTGGACCCGGACAAGACCCGGGATCACCGGACCGGACATTAACGCTGTATTCCAGAGCCTGTCTGGGGGTGTCTTGTCCGGGGGATCCCTGTGATACCTGGTGACAGGTGTCAAAGCAGCCCCTCCTGACGGGACACCTCCAGCAATGCAGCCCCGCGGTTTTTGTGCAACACACTGTGATAAAGTGGCATAAGAGAGAGGCATTGGCTAGTATCAAAGCCAGGTTTACGCACATATATGAACCCAATGGTTCATGTGGACATTACTCAAACCAGAGGGCCGCAATTTTGTTGAGTTTAACTAAAATTATTTAAATAATACAAAGATTATATTTAGAAGTTGTAAATATCTATCTTGTATTCTAATCACGTGTATAGTCAAAATGTAAGTATGGCAGGGGAGGCACTACTTACCATGAGCGCACATCTGCTATGATATAATCCCAATTTGAGGGGACTTCCCTGCGAGTTGGCACCTTTGACTCCAATAACCCATACATACCGACTATTCTGAATGCCTCTCCTTGAGCCGCAAATTCCGGCATTTGTCTCAGCGGGAAAGGGGGTGCAGGGGCTATGGGAAATATGCAGCAGACTTGCCCACCTTCCCAGGGGGCCACGAGAACTAGATTTTCAGGAGCCTCCCGGCCATTCCGGGAAGGTAGGCAAGTATACAATTACCATGAAAGATGGTGGTTACTGGTGCACACAGGTCCAGCAACAGAAATCTTGGGGCCTGACAAACGTTTATCACCCTTCCAGGCAGGTAAACTCGCTGAGGACTAAATGTATCAAGCTTCAAAAAGTGATGAAGTTGAGAGAGATAAACAACCAGCCAATCAGCTCCTATCTCTAATTTTTCAAGCCCATCCTATAACATGACAGTTAGGAGCAGATTGGCTGGTTGTTTATCACGCTCCATTTTATCACTTTTTGAAGCCTAGTACCCTCAGTCTCTCATATACAATAACATAAATTGTAGGTAGCATAATTTAAATCAGCAGGCAGCTGGGGTCACTCCATGTTCCCAGGCCAGTGCACTCCTAGGGCAATGCAAGCCTTGCTGACAACAGTATGCCCAGCGCACATCACAGAAGAAGTCACTGGGAGAAGCGGCTGAGCATGTGCAGCTCAAATATCTGCTACTGTCCCTTTGATCACAAAAGCAGTCCCCATAGGTTTTTTATGAGGACTACATAAAGTCTGAGGTGTACCAAACTCAAAAAAGCTTGGCTCCCAATATCTACCGCAATATCTAATAGATTGTGTGGTGCGCTATCATACAGCAGCTGGCATAAGGGTTTGTCAGGCCCAAAGGTATATAAGGAATGAAAAAGAGTATGTGCCAGCGCTGGCTGTAATAATACAATGGTACACGGTTCTCAAGAAAAGTATAACAATTTATTAAGACATAAAAACAATAATAATAAAAATTTAAATGCTAAAAAGGTGAATCAATTTGAAGCAATAGTCCAAGACAGTAGGTAAATTACCTCAGTATATTATATAGTAATGGTTATCTTGATAACTGAAGCTGCTTGGATAAGTATATAATGAAATTAGAGCTGTATATTACCATCCCATTTTTGTCTGGTCTTTGGTGGAAACCAGGATCTGTGACGAAATGTCCATAGAGAATGTCCTATAATTTCAAGGACTCAGGATATCCCAGTGTGGTGTCCTCTTGGGTAGTAGCTGGATGATTAGGAATAAAGCTGTATCCCATAAGATTTTTGAATCCAGGAGATTTTGAAGGGAACCAACTGTGGGAGAGCGGACTTGTCACTTGATATCGATGGATGGAGGATTTTACAGCAGCATGGATTGCTTTTGCTCAACGCGTTTCCCCGGATAACCCGGCTTCATCAGGAGCAGATATGAGTGTTTGTGAGCTCTCAGGCATGCTTTTTATACCTGAGAGTTAATTGCTTAGGTGATTCACCTGTCTGTTAATTGATAGCTAAAAACTATTTTAATAGGAGAACCGTGTATATAATAAAACCATATATATAATAAACTCTATAGGAGGCAATCGCTTATGACAAAAACACATTTTAGTAAACATATACAGAGATATACCAAGGATTAGATATAAACTTAAAGGGCATGACCCCGCTTGTATGGGTCACGTGACCCGGAAATGGTCTGTGATGATAACACAGGGCATTTTGGATGTCAATCACCTGTATATAGGTACATAAAAATTCATTGGGGTCCAGAACACAGCAAGCGCATCTGCAGCTCTGCGCACGTCCCACCGCCAAGTGCCGATTGCCGGTAACGGCAGAATCGGCGGCGTACGCGTCACAGGCTGCAGGTACGCTTCTATCGCGTTGCTAGGTGACAGACGCGGCCACGTGATATCACGTGACTCGCGTCACATCCCAGCAACCGAGCGGGCGTCCTCCACGTCACTAAGACGCCAGGGAAAGACGTCAGTACGTCTCTGTCACGTGACACGCGACAGACCCAGGCGAATCAGACAGCGCGGACGAGCGTCTGCCGCGCTGTCATGACAACATCCACAAGTGTTATCATATTAGCGCCCGATAGTCCAATCCCCATAGAGGAGATCAGTACAGTGTCTGGTTTGAGGATAGAATATTTCACATATAAAAACAGCATTCCGAATAATTCAATGAGTACATATAACTAGGAGATATATTTAGTTTATCGGAGAAAATTTATACAAGTTTTTGTATATGGAAACAGAGAATCATTTTGACATTATATCGAGAGAGAGCACAAATATTGGTAGTAAAAAAATATAATAATAGATATAAATATATACTGTAACAACACTAGCAATAGTATTAACAACATATATGAAGACATGAAGAAATTTATACAACTGTATTAAGCTCGATGGTCTCATTTAATCCATCTGGATGCAAGGAGTTAAATTTTAGTGTCCAATAAATTTCCCTTTTACAGAGTAGATTATAACGGTCTCCACCTCGTGGAGTACAAGCTATGTGTTCTAAAGCAGTTATGGATAGACATGTTGGATTGGAGTTATGCTTGATTCTATAGTGTCTATAGTGTCTAGATACACTATGTTTATCGAAACCTTTTAGTATATTTCGTCTATGTTCCATGAACCTTGTTCGCAGGCATCTCGTTCGAAGCCATTGATGGAGGGAAACCATCTGGTTCTTCCATTGATAGCAAAACCAAGTGACGTTGACAATAAACCATCAATCATTGTGAATCAACAATGGAGGATGCCCATCCCTATACCAAGCTTCAAATGCACTCTCTCTGGTAACTAACGCTTGTGCATGCACAGTCCAGTGACTATACATATACACAGAGAAAGCTCAGTCTGCACCTGGAAGTGATTGATCTAGATTCTAGATCATGGGTCTTCAACCTGTGGCCCTCCAGATGTTGTGAAACTACATGTTCAAACATGCATTGCCACATTTTTTCCTATAAGAGCATGCCAAAAACCCTCAGGGCATGCTGGGATATGTAGTTCCACAACATCTGGAGGACCACAGGTTGTTTTATTTGTACTTGTATATCTCCTCCATATTAATTGTAAGAGTTTCCCAAAATTATTTAGACTATCTGTATTCTTTGTGCTTAGTGTGCATCAGCATTTTTCTTCTTCCTGTGTGGTAGTAGAAGCGACAGCATGGTACAGATGGAGAGCTGCTCATTCAGGCAGGGGATGGCGGTAGTTTTGCACACGCATCCCCTTCAACCGGAGCTCCCCCTGGGTCCCCGCTGCCGCCCCCCACCTCCCCGCTTCCCCCCTAACCCTACCCATCTCCCTGAAGCGGAGACGGGTAGGGTTCCCATCCCCCTGCCGACGGGAAATTGGGATGTGCTTGTGTGTGGGACACTTGCGCGTCCCAGTCAGATGTAGCGTTGCTCGCCAGTGGCGGTGGTCTGGCAAGCCCCAGCACTGGATGAGCTGCGCTACATCTGTAGCATCTCTTATTATGTTTATAAACAGGGTGTGCAATGCAGTCCAAGTCCTGTCCCACCCCCCTTCCTCTAGATTTGTGTATATATTGTACACTTGAAGGTGACGCTCCTTCATTTGGAATTGCCAACCCTCCCTGTAACAGTATTGACTTTTGGTCTACGTAAACTGTTTATCTTCTATGTATATGGGTGTCATATAGCTGTTTATCTATGTTATATGAATGTCGCTGTGTATCTTTGTAGGCACCATTGTTCCTAAATACAGTAGACTTGTAACTATAGTAAATTAATCAGAATGTGGCCTTCTTTGTGTTACATTAGAAGCCAGACAATTGAGCTATTTGTTGTAAACAATGCATGTTTACTGAGATCAAGTAACGTAGACGCTTGTCAAAATCCAAATATGCTGAAGCATTTCACAAGATTTTACAATTCTAAGTATATAGATATGAACAAATATTTGACCAAAATTAGATATATGCAAAAAGAGTGCATACGATGTATCATATGCGATCCTGCTGCCGATGTAGCCCGGCAGCTCCCTGGTGCCTCGTCTGCACTGGGATTTACATTGCTGACTTCACGTTAGAATGGGCTTTGTTTAAGGTAAGACCTGGATAAATGTATATAATCTGTTTGTACTCGGGATGTTAGTGACCCCTCTTAGGAATTTCACCTGGACACGATGGATGGACCCACATTTTTGGACAAACTTGTACTAAGAACTTCACTTATTCTCTATGCAGTAGATGCTTCTTTATTAGGGTAATTCCCACATGCCACTTATTCTGGACTGCAGCCTCACCTAGATGCATGTTGCCCTAGCACTGCTGCTGAGGAAAGGAATGAGAGGTGAGGCCTCATACCAACCGCAATTTATTTTGCTCTATTGGATTGAGGATGAAATGAGGAAAGAGTTCCAAGAAGCAACAGTAATTCAAGACCAGGGGGTAGGTGTTGGGTGGTCACATATAGGAATGTGAAACTCTAGAGGTTAGAAAATGATCTGAGACGCTACGCGATGTGCTGTTCTGTCAAGCAGCGGTTACTAAAAAGGGGGACACCACTCCCCAGTCACAAATAGGAAAAAAACTCTAGATAGGTAGCATCAGGTTCCACATCTATAGGTCCCGGAATGGTCTCCAACCATTCTGCTCAGATTTTTGGTACATGGCTCAATGCCCCTTACATGACTCAGCAAGGCTGTAACAAAAGCTGAGGACTAGAATATGGAGAGAGAATATGGATCACGTTACTTGCAGTGAAAGTACATATCCATTTGTAATCTGAATCTAGAATATCTGCCAAAGTTGAGGAGAAATGTCTGCTACTGCCAGCTTCAGGATATACTGTATGGTGCAAGTTGATCCTGTCACTGTGAGTAAATCTAGCAAGGAAGAGGAGAACCTGATGTTGCATACCACTGATGGATAGGTGCAAATAGAGGGAAATCAGTATGCTGGATCACGCCATTGCTAGCAAGTGTTCTTTTTTTAATAATGACATTTTCTCTAAGGGGTTTGACTCATGGGGTAAATTTACAAAGATGGGAGTTCTATTGAAGATGGCATGTCGCCCATAGCAACCAATCAGACTTTAGCTATTATTTTCTAGAAGGCGCTAAAGAAATAAGTAGAACATAATTGGTTGCTTTGGGCGGCAGCCCATCATTAATAGAGCTCCCATCTTAGTAAATGTACCCCATGACCTGTCCCCAGTCTCCCCTGTGTTCACACACCATACTTTGTGGCAGAATCTCTGTAGTAATAATTACATTTGGCTGCATGCAGCATAACACTGCATGTGTAGATGCATATAATAGGGACTGAAAATTCATGTGGGTTGAGTGAATGCGGTGACCAGGTCTGTGACTATGGGGCCAAGTCAGAAATCAGTGTAGACCTCCAAAAATCACTTCTTGACAATTTCCAGAGATCCGTGTATGCAGAAATTACACTGCAGTGTCACCGAGACAGCAGTTGAAGTAGCAACTGGGGCAGCTACCATTTTGAGGCACCAACCAAATTTATGTGAGTGGTCTAGACAACACAGGTGTGTTCAGAGGGTTTAGGGCAGAGGGGTCCAAAACATAACCAGCCTGCCGATGATGGGCAAACGCTTGGCTATGTATCAAAACGCTCACACTTTAGCGATGTGCCCACAAAATGTTGCAATAACATTACAGGACAGGACCCGGCCCGTGATGTGGCCTTTCCCAGCGTGCAGGGTGGCCCCACTTCAGCCACGGGTTGTAGATTTGCAAGGATTCGCAAAGCTACAACCCAGTCTAAATTAAACCATATACACTGTATTTTCCCATAGAACATTTAAAGTTGCATGATATTCTTATTTTAATCTTTTCATGTGCATTAGGCAGCCGTAAGAGATCCTATCTCAGGTGCCTGAGTGAATTGAGGTTTGGTCATGTGATGTGAGCTGTCTGGTCTAACATATTCATTGTACACCAAGTTTTCTTTTCCCAAATGTAGACAAATGGCGCCATGTTCCAGATGTATGGCTGGAGTTACTAAATGTCCCTATTCCCACTTGGATTCCTAAGTGCCCTAGCAGTGTTTGCAACAGTGAATAGATCAATAGAATAAAGATGGTGCTACGAATTGTAAAGACCATCCAACTGGTACATTAGCAGATGAAATTAGTATTCTGACCCTAGTCGTGGTGGTTTCAAGTAGACTTGTATGACTGATTACAGGTATCTCCTGACCTAAACCATGCTAGTTTCTCCTTTCATTTAATAGAAACAATGGCATTTATTTACTAACATGGGAGTTCTATTGATGGGATGTTGTTATAGGCAACGAATCAGCTTCTATTATCTTCTAGAACAGTGATTTTCAACCTTTTTACCTTGCGGCACATTAAATAGGATTTTAAAATTGCCAAGGCATACCATGAGATCCCCACAGGGCAAAACACATTGGCCCCCACAGGAAAAAAACAAACCTATTGGCCCCTATATAAACAACCACACTGGTCCCCACAGTTAATAAATATAAAATATATTGGCCTGTTACATGAAGAGACCAGTAAATAACACTTGAACTGGTGGTGGCTGTAACTGGTTTGGGCATCTCTAGATCTGGGGGCACACTTGAGAACAGCTTAAGGCACACCAGTGTGCCACGGCACAGTGGTTGAAAAACACTGTTCTAGAAGGTGCAAAATAAACAAGTAAATTCAGATAGGACTGATTTCTATTGCCATTTACAAAAGCAGTAGCAATCCACCATGTACCAGGAAAAACGGCCTCTAAGTATTTGCTGTTGTTGCGAATTTCTTGCCTGGTGACACAGATCAAAACAAAACGGTCAGGGCTGCAGTGCAATATTGAGGTGACCTCGTCAGAACAACCGAGTGATCTGAAAGTAACTAAAATATTCACCCTTCTCAGAAAGGTATAGTTGAATTAATGTAGTCTGGAGGAGTAAGAAGCCCCTTAAGTAGGAGAATCTGTATAACAGAGAAATACAAACAAGTAAAGGAAACCCGCACTACGATAGTACATATATGTCTTAAATAGTGGAAGGGTCTGTGATTACCAGTTCTGGGTATCCTTTGGTTGTCACCCAGATACTATAAAAGGGTTATTTACTGGTTTTTAAATATTAGACAAACAATACAATAGAGAATGAAGAAAACCAGTTCACTCAGATGCACTCTTCATCCACAAACACAAATTTAATTACTCTAAAATATATTCTTTACTCCCAATATTATTAAAAAGAAATTCTCTTACATGAGATACCAATGGTCATTTTTCTATAGGTATATTCGGATACCTTATAGCGTGTATATTTAATACCCTGTATTAGGGATGTTGGGAACCAAGTATTAAAGTTGATAGGTGTGTTTGTTAAGAAAAATAAATTAATTGGTGCAAGAAATAAAGATTAAACTGGTCTGCCTTTAAAATAGTGTTTTATTTGTCCTTTATTTCTATTATATATACACTGCTGGGTTTATATATAGTTCTGGTCCCTTTCAAGGGTCTTTAATAATCACCTTTTGTGTGTCATATACACCAGTTATCAACAGTTCAGAGACTTGTATTCCAATACATGTCTTCACACATGATCTTTAATAGCAGTAGCAAGGCATCTGATACAAATGTTTCTAGTTGCCTTATGAGAACCCGCAGAGGAAATAAATGTATCAATAGGTTTCCATTTCTGTGGTTTATTTTGCTAATGCAGCATCGGACAATATCAATTTCTTGCTTTTGCTGCGTTTCATAGCCTCAGATTACTGTAGTCAAGTATATAGATTTATACACGCAAATATACCTCAAAAGTATAAGTGCAGTGGGAAGGGGGTCAGGAAACATACCCAATGTCTATACGCCAATAGTGGTATCATCTTTACACTGAATTGGTTATTGCACACTGATATTAAAGAGAAATGCAATCAGATCCAATACAGTTACTGACCATGAGCCTTCCTGCATCTAGTTAGTGGAGATGTAACAGCAGAAAGCCATAGCCATCAACGTCTGGATAGTTATCACTGGCCAAAATAATGTGCAAGAGTGAAGGGATCTATTACCTGGACTGAGCATTGCTTAGGACTTCACGGATATACCACAACCTCTCATTATTCTCCAAAATGTGGTCATCAAGGCAGCCTAATGGTCCATGTTTTTATTTTTGCGTAACCAATGTTTGTTTAGGTTTTACGTATATCCATGGCTCACTCAGCAAGGCTCAAGCCGCACACACACGATAAGATATTTTAAACGATATGGCCGTTTGACCAATTGGAACAAGCAATAATTAAAAAATGGTGTGGGGGCAGAATGATCCAATGCGCACAGTCGTTCATCTAGCTTGTTGATCCCTTCAATATGCAGGAAGATGAACGACCTGTCATGTACGATTTGGCACACAATGGGGCAGATGTATGAAGCCTGGCAAAGAGATAAACTGGAGATAAAGTGGAAGGAGATAACGCTCCAGCCAATCAATTCCCAAATGTCATATTTCAAACACAGCTGATTGGCTGGTGCGTTATATCCTTCCACTTTATCTCTTCACCAGGCTTAATACATCTGCCCCAATGTTCTGTGTGCAGTCATGAACAACGATGTGGCAATGATGTGTATATGACTTGCAGTCGTTAAAAGCACACTTTTTTGTTTTACAGATAGTGATATTACATTTGACTAGATTACTTTTATTGTATGCATTTCTTTTGACTTCTGTTTAAGATTAGGATCACTCAAAGTTAACTCCAGAGTCCTCATTTTCCTCTCTCATAAATTATTAAAACTGCATCATGCCTGCTCGGAAGCCAGCATTGCACATATAATTGTATTAGTATTACCAGTGGCGTAACTACTGTAAGGCAGCCCCAGCAGCCGCTTGGGGGAGCAAGCAGCAGCAGGGTCTGTGCGGGCGCCGGCACCCACTCGATGCACTGACATGCTGCTGCCTGCCTTTGCCCATTGACTGAGCACTGGACGCGAGTCAGCTGCGGCGTGGGTGGGGCCATTTCAGAGATGACAAATTCCCCCACTGATTCAATTGACTGTACACAGAGCCGGCTATTGGCTACTGGGTACAGGATGGGCGGGCGGATGGGCATGCTAGGGCGGCCTGGGATGCGTTGGAGCCAAGGGAAGCAGCAGTGTCTGCTTGTCTCTCTTCCTCTATCCTGCTTCAGTTTCTCCGTTATGCGTGTGACGTCATCACGTCACATTCTGGTAAGACACGCTGGAGAGGAGCCTGGAGGGGGAGAGGGCGCCACACACTTTTTGGCAGGGGGGAGCAAAATTTATAGTTACGCCACTGAGTATTACTATTTATCTAGTGCTCGAGGATATTGGGTACTTGTGAGTTATCCGGGCTGCCGATTTCTAAATCGGGTCGGATCGGGCACATCGCATCGCATGCGATGCGATGACCCGATTTTTCCATAGGAATCAATGTTAAAATGGACTGAGTCCATTTTAACATGGAATTCAAAGGGAAAAAGGGGTCCTTTTCATACCCCTACTATCCAAGTGGGCATGGAGTTGGATATAAACCTGTGGCGAGCGTAGCGAGCCACCGAGCCCGAAGCGTGGCGAGCGTAGCGAGAGGACACAGAATACCGTCCGCTCGCCACGCTTCGGGCTCGGTGGCTCGCCACAGGTTTATATCCAACTCCATGCCCACTTGGATAGTAGGGGTATGAAAAGGACCCCTTTTTCCCATTGAATTCCATGTTAAAATGGACTCAGTCCATTTTAACATTGATTCCAATGGAAAAATCGGGTCATCGCATCCGATGATCGCATGCGATGCGATGCGATATCGCATCGCATCTGATTGTATGCCTTAACTTAAGGCATACAATCAAAAAATCGGCAGCCCAGATAACTCCCAAGTACCGGATATTGTCCTATATAATCTAGTGGCACCTGAGGTCATGCTCTTGCATCTACTTCATGTGCATCATGGAAAGGCAGGCATGTGCAGAGGACAAGACGGATTTGTTCTGTAAACAAGTGCTGGTACCCATTAAGATGCATGAAAATTGTACAAATATGTTAAACCTGTCCAAAAGGTCACAACTACACTGTCTGCATGTCTCTGATGACAGTTTGTAGATCTGCAAATTGATTTAGTCTAGAGAGCCCTCTGTACCTTTTTAAATAGTTTCTCCTAATTAATGGTATATAGTCAGGATGGGTTGAGGCCGACCTGTGCACAAAACCAAAATGGACACAAGCAGAAAAGTGTTAAGGGGCATAAACACAGGGCGATTTCAGCCCTGTTCACATTTGTTACATAAATTCAAATACAAAATATTGTTAAAAAAAAAAAAAAAAAGATTATATTTCCGATATGAGTCCATCAATCAGAACGGTTACTGAAAAGTAGTAACTATACCCTATCACCTTTATCAAACCATTAGTGCAATATTTGCTCTAACCTCTTTGTAACTATCTACTAACAAATGTATCACTAACATCTGCTATTCAAATGGGACTAATCTGATATATTGAACCAACGGTTTCAACTTCTTTGCATCTATTAACAAATGCAACACTAACCTCCGTTACTTAATGGAACTAATCAGATCCATTTACCATCTGTTCTAACCTTAATACCAAGGATGCACAGCCTATGTGCTGGGAACGAATTTTGGAACTCTCAATTAACCAGGTTTAAATGCATATAATATATGTTGAAGAATAAGTGGTCAGTTTCTTGCCATTATGTGTTTTTGATTCTTGTTCATTTGATCCATTATTTTATTATTTATATTAAAGTCTTTCTTCTATTTCAGAGCAGTGTCTGTTGTTTATGTATGTTTCTATTCTATTCTATCACTAGGATGGAGCCAAGAAATCAGGTGAAAGGTGTCCAAATCGGAGGTGTTTGTCATCTGATCAGATGTGTGTCCCTGCTGCACGTCTGACTTCCGACTCTTTCCCTCCCACCCCCCCCCCCTAGCGGGGAACAGGGTCGCATGTGATACATTACCCGTCAAAGCACCACATGCAACAAGCCTGTCGCCCAGGAAAGTCCCGGGCTACTCTAGGGGGAGAGAAGTCACAGCATTGATGGCCGCCTTAAGAGTTTTCAATAGACCATTTCAATCTTGATCCAAATATCAGATACTCACTAGGTGGCAGTATATCCACACTGTACCTAAACTTCATTCACCAATGTACCTGCACTCTAGATTTTGTTACATTATAATCCATAACTAACACAATTACCAATAAGTAATAACAGTAAAAAAATTAACTGAACCTTTTATACTTTATTTTATTGGAGAGTTATGACAAGTTATGTACGGACCTTGCAAAAACCATCTGTAGTTCTAAGAGTTATTGGTGATGAACGCTACATTCTGCAAATAGTAGGGGAAAAAAATCACAGTACTATAAAAACAGCAATTACAGCTTTTCTAAAAAATAAAATAAAATCAAACTTACCAATTTTAAATAAAAATCTTTTTTTTTTCAAATAAATCATAAATAGTATAAAAAGAACAATTTTATTTAAATTCATCCCAAAATCCAATGTGACTTTCTTGTACCAGCAAACACATATTAAACTCTCTATTGCAATATTGTCCTCATTTTTGTATGTTAGAAGTACTTAAGACCTTCATTTCCGACTCAATAAGCCAATTCCACATATAAACATGTTCAGTTTTATACTACAGAACAAACATTTTCCAGTGCCGATGAATATAAGATGTTCATGTCACAGTGAATCACACACACTGTAGCCACAAAGGGCCGTGGGTAAGACATGCAAATGAGCAAATATAGTAGCAAGTCAGTTCCCCCATATAAGGGTTATAGAAAATAATGTTGTTTAAATAATAAAAAAAAAAAAAAAAAAAGTAAAATCTTGATCACAGAAAAACACATTAAAACAGTAATCTGTCATCAATAATCGTGTGTAGTGCATAAGACATTGTATCAGAATTAGGTCTAAAGTATTGGATATGCCCATTTTATTTATCTAGTTCAAGTAAGAAAAAAAAATTCACAGTTGAGGATTGCATGAAATACCATGTTAGCTTTAGAAATAATAGAGTTCTAGGAAAGGTACAACAAGTTTATACAGAAACTGTTCTTACACTTTCCAAGGCTTTACAATTCCAATTCATTCATATGAACCAATGCTTTTTGTTTCTAATATAACTAGATGGTACTGAACCTAAAGCCTGGCCTATAGGAGTCTGTCCGCCTCCATACTTGTACAGTAATTTAGAATAAGCACCAGATCAACATGCTGGAGAAAGTAAACCATGAAATGCCCAGCTAAGCCAACTCTCTAAATAAATACCATTACGGAATATAAAAAAAACGTATTAAAATGGAGAGAAAAAAAAATGATACAGTAATGCAAAGTAACACCACCTATAGTTTGCTTGTTCTTTGGTTTCCTTATAACATGCAATAACTTTAGACCTAGTAGAAGTGCTGTATTTCTGCAGAACACACTCTCTCTCTATATATATTTATATATTTCATTCACCACTTTATTGCCCAGTTTGTGCTGGAAGATGTCCTAGTCAGTCTACCAGGATCCACAAACCTTTCATGGGGAAAGTCACATCCCCTATCTAGGGCAGTCCTCTAATATGGCTGATTCATACTTACACCATGCTGGCTCATCTTCCAAAATAATCCTTATCTTTTTAGGTGTCTTCCACCTTTTTACTACATACACCAAACCAACAGATCAGTTCTTACTGTGTGCACAATAGCGGAATTCGCTGTTAGATATGTTAAATGTGATGTCTCCTCCAATCACTGTTCCAGAACAGCGTACGTTGCAAACACCACCTTCTTAGCAGCTTAAAATATACCTAACTACGACAGCATTTTGTGCCAACTGCATAGGTGTTTCCTCTTCCACTTTACATTGGGCAACATTGTCATCATACCCCCATCTCATTTCCCTCTGAAAAACACTGGATAGTCCCTCAACCTCTATCTCCTCACTTGCTTTGGTGCCCTGGGCAGAACCCTCTGACGACCTTCATTAATTTTTCTGAATCTTCAGGTGCGGAGTGCCACAATCGGCCCATCCCTTAACAGACATTTGTCGCAAATAAACATTTTCTTTACAACCATTTTTAACCAAAAATGGTTCCCGACAGGTTTACAAACAATAATTACTTACTAGACTTAAAGCTTTAATAACTTACATAAAAAAAATAAAAATCTAAAAATGAACTTGATTTTTGGATTGTCTGCAGCAACAGTAACTTTAAGAGTCCCAGTGAAAGTTCTCAACCACATGGTCTGTTTTTGAGTCCAGGTTATGTCACTACAGACAGACATCTTCTCAGGAACATATCCTTTGCAAGTAAGTCTCCATTGGACAGAGCTGCAAACTTGTGCCACGGCTCCATCATGCTGTAACACAGAGGCCCTCCTCGCCAGGACTCTAGCCAGGTTTGCGCACACCACTCAATGCTTCTTCTAGTTTCTCCTTGTAGGATGCATAACGTCGCTTTAAGCTCTGTAACTGCTCGTCTTCTTCCTTGTCCAAAATACGAAGGAAGTTCTGTAACTCCGGTATAGAGAAGGCTTCCCACTGAAACAAATACACAATTAGCCAAGCTCTAGAAATTTCCATACATAATGAAAAACTCAACAGGTTCCAAAGACACGTGATCAAGGCGATATAAAGAGTACATTGAAAATAAATAACTAGCTCCATATCTCTATCCAAGACTCTCCCTAAACTGGGACACACCGTGGCTGATTCCAAGGGATAAAAGTAAAAAAGGGCAAGCAACTATGCACTTGGGCAAAACCATGTTGAACTGGGAGGGGGGGGGCAGATGTATAACGTACAAATACGGTTAGGTTTGGGAGGAATGAGCTCACAATTAAATTGCTGGCCAGTATTTTTGGGCTATTCACAAAAATCAGCCAGTATTTAGCCTGTATGGAAAAATGTATGTATTGCCACCACCTGAATTGCAGCGTTGTTAATCCAGACTCCCAGGATTGCAAAAAAATGCCCCAGGATTAGCCACCCCACTGCTTTCCCCAATGCTGTGATGTATAGTCACAGGCAGCATGAGAGCAAGCACTCAGCTCTCAGAGACTGCTACTATTGTGCGGTCTTCCTCTACCCTCAATGTTCTCCTGCTGCGTGGCTTACAGGAAGCTAAGCAGGGAGAGCGCATACCATAGACTAAAACCTGTCCTCATGAGGCAAAGAGTATACATGCACACCAATATCACCTTCCTTAATACAATTTGTAAAACCCCATGATTGTTCTGTCTCTGTATTTGGGGTGCAGCCCCTAACAGTCTAAAAAGATTCAAAGACACAATAAGCGCAGTATATGATGATTTATTAATATGTAACTTTAAATAGTATTCATGAATAATTCCCTATTTTACAGTAAGGGAAATAACATAAGATAGCAGTGAAATAGAGGTTAGAAACTATAGAACAGACATTCACACTGTATAGTGCACAAACAGTCAGAATAACTGTACTAAAATAAGTGGTTGAGTGTCAGTCTATTGTCTGAAAAAACATTAAGCCAGTCGTTACTGATTCTGATATAGTCAGGAGACTGTTTAAAAAAAAAAAAAAAATAGTGTCCTAATAATTTTATATCTTTCATTTTAGGAGTCATCAGTTTTTAAGATGTTTTAAACAATATTTGTTGATATTAGTGCATCTACAGCCATCTGGTGGTTATGTATGTCCTAGTAAAATGGTTGTAAAAGCTTCTGAATAATGCTCATGAATAAGAATACTAATTTGATAATCAAAAGCTATTCTTATCCATATTGGATCTGATTATCCTTCCTATGGATTTGTTGTTAATCCCAGACTAAATTTGCTGGGTTATCCAGTACTTGGCACACTTCAATTCTTGAGTGCCTTTGCTGACACCTACTGGTTATATATATAGCACAATTGTAGATGGACTTCTATGTCTAGTGTCCGTTTGTGTGTCTCCAAAACACTGCCATCTGTTGGCAGCGAGTGAAACTACATCTCTTTCTCTCTCACACATGTACAAACACAGAGGCAGTCACCCGGTAGCAGACTAGCTTTCGAAACATTTGCTTTGAGTGTTACTAGTTGTATAATATTCACCATACTGCTTAAATTCAGTGTACTAGTATATGGTCTTTCATGTAGTGAATGGTCTAGTAGCTGGACCACTTTAGTAATATATTTTTTGTCTGACACCTACAGATTCTGTGTTACCACTGGTCAAATGGTTTATTATATAAAGTTTACGACATTATTCAGATTCAATAAACTGGTATATATAAGTTTGGATAGACATAAGTAGCCGATGTTTTATTATATTATTCCACTAATATAATTTGAGAATGATCACACATAAGCCACAGTGGGAGGTGTTATCCACTATTAGATGAAGCCAGTCACTATGAATACCAGCATGCAAACCTCTAACTCAATTTGAAACTGTCGTCACCTTCAGTACTGCCATTTCCATTGTGTTTTGTGCTCATGTTTTGAGACATATCTGATCTACACATACACGGTATATCCTTCTGTACAAATATTGTTAAATCAGAATGACATTTATTGATCATTTTTGTGACACTGCTATATCACACAATGAAAGCCGCAAATGGATTCTGAGACACATTTTTAACACAGCTTTCCTATCTCTTGTACAGGTTTACATGGGTGACCATTATCATTGTGGTTTGGCTGACATGTCAGTGAACTCCGCTATCGGTACTTCCCTTAATACAGTGAGCAGTGAAAAGCAACAGTATTAATCGTTACTCACCATGACATCTCCAGTTTCATGCTCACGTAAAACAAAGCTAAGTGTCTCAAGATTCGGCCCAGCTACCAGTCGGAGATACAGTGGGTGCTCTCTGTCCGACAGCTTGCACATGTACACTGAGGAAGAAAGAAGTTCAATGAAAATCAGCCCTCTTAACACCAGCATTTCATGAAGGCATGGCCTTCTAACCTGTTGTTTCAAAGTACAGAATAAAAAAAAGAAAATGCAATGTACAATGCTGGTCCTATTAATGTACAATGCTCTTCACGGGTGTACCGATATGCTCCAATAAAAAAAAAAAAAAAAACCTTCATTCATTCATTGTCAACTGGGATCTATTAACAGCTTCTTTGCTGAATTGCAGAATTTGTAAAATAGATTTAATGAAAAACAAAAAACAATGTAAAAACCATTATAGCTCCAGCGATCCTGGCCAAGTTCTGTGCTTTGGATCTTTGACCACTATATATATATGAATCAAGAGACATATTGCCAACATCAGCTCCTTGGGACATAATAGTGCAAAAAGCAAGTGTGTCTTATGGTTAAACCCATGACGCTAGAAAGGTCATACAGCTTATAGGGCCTGCCATAGATGATAGACTATGGAGCTGGCCCACTGGATAGGACAGGGGCAGCAATTTGTATAGAAAGGGAAACGGTTACACATGTGACAGATTATTATAGTGTTCACATTAGGAGGTTATAGCAGGGCTAAATACATCCTGCCCAGAATCACAGTACCCTGCTATAAATCCTGCACGGTGCTGTTCCGTTTCCGATCGCTGCCAGTCAACACAAGCTATGCGTGTGTGTGCGCACACACACACACAGATAATCTATTCACATTGCGAGAGTTTTGGGAAGCCCAGCACCACCATGCTGGCACACCTCCAAGAGTGACACACCCCATTTTCATAAGTGCAAAAGGAAAGCCCTCCCCGTATGTCAGCACCCTGCCCTTTTCTGCTGGAAACACTTATATTATATGCTATTAGGTACATGCTCTCGGTTTGAAAAAGACCTAGGATATTATTAAGGACAATAACTGCATTACTGGCTTATTCTTAATAGGTGTAGTAAAATAAATTCACAGAAAATAATAAAAAAAAAAGAGTCAATAGGTCGATCCCATATGGGCAACATAAAAAGATTCTACAGGGTCGAAAGGCCGACAGTGAAAATGTTGATCGGTACAAAGGCACAACAGGGTTAAAACGTTGGCTTGAAAACAAGTTTTGTTTTTGACCAAAATTTTTCCATTTCACACTGATCAGGATTAGTGGAAACTTAGACACTTGCGGACTTGCTTCGGTCAGGTTACTATGTCCAGTCATTGGCTACATGGATGGTACATGAAGCAAAAGTTGAAAAGAAAAAAATCTTATTTCAACTGTTGTCACGTCAACATTTTTAGCATATCGACCATAAGCTACCTTTTACCGGTCAACCTTTTGACCTTGTTGACCTATTGAATGTCTAACTAGACACTAGCTACTGGAACCCATTCTTAATAGAGCATGTTCCTCTATAACTTCTATAAAATGAACGCGTTTGACATTTAGCTTCCTATCTCTAACCCAAAACCCATGTCTGCAAGAGTATATGCCATCTACAGAAACAATACATTAAGCAGCGGTTTCATTATTTATCTCCCTATAGGAAGTGCTAATAAAGCAGCGGTTTTACAAATGCAACAGCAAATGTTACTAGCGATGCATCGACACATCAATCACACCACTGCGAATTGTAATGTATATATACCATACTTTCATACTTTAAGTTCTCTGTTACATTTTGTGGGGTACCTTGATCTTCCTTCTGACAGCGCTTATAAAGTGCAAACTTGGCAGGATTGTCAGCAACCAAGAACTTTTTCAACAAGGCCTCAATGACTTCCCGCACAGTGTTGATGCTGCTGATGTGCAGAATATTTATGCTGCCCTTAGGCATATAGAAGGCAGTATCGTTCCCATTACTGTTGGCATGGCTGTGTGCATTTGTTTGAGTCCTTACAGTGATTGGTCGTCTCAGTTCCATCTGTACTTTGATAAATCCTGTATAGATGCCATTTGAATTCTGTAAAACATACAATAGAATATAAGAAATCTGCCTCTTCACATACCACTTCAGCACAGCAATGTGCTAGAGCTAAGAGCAAAGTAAAAGCAGGAAACAAAAACAATGAACTAATTATGGGTATGTTGATAGGGGAATATTAAAAGTAAAATATTATTCTGTACATGTCAGAACACCAGCTTACTCTGGAAGTCTGCCAGAAGCTGCGCACTATAAACACTGTCGCATTTCCAAAATAAAGCAGTCTCACACCTGAAGGGACTGCTTCAGGACGGACAGGCTGCTCTGTTTGCCATGTATGCTGGTACAATTTCAGGAATGCATTTCTGTCACTATATACATTTTGCAGTATAAATTACACACAGTGCAGCTTCCAGTCAACACACACCAAGACACAATACTGCTGCAAGTTCATAATATGCTGCATTACTATACATTTAAAAGAATATGGGGGAGATTTATCAAATTATAGCCAGAGCTGAAATAAGGGCACTTCGGGGTGTATTCAATGATTTTGGCGAGCTGTGACAGCTCGCAGTCCTGACTGCTCGCTGGCACAGCTCGCAGGGTCAGTATTCAACTGACCCCCTGCATATGCTGTTTCCCAGTTGCTAGGTTTTTGTAGCGAGAGGGAAACTGCGTGTGTGGATGCTAAAAGAGCAAGGCTCGCCGCTAAAAGCAGTGGGCTCCCTGCATTAGCCGAGATTACCCCGGAACATAGAATAGGGTGAGCGGCCAGCGTGGGGGTTAAATGGAGAGAATTGCTTGTGTTCGGCGATCCCCACCATTTAACCCGCTTGCCAGCCGCATTGAATATGGCCCTTAGTGTACGACTGGTCGCGATCAACAACTTTTCCACTTTATCTCTAAAATATTTGAAACAACTATGGGGGAGGAGTTTAAAGTATGAGTATACAAAATGTATGTGTGCTTTTTGTACTTTACATGGATATAGACCTAACATGAGAGCCGGTATCTTTCATTCCTCTTCCCAGCAGTTATGACGTATTCAGTTTTACCATCCAAAAACTAGCTCTCGCTAGCAGAGTCCTGTGCAATGCAAGATCTGTCCATTTATAAAAAAAATAGTATTGTGCGTCCTTATTATGCCACCACCCTGTAGAAGGCTGCAAATACTGTAAAAGGAACAAAATGATCTCTCTGCAGCTATCAATATACATTAATTGTTATTGTGAAATCCCTGCGTTCAAAAACAAAACCAACACGTTTGAAGTGGTACTTTCTATACCGCCACCAGCGTGCAGCTAGTAATAATAACAATCATTTTATGGAATAGAATGCATAATAGGACAGGCAAGGGAATAACAATTTGCTTTATAGCATAGTATGTTTATAGTATATTTTGCTAATGAGCTATTGACAACTAAGTCAGACATTCACATACTGTAAGTCAGGCATGTCCAAACTCTGGCCCCCCAGCTGTTGTGAAACTACACACCCCAGCATGCATTGCAATAGTTTTAGCATTCCCTGATGGCAAAACTGTGGCAAGGCATGATGGGACTTGTAGTTTCACAACAGCTGGAGGGCCATTGTTTGGACATGCCTGCTGTAAGTGATGTATACGTAGAACCTGCATTGTTGAACTTAATGCAGCACTAATACCTCTTTTACATGGCCAGAAATTTCCTGTGTTACTGCACATGAATGTATAGCAACCTGGGATATTGTGCAGGGTAAATGAACAGAGCTGAATTTACCCGGGAATTTCAACCCAGGTAGTGAGCAGGGTTGGGGACACTGAATAAACCCGGCTCAGGGTTCATTGTAAATGGGTAATTTAGGTCGTTTGCAGCAATGAGAAAGCAGATGCTGGTAGAAGCTCTTATCTCCCAATGTTGGCTCAGGACCCACCTCCAGTGTCATCACCCACATGTAGTATTAATACTGCACAACAGACTAGGAAAATCTCTACATTTATCTGGCCAATATTATGCAAAAATAAAATGTATTTCCAAATGCATTACAACTCTAATTAGTGCACCTGAATCTTTTTTTCTCTTTGTGTCACATTTGAATGTTAAGCCAGCTTAAAGCTGACAATTTTTTTTTTTTTTAAATTCAGAGATGCTATACGAGGCATTACACAACGATACATCCGGCTCTACAGTAAAAAAAAAAACATAACTTTTACTACTTAACATGCAAATAAACTTAATGCCACAAAAATGGGTGTCAGTCAAGTGCTAAAAGTCCCCAACAAAACAATAACACCTGCAGTGAATTAAAGAAAAGTTATAGTATTGAAATATTGCCATTAGAACCATGTTTCCCAATAGCATTCTTCAGGGACTTCTAGATAGTGTACCTTTTATGTATTTTAAAAAGGCATCCATCACTAATGACTACATCTGTGCACCAAATCGATCTGGAAAACATGCACTGTTCGAGTTCACGGAGGGGTGCAGTTGGAAAAAATGCTGCTTTATAGATCACAATCCTCAAAATATCTCCACTAATAACAGACGGCATAACAATGGGTCATGTCCCAATAACTGGTATGGTGCTACCATGCATGTGTGGTCTACCAATCGCGTGCACTGATCATTAACAAAGAAACCTATAGGGGCCAATTGTTCTTTCAGAAATGGAGGCACCTAGCAGCTAGTCTCTCCCCTATTGTACCCTCCAAGAAATGGGTGGTTTCAGGGGGATAGCACGCAAATAATATTTGAGAAAGTGTACAGACAGTGAGATATTGTGCAGGAACACACTGTAATCATTATGCTTCAGCTAGGGAAGCAGGACTTAGGAGTGGGAGATTTTGTGTCGATGTGATCATGTAACTCACACCCTATGCTGCATTCTTATCTGGGTAGCCTGGAGAGCGGCATGTGATTATCTTTAGTCTTCCTCACATTCCCCAGAAACTAAAAAGGTCTCCTTTACAGTCCATAGACCTTGTTCTATAATGGATATTTTTAGCTTCTTCAAATCTTACAATTACGTAAACCTTGGAATTGTAACTTCTGACGCAATATTATGCTCAGTATTTAGCAGTGGGAGCTACAAGTATACTAGCCTGCCTAGGGCATCAGTAATCGTTAGTCAGGTCCTAACCAGGTAAAAGCTGTGTCTCCCCCACTGGAGGTTGGTATCATTGACCAAATCAGAAGATTAAAGTTCTCATTACACTTACCAGTGTCATCTTTAATTTGTCAGTGACCTCTGTATTGTAAAGCTGGATCTTCTCTTTGGTTTCTTCCTTACTGAGGTACGACAAAGGATCTCTTTCCTTTTCAACATCCTAACAAAATATAAAAAAAAGAGTGGGATCCTTAGTCAGAGGGAATCTCATTGTACACTGCAATTCACATCAATGTCAAGGAACAAAAGATAATTTAAGTAATATGCCCAGTTTCAATCAGGCAAAGGAATCTCTTTTCTCCCCCTTATGATTCATAAAAACCCTGCTTAGTGGGAGGCTAAAAATACTTATCACCAAAACATAGCAATCGGAAAATGTTCTGTACATTTGGTATATGATGTGCCTTGCTCAGACAATGGCATGATAGAAATAAGCCACTCCAAAAAAAAAAAAAAAAATATTATATTCTATTATAGCCCAGTGTGGGCAATACACACTGGGCAATTTTGAGCTGAAAGCAGCTCGGTTTTGCCATTCGAGCTACTTTGGCTCAAAAAGCTGCCCAGTCTGTATGGCTGCACGCTAGGGTGGACAGAGCTTTCCATAGCATCCTGCTATGGAAAGCAGTCCTCCCCCCATGAAAATCACTTAGATGGGCGACAATTCCTCAAGTGTATATGCACAGCGATTTTCCCCACCATCGCTGTGCATACACGCTGGGCAAAAATGCCCAGTGTGTACAACACAATCTCCTCCTAAATATTGGGGGCTTTAAAACAAACCAATTCATTCACAGTTTGCTTTCTGTGAGGACATGAGCAGGGTCTCTCAACTAACAGTTTATTGAGATATTGCATTACAGATGGTACTATATAGTTGCAGGTACATATTCCTTTCAGCTGGAGCAGCAAAACACTTAGACCGTGGTTCCCAACCTTGGACTTCAAGTACCCCCAACCGTTTAGGTTTTCCATGTCACCCAGCTGGTGCACTGTGTATCACCATCAGTCACATTTTAAAAATCCACAGGTGACCTGGAAAATGTGAACTGTTGAAGGTACTTGAGGACCTGGGTTGCGAACCACTGCACAAAAGTTATACTTATTTACCAAATGCTGCTTGGTTACTGAAATATAAAGTAGTTGGAAATACCATTTCTTATTGCTCCCCTCAATAACACCAATATAAACTACATGTTCAGCATCTATGCTATGCAATCGCAAAGCACTGTTGCAACTCCTCGGAGTTAATTACATACCTGCCTATAAGTGCATCTGCTTATTTTACCCACACATTTTGGGAGTGTTTATAATCATCTCAGGTGAATGAATAGTGCTTTTCCCATGCCTACACCCACACACAAGGGGTTAAAGGAAACTTCAGGTTACACTACAACATTGATCACACAGTGACTGGGTGACCACACCAGCCTAAGGAGGTGGTGGTAGCATGAACAGATATAAACTTGATGCAATCAGCTCACACCTTTCCCTGGGACAATGACTTAATCATAATCTACGCTACAATGTGACTGTTTCATCCTCTAGGACAGTGATTTTCAACCATTTTACCTTGGGGCACACTAAATAAGATTTTAAAATTGCCAAGGCACAGCATGAGATCCCCGCAGGGCAAAACACATTGGCCCCCACAGGAAAAAACCAAACCTATTGGCCCCCCATATAAAAAACAATCACACTGGTCCCCACAGGTAACAAAATAAAATACATTGTGGGCCCTTTAAATGAAAAGAAGAGACCAGTAAATAAGTTGAACTGCTGGTGGCTGTAAACTGGTTTGGGCATCTCTAGATCTGGGGGCACACTTGAGAACTGCTCTAGGACAGTGTTTTTCAACACTAGTGTGCCTTGAGCTGTTCTCAAGTGTGCCCCCACATCTAGAGATGCCCCCACCAGTTCAAATGTTATTTACTGGTCTCTTTTCATGTAAAGGGCCAATGTATTTTATTTTTTATTTTTTTTGTTACCTGTGGGGACTAGTGTCCCCCCCCCCCCCCCCCCCCATGGTGGCCAATGTGTTTTGCCCTGTGGGGATCTTAGGGTGTGCCTTGGCAAATTTAAAGTCTTATTTAGTGTGCCGCAAGGTAAAAAGGTTGGAAATCACTGCTCTAGGAGATGTAGAAAAGAGACAATTGTCTGTCGTCTCATACAAAATTTCTCACTCTCCAGTTACAGCATTATTTCTCTGTTTGCATTACACTTTATAACATGGAACTGTAAAAATCTGCTTGAAGGGCTGGACAGTTTCCAAAACATTTGTTCTGAGACTGCAACTACTCCAGGAGGCCAGCGATATAAATATAACACTACCACTTACCCAAGGCCCATATATAGTCTGAGACTAGGATGTTCTCAGCGCCTTGATTTCAGACAGGCTTGTGTATTGAGAGCTGTGCAGATCTAAATGCAATGGTAATTGTAGGGGATTGGGAACACAACAGTTCACAATATACCAGCCAGGACGCAGAATAATTCTGTATCCAATAACCCAACTGTGCTGGAAATTCAAAGAATTCCCCTCCTATAATCATATTATTTGTGCTGTAATACGCAGCAGTGGCATTTTGGTGGAAGATTCCACTTGCCGGAAGCTGCATGAATTTATATACAAGATTCAAACCTGTGCAATAGGCTAGTGCGCATTTTATAGAGTGAACATGTACTGTAGTAAAAACACATTATAAGCAATTCACATTCTGTACATGTTTAATTATATAATTCTTACCATGTGACGTTCCTATGATAGTACTAACTATATGAAATAGTCAAATTTCCTATAGATAAACACAGCAGGTATTGTGATTTATCCGGCTTAGACTTGCCCACAAATGCCTACATATTGTACCAGATACTTATCAAGTTACAGTAAAACCTTATCGGTGCAAAAAACAGTGTCAAGTAGGGAGGCCAATCCCGGGATCGGCGGGATACCGGGATTTTGGCCTAAAATTGCCGGGATTTGAATCCCGGGATTGAAGCTTCCAATTCCGGGATTAGTAACCCCATTAGTTTTGGTTTAAAGCCGGGCAGCACTGAGCACCAGAATATGGCTCAGACGCTGCCCGGCTGACTGTTTCTTACCCCCGGAGCTGCTGTCGGGAGTTGGGAGGGACTGAGTGCTGTGCTGACAAGCATGGTGGCGCCCAGGCTGCGCAGCGTGAACCCTGACATCACGTCACGCTGTGCAGCCCGGCCGCTGCTCTGCCTGTCAGCACAGCACACTGTCCCAAAGCCGGACAGACGCCCGATGTGCCAACCCCAGCCTTCCGCCCACCCGCCGGAGATAGCCGTCCTGCTGCTGCCCTGTCACCACAACCCCCGCCGCCGTAAGTGACAGTGCGGGGGGCAGCTTTAGGAGAAATTTATATTGTCATCTCATCTGGGGGAGGGGCCGGTTTTTTTTTTTTATTAGGGAGGCCAATCCCGGGATTGTGCATTTTTCAATATCGAATCCCGGGATTGAAAAAATGCCCCGGGATTGGCATCCCTAGTGTCAAGTAATCCCAGGCTCCCCAGACATATCCAGGTCACTGCCAACAAATAAAATGAAAATTACTGCAAGCGTTTAACAGCTAAATTCTTAGGGATCTACCAAACAAAAAAAACATGTTAGAGGTAGAATTTAAGCTACACTTTTCTCTGTACTTTGTGAAGACAGAGAAATCTGCCTGTTCATCTCTCTGTTCTGATACTGCAGCCCACTTTTTACCATTTATTTTGATATCACTACACTATAATACAAACAGTAGCATATTACAATATACTCATTAATATGCTCAGCTCTCCACTAGCTCTCCGGCTGGCTCTCTGATGTCAGAACAGCATTGGACATGACTGATAGAGAGTCCCTGGTCTGGGGCAGATGTGAAAAGAAAGGATGCGAACAGACAAAAATGTAAACACTCTTGACAATAACGGAGACTAAAGCACATGTCTTCAACCTGTGGCCCTCCAGATGTTGTTGAACTACATGTCCCAGCATGCAATGACAGTTTTGGCATGCTCTCATAGGAAAAAATGTGGCAATGCATGTTGGAACATTTAGTTTCACAACATCTGGAGGGCCACAGGTTGAAGACCCATGGACTAAAGTATGTCCACTTTAAAGAGACCCCTTATTCTGTTTACATAAAACAGTATAGTGTAAATTAAATTCTTCATATACCAACTTATGGCCAGATAAAAAGATGTAAGCAAACCTGATGATATTGTGTACTGTGTCTGCGAGGACAGTTACAGTGCCCTCTTAGCCATTAGCAGAAGTGGTGGCAACAGCCAACATTCCAGAAAATCGGCCTGTCTGCCTAATTTTTGGGGCGTGCTTTAAGCTACATTCTAGGATGCAGTATCTCTTGCCCTGGCAGAATGAAAACACAGGCAAGCTGATGTTCATATTGAGCATGGGTGGACAAACTGCTTCTCAAGATCTACCAACAGTTCAGTTTCCAGACCACCTAGCTGGTACACAGGCACTACAAACATGTGGTACAGTCATTCCTAACAGACACATTCTACAGATTCACCGGTAGTCTGGAAAACATGAACGGTTGGTAGATCCCGAAAACCGGGTTGGCGACCCCCGATGTAGATTATCCCATGTACATATTACAGTATAACAAAATCTTTCCCACTGCTAATCAGGTCAGTGTAGCCAGAACACAATTCCTACCTAACAAAAGGTGGCAAATGTAGGTGTATATATATATATATTTACATGAGAATTCAGTTACATTACAAAGCCTTGCTGTATAAGCCATTTTCATGTATAAAATAGCAGCTGAACAGGACACCCAAAGGTTTATACAGTCCAAACGTCACAACATTTATGATTCAAAGGCTTGCCTTTACACTGTTTGGTTTTTACCATGTGCAGTCATAAATGTATTGTTACAAAGGGCTTTCAGTGTTTCTAACAACTTGCTAAACAATTCAACTGAAGCTAATACACTGCCTACAATCACCATACAAAGACCTCCAGTCACTCTGCACTCCAAACCACAGAAGATTGGAGTGAATTGGTTAGGGTACAAAGGGGTGTTACAAGGTAAAGTTAGTACATCAAAAGAGCAAAAACAGAACCAAATAAGCCTTAACATTTGCTTATAGTCCTACCAGGTAACCCCTGGCACTATAGCAAAAGGGTTATGGTATAACCTGTCAACACTGGAAACAAGGTTACCACAAGGAAACGACACCACATGAAAAGGTTTTGACATTCGTAGATGTCAATGCTGGAGTACGGGGACCACCAATTAGCGTACCGATTTACTCGCCATGCTTCAGACCAGGAGCCTCGCTCCACTACCACTGCACTCTGCCATCTACACGGACATGGTAAAGTTTGCCGAGTATGAAAGTGGTCAAATTTGAAAAAAAAATTTGGAAAAAAAAATTTGGAAAAAAAATCAAAAACGCACAGACCATTGATTGTGTAGACCTATTGAACATGTGGACCATACGTATGTCAATCTATTGACTGCAAGTCTAAACATTATCTGTAAGCCAGCCATATTCACTCGCTAGGGTGTTACCAGTGGCACAGGCAGAGTCAGCCATCTCCTGCAGTGCATGCTGTGCTGCTCCACCTCCTTCCTTCACAGATGAGTCTTAGCATACTAGACCTTCTCCAACTGGGAAACACAAGGCTTGGGCCGCATACTCAATGAAGCATGGACCTCTGGTGAGTGAACCCTGTCACTGCTAGGACTGCTCACAATCAAACAACAGTACCTGGGGTGCCTTAAGCCACTTGCTGGGGTGCCTTGGATTAGTGGTCAGGGACAAATTCTAATTTTTTATTGTCAATGTAATATGCAAAACAGTGCCGGTGGCTGCCAATCATAAATTATGTGGACAAACAAAGCAAATCCTGCCCCTCACCACATAATAAAACCTAAGTATGATATATAGAAACAATTAGTTAATGAAAACATTTTTCTAAATTTCTGAAAAAAAAGCGATTGGCCTAGAGATGCTGTGAAACAAAAATTCTCATGTGGTTTTCGAATGCTGAACATCTGGGCCCCTAAAGAGAAAATTTTACCTCCTCTGGCCTACACTGAGATTTAGGAGACTAAATCAAGGGCAACAACATGCAAACAGAATACAGGCAAATACTGGGGTCTTGTAATTCAGTTTTGCAACAGCACAGATCAGGCAATATAAACAACGGATACAGAAGATAACCAAGCGGTGTTTGCACATTAGTAGACAGAACACTGTGTAATTACCTCATTTCTTTAAATTCTCTCTTCCAATATCACTATACCCTAAAAGGTTGTGCTTTAAAACTGGGTGCTATGCCAATGTTAAGACAGACTATCAATTGTATAGGGCTTACAAAAAATAAATAAAGGTATTATCATTATCATGAACCGATCATGCTTGTGGCCATCTCAAAACACAAAAAGGAAGAAAAACACAAAACATTGTTTTCTTTTCATACTGTTAACCAGTAAGATCTAGTCTACATAATGAATAACTGCAGATAGAGTAACATCTGTAGCAGAGCCAAATAAAATAGTTTCCAGCAAAACAAAAAAGGTAAATATGGCACACAGTTTCAAACTGATTAATGTATGATATTTTTAGTTTACAAAATATTTAACCAGAAATCTATTTTCACCTGTCAAAAACTCCCTAAAATCACTGTTGCCTATAGAAACACACACAAACGGCCCCTATAGACTCCCGTTTCATAGAAGGTAGATAACCAAACTGGCAATATAATCAACTCTTCACTATATTACCATTACTTTGGCCTCCACCCCTTAAATCCATTTAAAATTCAAATGTTATTTGTGTGTGGATAACAGCTCGCAATTGAGCAGCTTGTGGTAATTGACAGGTATTACATGTGTGACAGGACATTTGTACATGTGATGGCTGCACACTCTTAACTGGAGAACAGCTGGCATACACACATGGACCTGATCTTTTGCAATACATAACGGGTGCTAAAAAGCATCCCGCGATGTACTGCTTATGGGTCTGATTTTGACTCATTTTATGCTCTGACCGTCCGACCACCGACTCAGATGGGCATAGGACAACACATTGGATCGGATGCCAAACACATCGGATCTGGAACAATTTAACCCCTTTTCTCGCCGTGAACTGTCACAATCGGGTGAAAATGGGAAGGGGGTCCTTAAAAAATGGCTGAATAGAATTTTCAGGAGGTAATGTGTACTAGACACATATATTGCATTCCACAGGGGTCCTCCTGCGAGCTTCAACAATATAGAAAGGATGAAAAAGGACGTTCCTATCTTACAAGGAGCGTTTCTCTTCTCCGATTTTAGGAAGATATGTGCGAAATCACCACAGTGTATCCTTAGTTGTAAATGGGTCAGTGGATAACCTTACATCACACTTCGGGGTAGAGAGGGAGGTACCATACGTCCCTTGTGAGGGATTGGTGTCTCCTCTTCTCCGAACGATAGTAAATTTCACCAAATGTTGAATCACACCTGAGTCCTTTTCTCCTTTTCACATATATCCATATGCCAGTAAACCATATAGGAGCAAAATAGAACCAAATATGGTGCAATAAAATTTCATTTATTTGGTCACAAACATACAGACAAAGGACAATGATAAAAAGATGTTTCTAAGGCCAGATGTAGAATAAATTATATATGGGGATTCAAGCAATTACCAGAAATGGTGGAGAACTTGATGGCACAAAGTTCTTAAACGAGCATCGGAGGTGAGAAAGTCCCGGAAACTTCCTGCCTCAGACGGATATCCACCACAAGGTCCTGGTAACGCGATCCTCAGATGAGTAAGTGACAGCTGTAGTCCTACGCGTTTCAACCGCCTGCTGCGGTCTTTGTCAAGGATAAAGTTACATGCTGTCTATTCCTGTTTAAGAAGGGTGAGTGTCCAATTGAAAACACGCGCTACATCGCGCCAAGTCAGGTTTCCGGTGAGTACACCGGAAGTTGTCATCAGACCATAGCGCCCCACTTCCGTCCGTTTCATCCGACATCTAAACGCCGCACTTCCGGTTTCGTTTTTATGCGCTCCGGAGTGATAGCCGCATTCTGACGGATTTTTCTCCTTCCAAGCTCTGATGGGTCTCTGGGGAGGAGCCACGGGGAGAAGTTGAAATAGGATGGGATGCATGGCGTTGATGTATAAAGTGCGAATAGTGCGGAAAATTTCTTAATTCCATTTTCATATGCGGAATAAAGAAAGGGGACAAAACTAGAATAAATACAATGGAAAGATATATTTAATAAAAAAAATTTCCCATTATGAATAAAAAACATGACCGAATAAAAGTGGCAAAAAATAGGAATAAAAGAATATTTTATAAGAGAATATGTATAAAATTTCTATAAAAACCATTTAATCTCGAAATCTTTATTAAGGCCATTAGGGTATAGGGTGTTGAGATTAAAAATACATTTCATTTCCTCCTTTGCCAGCTGAGAAGCCTTATTTTTCTTTCTCGGGTCATCCTTAATTTCTTTGATTCCCAAGAATCTGACAATGTGGTTCGGATTAGATTGGTGAACAGTTTTAAAACCACTTTTTAATTGAAAATTTTATCACATGTAACACCCCCAATATAGTCTATGCCATTGAGTGTACATGTAACCTTTTTTATATAGGACGTACATCGAGACCCCTCAAGACCCGTATAATGGAACATTTAAACAACATAAGAAAAGGGCTTGAAACACACAGTTTATCCCACCATTTTAAAACTGTTCACCAATCTAATCCGAACCACATTGTCAGATTCTTGGGAATCAAAGAAATTAAGGATGACCCGAGAAAGAAAAATAAGGCATCTCAGCTGGCAAAGGAGGAAATGAAATGTATTTTTAATCTCAACACCCTATACCCTAATGGCCTTAATAAAGATTTCGAGATTAAATGGTTTTTATAGAAATTTTATACATATTCTCTTATAAAATATTCTTTTATTCCTATTTTTTGCCACTTTTATTCGGTCATGTTTTTTATTCATAATGGGAAATTTTTTTTATTATATATATCTTTCCATTGTATTTATTCTAATTTTGTCCCCTTTCTTTATTCCGCATATGAAAATGGAATTAAGAAATTTTCCGCACTATTCGCACTTTATACATCAACGCCATGCATCCCATCCTATTTCAACTTCTCCCCGTGGCTCCTCCCCAGAGACCCATCAGAGCTTGGAAGGAGAAAAATCCGTCAGAATGCGGCTATCACTCCGGAGCGCATAAAAACGAAACCGGAAGTGCGGCGTTTAGATGTCGGATGAAACGGACGGAAGTGGGGCGCTATGGTCTGATGACAACTTCCGGTGTACTCACCGGAAACCTGACTTGGCGCGATGTAGCGCGTGTTTTCAATTGGACACTCACCCTTCTTAAACAGGAATAGACAGCATGTAACTTTATCCTTGACAAAGACCGCAGCAGGCGGTTGAAACGCGTAGGACTACAGCTGTCACTTACTCATCTGAGGATCGCGTTACCAGGACCTTGTGGTGGATATCCGTCTGAGGCAGGAAGTTTCCGGGACTTTCTCACCTCCGATGCTCGTTTGAGAACTTTGTGCCATCAAGTTCTCCACCATTTCTGGTAATTGCTTGAAGCCCCATATATGGTTTATTCTACATCTGGCCTTAGAAACATCTTTTTATCATTGTCCTTTGTCTGTATGTTTGTGACCAAATAAATGAAATTTTATTGCACCATATTTGGTTCTATTTTGCTCCTATATGGTTTACTGGCATATGGATATATGTGAAAAGGAGAAAAGGACTCAGGTGTGATTCAACATTTGGTGAAATTTACTATCGTTCGGAGAAGAGGAGACACCAATCCCTCACAAGGGACGTATGGTACCTCCCTCTCTACCCCGAAGTGTGATGTAAGGTTATCCACTGACCCATTTACAACTAAGGATACACTGTGGTGATTTCGCACATATCTTCCTGAAATCGGAGAAGAGGAACGCTCCTTGTAAGATAGGAACGTCCTTTTTCATCCTTTCTATATTGTTGAAGCTCGCAGGAGGACCCCTGTGGAATGCAATATATGTGTCTAGTACACATTACCTTTTGAATACTCGCCTTTTGTGGTACGGGGTTACCACTAGCATTCCATTTCCACCTGCAGATCTACAGCGCTCTGATTCGGTTCACCGCCCCCCATTTTTTTCTGTAGAATTTTCAGGAGCCACAGGTTTTCAGTGAATGGAAAAAGTTTCACAGTTCCACAAAGGTCACGGCAGACGAAATAAAAAATGGACTACACTAAAAAAAAAAAAAAAAAAATTGCTACCTGAAATATGACAAATCCAGCAGAAGGATAGAATAAATGCCACAGAAAAGGAGAGTAGCACTTAGGAGATATGCTCTGAATATAATAATGGTTCATAAAATTTAGGTCCAGACTCAGGGACTCCTTTAGAGTTAAGGTGCCCATTCACTGGTGTGATTTACAGTTTTCACCCAATTCCGACAGATCGGGCCGAGCAAATCAAGTGAAACCGGGCCAAACAGCATGTGGCGGACATCTGAATCAACCCGATGCACGGTAATATGTGCAGCTGGCAGATGCACATAGCAGGTGCTTTTTAGCACCCACGATCTATTGCATCAGATATGCCTTAAACTCCCCTGGCAGCCCTTTAACATGTGATAAATCATATGAAAACAATTGCACATCAAATCACCAAGTAGGGTGAAGGACTCCCGGGAAAGTTCAAGGGAAATCAGGTCAGACATGTGCCTCAGACAAGTCGGACCAGTGTATGGGGGCCTTTAGGAGCAAATCCAACTAAAGAGGAGAACAATTTACCGCATGGGCAGACTACTGCTTGCATACTGGGAAACAGACTGTGGTACTTGTGTATTTTCACGGCACCTGATATATCGGATGCGATATAGGCCGATATATCGATGTGATCCGAACAGATTTTTGACCTGTTCATAACCCTACTATCCACTGCACATATAGTTGATTTTATATAGTGTAGCGAGCACAGCGTGCCCGAAGCGGATTACTGCGCTCGCCACACTAAATAAAATTATGAACAGGTGAAAAATCGGTTCGGATCGATATATCGGCCGATATCGCATCAGATATAATCGGGCGCCATGAAAATACACAAGTACCCAGACTGTTTTTACATGTAGCACACGTCTTCCCAAATCATAGGCTGTATACCCATTTTATCCAGCATTTCCCCACATACAGTATGGGTATGCCAATTAACTACTTTAAGATGGATTTGTTCCAAACTTTGAATGAGGTCCTCCATGTGTGGCTGGAGCAGGCAGCACTTCCCTGAATACATGTAGATTGAGGAAAACAACAACCCTCACTATATCAATGCTACGCCGATGATACTAATACAGTATCTACCTTTCCTCACCCTCATATACCCAACTGTGTCTCTGATATCTACTCCATACTCCCTACAACAACAGCACCTAACCCTTGGTTTCTGCTGCCTCGATGTTATGTAGAGTGTTATAGCTGCTGGTGGAGCAATGTTTATTTACCATGCACTGCAAGTAATGGTTTTCTTGTTTTGCTCATTTGTTTAATACTTTGTTAGGCGCCGTGGAACCCTAGTGGTGCCATATAAATAAAGGATAATTGCCTGAACAATCTACACTCACTCCCCACTGTACAATTTCCACAGTGCAACCATATATTAGAAATGGAGAAACCGACCCATGTAAAGTTCAGATAAAATTTATTAGTCTGCCTAAACCTTCAATCACTAGGTTGCGGAAGGATACCAGAAATGGGGTGCCGGAGGACTCCCCGACAGTCGGGATTCCGACTGCTAAAAGCCCGACACACGGGCAGTGGATATTCTCCTTCGTGGGAGAAAAAAATAGGTGCGCTGTTTGAGTCCAGGCAGCCGGGCTAATGACTGTCGGGGTGTTATACCACCCCCCCAGATATCTGTATGTGTCATCGGGATGCGTATGCCAGGGCTGACAGAGTGAGCGAGTATTATACACTGTTTGTCTGCTAATAAAGCAGCTAAATCACATTAGTACTTCCAGCAGTTACATGTTTGCAGACAATATTATTATCAGCAAAAGGCAGGTTTCATGCTGTCCTAGTACTCTGTGGTCTGGGAAATTACGCACCAGCATTTTCATAAATAAAAAAGATTTTGGTTTTAACCTCCCCCTCACCATGAGAGGTCTGGTTTGTTTATTGGCAAACTGCAGGAGGGCTGTCTGGGAGGGTGAGCATCAGCACTAGTGTTACCCAAGCAACACTAAAGTTCCTTAATGATGAGTAAATGCAGCGGACTTATACTAGGCATCTTGAAGTTTCCAGTAAGAAACCAATGGCGGAAACCACTATTATCACTAGGACAGGCAGAGAGAAGTCAGGCAGCAGGGTTAGGGGGGTATTCAATCCCGGGTCACAATTGTCGATCTGGCCTGACAGCCGTGACCCTGGCCTGTTTTCGTTTTGTTCGACCGCAGATCGCAAGGCGCGATTCAATGTCCCACTTTGCGATCTGCGAAAAGGGGGTGTTTCTGCGTAAACGGCCGCAATCGACAAAACGGGCCCGACTGCTTTTAAAGTCGGGCCCATTCTGTCGATCTGCCTCTTCACTGCTGTCAGGAAAGACAGCATTGAATAGGCGGTCGCTGCTATTTCCCCCGTCATAGTCAGCCAGATTGAATACCCCCTAAAATTGATGGGTGGTTACAGCTCATTACCAGTAGAGATGGCAGAATAAGACTGGTAACCATGTAAAACTGCTGGCACACTCAGGATTGCCGATGCTCAGCAACTAGTGAAGGAACTTTGTGCCGGTGGTTCTCCTTACCAGTATTACATAACATAATGTAGACATAAATGAAAATAAAGGGCTGCCTATGGAGGAGATGGTGGTGCTTTTGAGTTGCCCCAGATGTCCCTTCTGCTCCTTTCCATTTTCCTTACCACTAAACAAATATCATGGTCATTTGTGTGTATATATTATACACACACATATATATATATATATATATATATATATATATATATATATATATATATATATATATATATATATATATATATATATATATATATTAGATTTGTAAATATAAGAAATACCTTTATGTTGCTTAGAAACTAGCTCAAGGATGTTTAGTATATAGAGAAACTGTTGCGGTCATATGAACATTCACAAGGCCATGATCAAAAAGCACACAAATTAGTTCTATTAAACACTTTGCGAAAAGAAGCCAATAATGTTAAATATTATTCGATATCAACATAAACATCATGTATTACCATGATAAATAATGTAACCATATAAAAAAGGAAAAGTTCTATACTTTAGGATTCTGGAGGCTCACCTGATTCATTGGTCTGCATTTCTGTGCTCAAATATACATGCAGTACATACAATTAGGGAAAAAATATTTACATTTTATTAAAATTATACAGAGCAGCTTATTGATTGCCACTCGAAACCTCCCTCTGCTTCATACATATACCCCAATATTACAAAACAGCAATAGTGAATAATTCTATTGGTCCGATGTATTATTATTGCCACTGGTAAGAGTAAGTTGCCCTCAACCACATACATGGAACTGCTACTTATGGTTCCATATGGAATGGCCATTACATAGGAATTTTCTTGTCTTTAATGAGCAGCTGAAACAAGGTACAATATGTTCCTCTAGCTCATATCCAGCAAAGAACAATGAATTTCAGATCAAAACATTCTTCAGGCCTTTCCCTTCCAATTAATGCTCAGGAAGTTTTGCCGTTGACCCGCCTTTCCTTCATCCAGCAAAAATAAAGCCTCTGGTGGAAAGCTAGTTTTGTGGCACCAATATGTCTCTGAAGTAAAACAGGTACCAGTGACTGCAGAGAAATAGCTCTGAACAATTTATTAAAAGCAACAAAGATAGGATGTTCATAGTGTAGTAAGCAATAAAAGACTTCCAGTTTATTTTATTATTTTATCAAACCGTTCAACTGTAAAATAAAAGCTACTCACGCCGCAAAATTCATTTCCATTTAAGAAGAAAAATTTCAACGTGCAACAGTTTCTTAATCTTGGTGAAATTATCTTTGCGCACTGACTCTATAGAAAAGTATTTAGTTACGTATCAATGGTAGTAGGGCAAAATCAGAAGTTCCTGTTGAATAGATTCTCAGATTTTCCAATAGGTTACATATAAAAATAAGGAAAAAAACACATAGTGTAATATTGTTTATGATAAAGAGTCTTTTTAAAGATGTCCAATTGGGGTTAAATCCTTCTTAGTAGGGTCTTGTGTTCTTATTCATTATGGGATCACCCTTTGTGAGATATTCATCAACAGGTGCTTACAATAGGCTTACATTAGCACTAATAGTAGAAAACATATAAAAAGGTATCATTTTAATAGAGAGTGTGCTCACGTGTTCTTACTTCCTCTCCGCAATCAGTCCTCCTATCTCGGTTTCTTTCTCCAAATATAAGGAACCGCCACCAAGCAGTTTTCCAAAAGATTTTTTCAAAGTGTATTACTTGATAACACACACACACACACACACACACACACACACACACACACACACACACACACACACACACACACACACACACACACACACACACAAACCAGGAAGGCACTTCTTTACAGATGAAATAAAGGTGCGAGAAGACTAGGGAGCAACAAAGGGGCACCACCATTAACTCACCACAGATCACCTCACTACAATTATAAGGAAGGCCTCCTGACTGGTAAATGAAAAACACGGTACTTGTGTAGTTTCACGGCGCCATGCGTCTGTGTCCAGCTGCGGGGCTGAAAACTCCATGCCAACGTGTATAGTTCGTACCCCCACTATCCACGTTGGCATAGAGTTAATTTTAAATAGCAAGCGAGCGGAGCGTGGGCGAGCCCGCAGCGAGCCCCGCAAGGGGACAGACGCACGGCGTCTACACAAGTACTGAAAAAAACAACGCGTTTCAACACTGAAGTCTTTCTCACACGTTGGTGTTTTCATTCAGGAGGCCTTCCTTATCATTGTAGTGAGGTGATCTGCGGTGAATTAATGCCCCTTTGTCCCCTGTCCCATCGCAAATGCCGTGTCGCACTCGGATTTTGGACACTGGTCTGTCCCAGCATTTGCAAGGTGAAGCTCCCCTGTGACCCGGCACTAAGCCAGGTCGCTGATGTCTCACGGGGTGAGGCGGCGTGTCATTGAGAGTGGGAGAGGAGCACTTGGTGCTGACGCTGCCTCCTCCCTATAGTGTAAATGAGACCCACCACCTGGGTCAGACACCGGTAAACCCTTTTTTAACCTGTGATAAAATGCCAGATTGCTGGACCCCAGTTTCTACACATGGCGCTTTGACACTGCACAGAGACCCGGGTCAACCTGGCAACAACCTGTGTCAATCTGTGTGATATTGCCCAGGATTTTTTTTTTTAATAGTCTAGTGTGTATGGGGCTTTAGACTTTCAAATATGACGACATTCACTGATCAACTTCAACGTAATATTCTAATTAAAATCAGAGCTGTTCGCCTCTTCATTGGAAAGTCAAGTCAGTATATTTCATATATCTCTTCTGTGCATTTATTACAGATTATCAACATGAAGTGCTGGAAAACTGCAGGAGACACGCTGCTATATTTTACATGTTCCATTACAAGTCCAGGCCTACATTTCACTCTGTTTACAGGCAGCACAAAAACAGGAGCCATGCTCCTCCATGCTGAAGCAGGATTTTAAGTGAAGTGTTTCAGGTCTCTCGGAATTTCTGGTGTGTTGTTAAATGTAAACAAGGTAATCTTAATAAAAATATGCAAGTTGCAAGCTCATATTCCTTTGTACTTTAAAGTTCCCCAACTAGAATTTAGGAATGGCAGCATACATTGATACATTTAGCCACCTTGCTATCCATCTTATGATGGCCTATAGCCATTTCTTGCTCAGGCTGTTCTCATAATTTCTGGGGTGTGGGGAGGGATATCCCCTGCTATTCTACCAATTCCTGGAGTGAGGGGGAGGGATAACCCCTGCTATTCTACTGATGCCTGGTGTGAGGGGAGGGATATCCCCTGCTATTCTATCTCTCCCTGCTAGACTCCTGTGCAAGAGCTTTGTTTCACATAAACACGTGTTACCTGCTCACTTTCACAGTTCTCCATTGAGGTATTGGACACAGCCCTAGGTGAAGAGTACTTTTTCTTATATTAAAGAACTACAAACAACTCTCAATAACTACAAACTTGCTTTTGCCCCTGCCCACTTGCAGCAGTTCTTGCCAGTTTCTTATAAAGATACATTGGGGTAGATTTACAGATGGAGCCACGGTCAACAGGTCTGCCGAGGTGACCTGACTCTGTATGCCGTGTCAGGGACACGCAAGCATCCATTGCCTCGAATAGGGTGACTAAGCGTCTCACATGCACGCGCAACTCATTCGTGCCCAGTAGCGAGCCTCTCAGATGATTTGCTCCATCTGTATTAAGCCTAGTGAAGATAAAGTGGAAGGTGATAATGCAGCAGCCAATCAGCTATGTTTGAAAAATGACACTTAGAGTTGATTGGCTCTTGCATTATCACCTTCCACTTTCTCTTCACCAGGCTTAATACAGCTGCCCCATACCTTATTCACCTTAAATTTGAGAACACAAATATACAAGTAACCAAACGTGAATGCCTTCTACATACCATTTTTAGAGCAATGACAACACACACACGGTAGGGTGTTGCTAAAACTACACCTATAATTTTTCCAGCAATATAATACTGTCCATTTATCCCTTTGAGTGATGTTCAAAATATCAGTGCTTTATCACATCTGATATATAAATTCAAAATATTGAGTAAAAAAAAAAAGGAAGGATGATTATATTTCCTATTTAAAGTAAACATTACAGGTGAATTTTCACACCTACTTTGACAAATTCACTTGCCACCCAAAGAGTTAAAAACAGATTAACAGTATAATCTTTATTACCACATGCATTTCCTCTTCTATTTGTCTACAGTGAATGGGTTGAATGCATAAAATATTCATATTTCAGGACTTTACCTAGACTCACAGTTTACACCCATAATCCTATTATCCTCTCCAAGAGTCATCCTTTCAGTATTGAAGAGAATGATCCTCTTGATATGTGGCTGCATCCCCAGGGGCATGGCGAGGTTCATAAGTATGCCAGAGATCAGATACAGAATATAACCTCCCAAGATTGCCCATAGCAGGTACAAAGTGAGAAATATATGTATATCAATCGTAGGTCTAAAACATACATCCCCCTTTTGCCAGTAACAATTATTACAGCAAATTGAGGTTTCAGTTCCTTTAATGATTAACTGCACAACGCTTCTCTGTACAAAGAATACCAAGAAGACAGCATCATTGTTACAGTCCGTGTGGTGTCAAGTAACTGGGGCTGTTTTAGTTTTCATAAAGTGCCTTTTATTGTGGCAGCATGTCAACATGAGCAAAACAGCTGCAAAGGAGGAAAAAACGGGAATTAGGATGACTCACGGAGTAGGCTGCTAGATTAGTTATATTTTAACCAGATCTACTAAAGCTCATTTCAAAAGGCTTACACACTGCGCCGTCCCTGACCTTCACCGATACCTTTCTAAATGTTTTTACCAGTATGAAGGACACACTATCTTTAACATGAGGTGTTGCGTACAACTTTTGAAAAAGAAAATATCAGAAGGCAAATACAGCACAATCAGCCATTCATTCTGTACAAAAGGCACAGGTCAAGAATCCCCAGGTCATGGCTCGTTCTTATGTGCTTATTAGCTACATCAAATACATTCTTGTTGAGGGTAAATGTAAGGCAGAACAGTAGAAGAGAACTGGTGCATGGCAGCCTCCAGGGCATACAGGGGATGTATCTAACCTCTTAAAGAGTGGAGGAGTAGTCAGGTGGAAAAGTTGCCCAAAGTAACCAATCCACTTTTACTGACCAGTTTATATAGAATGTACTTGAGAAATGCTAGCTAGAAATATATCTGTTACTATGGGCAACTATTTCACTTTTTTTTTTAGAAGGTTTGATACATTTCCCCCCATGTCCACCAATACATACATTACAAAATCAGCCAGCACTGCATCAAAACAAAGACAAACGCATACCTTACTATACACATAGCAAGACTAGGGCCGGCTCTCCAAGGACAACAAAAACACTCAAATAATCAAAAGTTGTTATCCGAACATTTCAGTCACTTTACTGACCCTAACAAAAAAAGTCGTGTAGCTAAAATTTTCTAAAATCATTTTTTTCTTTCCTTATTTGTAAAAAGGTAGGTGGCAAACAAAAAGGATATACAAAAATCCAAAAAAACAAGTATCCGCATCAAGCAACAGCCTTAGAAAATATATAGACATCACAGGTAACAATATAGCTTCAATACATAAAATAATACCAAAATATACAAAACCTAGTCCTCAAAAGAGACCTAGGGGTTTATTCAATGCTGCCATTTGACAGCATTTAAGGCAGATTCTGACAAAACAGATCCAACTTTAAAACAAGTCGGATCTGTTTTGTCGGAAACCGCAGCGGATCGTCGAATTCACAGCCGTTTCCGAAAAAACACATCCACTTTCCTACACTCGACAGCCAGAACACTGAATTCCAGCTGTCGAGTTTCAGTTAAGCTGGGCGAAAACGGCTCGGAATTCTGACTGTTGGGACAATCCATCAGTCAGAATCCAGGATTGAATGCCTCCCTTATGCTGGGTACACACCAAAACGATTTGGGCACAATCCCATCAATCTGGATCCAAATCAGACCGATTGGGTCAAAATTGTTTGGTTGGATCCGATTCCGATCCTACCTGCTGCAGGTAGGATCTGTATAAGATCTATTCATCTGAATACAGAAGGGATCGGATCGGATCGTATGCAAATCGGATCGCATGATGTGCATCCAATCCAAATAGTTTTGGTGTGTACCCAGCATTAGTCACTGTCATCATCCTACCAAATTTTGTAATTGGGTTATGAAAGCACTAAACCAAAAAAGAGCAACTTTTGTCTCTTGAATTGTCTTTGCTAAAATTTATGGATTGCTGTCCTAGGCCAGTATTCAATGCCTCAGATTCGCCGGTTTTTTTCAGTGAATCTGGCAATTCGCTGGGTTTACGGCGAATTTTCTGTTAGAAAAAACAATTCTCCCTATTCAATGGAGGCAATTCGCCACAAATGAACAGCGAATGTCTGCCGATTCGCCGTAAATTATTCTCCACAATTCGCCTGTGATTTTCAATGGGGTTTTTAGTGGAATTCGCCGACAGTGTATTCAATGCTCAAATGGAGAACTGCTTTCTCCATTGATTTTCGCCATGATTCTCCGTTTAGCATTCGTCATCTTTTTTAGGTGAACTGTAATGTGATCTTTTAAATTAAAGCGTTTTTAATTTTTTTTTTGGTGTTAAAAAATCAGAATATTTTTTCTATGAAGGGGCATGCTATTTTTATTCATAAGAATCGAAGAAGAGAAATATCAATCGCACAGAAAAATAGAAACAATTTTGTATATTTTCGGACCCTCCTCATTTATTCATGTATTAAATTTTATATATGACTGGTGAGGGTGTGCTACCATAGGCATTGGATTTGTAGGTAAAGAAACAGAAAGAAAGAATGCCTTTTGCTGGTGCACCAAGAAAAATAAGACTCTTAATATATAACGTTTATTTCATTTATTTTAAAATATTTTAGCGAAATAAAACCACACATACAAGAAATGACAACATTTAATAAAAAAGGGGAAAGATGTTACCCTTGACTCAGTGTGACCCCTCTTTCCCTCTACCCTATGTGAAAATATATAGCGTAGTCGGCATCCACAAGAGAATGAGTGCTCTTAATGAGCTGGAGAGCTTGTGATACACAATTGGATGTCTGTTCAGGGTTTGATACAAATAAGTGCTTAAATCAATTTGTATACACTGTATCTTCCCTAGATACTGATATCTCCAATTTTGGCTTAGTATGCAGTGAACGTATGTCACAGGGATCGGCTCTTAAGGGCTTGGGTTGGTGTACACAACCAGCCCAGACAGCTCCGTCTAGCGTGACTGACTGTCTCGGAGACTGCTCTGTCTCCTAAGCCCCCGGTGAACTGGTATGAGAGGTGTGCAGGAATGCACTCGCCTCGTTCAGCCGCCTCGCTCTGATGACGCTGAGTCTGGCGCCAGACTCGCGTCTTGGTCACGGAGATAACCGGAGACCTGGATGCGCAACAGTACAGGTACATTTCAAAACATTTGTAAGTGGGGAGGGGGAGAGGGGATTTAAAACTCAATGAGTGTGTTTGATCGGTCAGCGTACGCTTCGCTTAGAACGCTTCCTCAGGACCACCTGGTGTGCGTCCGGAAGCTCCTTTTATTCCTCCCTTCTCATGCATATTCATGAGATGTTCGGGGGTGTGTGTAGCACTGTCCTGCTTATTGGTCTGATGATACGAGCCTTGTTCAATGAGTAGTAAACATTGAATGAGTGGCATTAATGTTGAATGATACGGCTTTTAAAATGTGTCAGAGGTAAATTAATGTCCTGAAAGGAGAGTACTCTGGTCTGACGCGATAATCACATGTCATCTATTCCCATTGTCGACAATTAAGTTGCCGGCTTGGTTTTGGTCAGACCGTGAATTTGTGCTTGATCGCATCTTATACAACGGCGGTATATCTCCAGTGGTTGCCCTATCGCACGATCCGGGTGTCCCATTAGAGATTGATCATGGTTTTTGTATATGTTTTATAAGTATGCGGTCAGGCATGTTAGCTCCTATGGATTGCTGTAGTGATCGGGAATGTATACTACGATGCCCTTCTCTTCCTCATGGGTCTGATTTATTAGGCACATTAATTTCACTGGTCTCATATTATCGATGATTCATATCGATGTTATATATTGCATAATTCACAGACTTTGTCAACATTTTACAAATATAAGTATAAGGAGGAGGAAAATTTTTTTTTTTTTTTGAGGTCAATGTGTTTCCTACTCCTGCGTAGTGTGTAGATCGACATGTCAACTTGTAGTAAGTTGACTGTGTCCCCTGGGTGAGTGTTGGACATTGATTTTGCGGTGTGATCCCAAGACAGGAGGACAAATTCCTGAGGAGCGCCCTTTCACAGAATCCAGGTGTCGACATAGGTCTGTGTTGACGATATGTTTTTCACTCTCCCTGAAGTGAACGATAAGTGAAGAATAGGTGTGTGTTCATGCTATATTTATACATGTCAGTAGGGTCAAAAAGACGGATAAACACACATGTGATGGGGTCATGTGAAGAATAGGAGGGTGGTGACATTATTGATTTATCTGAAACAACTGAATATGAATTGTTCCCTAGGTCTGTGATTTGTATGTGTCTGGACACCTTGATTTTTTAAGAAAGTACTTATTGATCCTCTCTGGTGATCTCAATAGGGTGAGTGTTTTACAGGACACTTTTGATGTGTCCATCAGTGAAAAAACAGTGAAAAAAGAAAACCAAAATAAATAAAGAAGTGGACACACGTGCAAAAAATTGGGGTCGTGTAAGGTTTGTTGGTACCCTCTTTGGGTCCAAGGTAGATAAGGTAGATAACCTACCATAATCTACCTTGGACCCAAAGAGGGTACCAACAAACCTTACACGACCCCAATTTTTTGCACGTGTGTCCACTTCTTTATTTATTTTGGTTTTCTTTTTTCACTGATGGACACATCAAAAGTGTCCTGTAAAACACTCACCCTATTGAGATCACCAGAGAGGATCAATAAGTACTTTCTTAAAAAATCAAGGTGTCCAGACACATACAAATCACAGACCTAGGGAACAATTCATATTCAGTTGTTTCAGATAAATCAATAATGTCACCACCCTCCTATTCTTCACATGACCCCATCACATGTGTGTTTATCCGTCTTTTTGACCCTACTGACATGTATAAATATAGCATGAACACACACCTATTCTTCACTTATCGTTCACTTCAGGGAGAGTGAAAAACATATCGTCAACACAGACCTATGTCGACACCTGGATTCTGTGAAAGGGCGCTCCTCAGGAATTTGTCCTCCTGTCTTGGGATCACACCGCAAAATCAATGTCCAACACTCACCCAGGGGACACAGTCAACTTACTACAAGTTGACATGTCGATCTACACACTACGCAGGAGTAGGAAACACATTGACCTAAAAAAAAAAAAAAATTTTCCTCCTCCTTATACTTATATTTGTAAAATGTTGACAAAGTCTGTGAATTATGCAATATATAACATCGATATGAATCATCGATAATATGAGACCAGTGAAATTAATGTGCCTAATAAATCAGACCCATGAGGAAGAGAAGGGCATCGTAGTATACATTCCCGATCACTACAGCAATCCATAGGAGCTAACATGCCTGACCGCATACTTATAAAACATATACAAAAACCATGATCAATCTCTAATGGGACACCCGGATCGTGCGATAGGGCAACCACTGGAGATATACCGCCGTTGTATAAGATGCGATCAAGCACAAATTCACGGTCTGACCAAAACCAAGCCGGCAACTTAATTGTCGACAATGGGAATAGATGACATGTGATTATCGCGTCAGACCAGAGTACTCTCCTTTCAGGACATTAATTTACCTCTGACACAGTTTAAAAGCCGTATCATTCAACATTAATGCCACTCATTCAATGTTTACTACTCATTGAACAAGGCTCGTATCATCAGACCAATAAGCAGGACAGTGCTACACACACCCCCGAACATCTCATGAATATGCATGAGAAGGGAGGAATAAAAGGAGCTTCCGGACGCACACCAGGTGGTCCTGAGGAAGCGTTCTAAGCGAAGCGTACGCTGACCGATCAAACACACTCAGTGTGTTTTAAATCCCCTCTCCCCCTCCCCACTTACAAATGTTTTGAAATTTACCTGTACTGTTGCGCATCCAGGTCTCCGGTTATCTCCGTGACCAAGACGCGAGTCTGGCGCCAGACTCAGCGTCATCAGAGCGAGGCGGCTGAACGAGGCGAGTGCACTCCTGCACACCTCTCATACCAGTTCACCGGGGGCTTAGGAGACAGAGCAGTCTCCGAGACAGTCAGTCACGCTAGACGGAGCTGTCTGGGCTGGTTGTGTACACCAACCCAAGCCCTTAAGAGCCGATCCCTGTGACATACGTTCACTGCATACTAAGCCAAAATTGGAGATATCAGTATCTAGGGAAGATACAGTGTATACAAATTGATTTAAGCACTTATTTGTATCAAACCCTGAACAGACATCCAATTGTGTATCACAAGCTCTCCAGCTCATTAAGAGCACTCATTCTCTTGTGGATGCCGACTACGCTATATATTTTCACATAGGGTAGAGGGAAAGAGGGGTCACACTGAGTCAAGGGTAACATCTTTCCCCTTTTTTATTAAATGTTGTCATTTCTTGTATGTGTGGTTTTATTTCGCTAAAATATTTTAAAATAAATGAAATAAACGTTATATATTAAGAGTCTTATTTTTCTTGGTGCACCAGCAAAAGGCATTCTTTCTTTCTGTTTCTTTACCTATTTTTATTCATATACTTGCAGCACATGAATATATATATATATATATATATATATATATATATATATATATATATATATATATATATATATATATATATATATATATATATATATATATATATATATATATATATATATATATATATATATTTTTTTTTTTAAACAATATTTTTTTTTTTTTTACACATTCGCCAGCAGGGGGCCGGGAGCCGGAGCCGCTCATTAATATTCATATATTCACTGCACACTGATCCCGATGATCGGGACCAGTGAGTGCAGCGGCTCCGACACCAGCAGCACCCTGCAGCCCTGGGGGTGAGGTGAGGGGAGGGAGGTGAGGGGACGGGAGGGGGGAGAGATATGCGGGGGACAAGGACCAGCAGCAGCAGCAGCCCGAATCTTTTGCAGATAGCAGCCACTGCTGCTTTCAGTGAGCAGAGGCGGGGGAGCTGTGCGTACTGTAGTGCTCTCCCGCCCTCCGCCATGCCACATTCGCCCGCCCCCTCCGCCATGGCACTTTCCCCCCCTGCTGCTGAGATTCTCCAGCGGGGGGCTCACTGATGTCGCAGGGAGCCCCCGCACAGCCTCAGAACAGGGACGCAGCAGCAGGCCTTTAGCTCCGGCAGCCACAGCACGGTGATGTCAGCGCTGGGGCTGCCGGAGACGGAGGACTGCTGCTGCGGACTGTGCGGGGGGGGGGGGGACACGGGGATTCGCCACTAGACTTATTCGCTTACATTCGACGTCAGGGGCAGCGAGCCCCTGACGCATTGAATAGTGTGGGCTGGGGGAGGCTCACGAATTAAAGAGCAGCGATATTTCCTGGCGAGCGCACAGCGAATCCAAAACAGGATTCGCTACCTTGCGCTCGCCAGAGCATTGAATACCCCTACTAGTCTTGCCACATACAGATGCAACCGTGCCCATTATTGCTGAACCACGGATGCTTCTTTGGCATGTTAACGATGAGCGTGGCTACATCTGTACATACATCTACCATGGGATCCAGACTTTCAGCATGTACTTTCATATGCCTATCCCATGTAAAATGCAATATATGGCTTTGCAATACAGCAATAAAACGTAATACATTTAACTTTTTTTCAGCAAGGTGTTAAAATTGTATATGAAATTTTCTTGTTTTTAGCAAAGCTTTGGAATACCAAAGTTACATCAAATTTCATTTTCCTACTTCGTTATTTCCAAGACATCTCCAGCTGGGTGTGGATCAGTTTGTCACCAGCAAGTTGTTAGACAGTCATTAGGTCGACAGCGGCATAAGGTAGATATGGGTTAGGTTGACAGTCAAAAGGTTGACATCGGGTTTTTCACTGTTTATTGGCCGAATGTTGACACAGTCAACATGGACACAGGTTAAAGTGCACCACGTCCCCTCGCATTGTCCCTCCACTCACCATGCTTTTGGCTCGGCAAACTATTTTATTCTCCCACCACTCCCTAATAGATGGTAGGGCATGAATTACCGCCTTTCGGCACAAAAAAAACCTGTGAAAAACCCCGTGTCGACCTTTTGACCGTCGACCTAACCCATGTTGACCTAATGACCATGTCGACCTTCCTGCATGTCAACCTAAGTGCATGTCCACCTAATGACTATCTAACAACTTGTTGGTGACCCAATGACCCTATCCCCTCCAGTTCATTTGAAAGATGTAATCTCCATTTTACGTTTAGTTTAGGGTAAGATAAAAGTGCCTTTTATGTAGACTGAGATCTACTATGAAAGCCCTTCTAAGTGCACACCTGAGATTGTCTCAACAGAAAGACTTGTGTAGTAGGTGTAATTACAGTTTAAATGGAATTTCTTACATGTACTTCAGGTTACATTGCAGAACAAGGGAGTGTTCTGCTTTAAAGGAAGTATGATCTCATCATTAGAATACAGAACATTACATCTGCTAATTTAACTATTTATGTAATAAACAAGTTCTGTTAATCTGCTGTATGCATAAACTCATAGAAAGCTGTACAACAGTGAGGGTTTGATATGCTCACTTATACCCCTTTTACACCGAAAACGCCGGGTCGCACCCGGGTTTTTGATCCCTGCTTCAAGCTCTATTTACACCGCCCGCAGCCCCCCGCTGCCATTTGGAGATGACGTCTTCTCAAGCGCCGATCGCCGCCCGTACCGCTGGTGGCAAGCCCAGCACTAAGGTAATCTGTTGGGCTGCCCCCAGCCCCTGTGCACCCCCCAGCCATCGTCCGGGAGGTGAATGGATGCTGCACACAGGCATCCATTCACCTCCTCCGCTGCTGTCTGCAGAGTATAGCTGACAGCAGCGCAGCCTGTGTGTGCCCCCCCCCCCCCCCCGCCCAACCTGCGGACGCTGCGGTCCGCAGGTTGCACATCCCTCACTGATGTAAATGGGAGCCGGGTTGGATGACCCGGCGTACCCATTTACACTGCCTTCTATCCAGGTCCTGGTCATGTTCTACCCAGGTCAGGACCTGGGTAGAAGTCCCGTGTAAAGGGACACGGCGTGTCCCATTTACACTGCCGCTGACCCACCGAAGACCCGGAGTTTTGCGGCGGTGTAAAAGGGGTATTAGAATAGGTTAGCTAATAACTCAAAAGGTTTACAAAAATCTTAGCATCATATAAAAGCACCGACACAATTAAATGGTTACTGACCTACTGTGGGACTTCTGAACAGAATTTTAGCAGGTAGTGCATACGGTACATATCCAATACTAATAGTCTGACATTTGTGCATGGTTGGGATTTCATTTTGCTTGTACGAGCGCCTGATCCTAATGTAACACATTTGCAAGAATGAGCTTTTGCAGAAGACGTACACCTATCTGTCACTCTACTGGATTGCCGGATAACAGGATTGCCGGATAACAGGACTCAAAGTTATCACTCTATAAGAAATGATAATTTATTAAAGCAGCTGCCTTCAAGGATATTATTTCTTTTGCACCTGCTTAGCACATTAATTTTACACCTATTACGGCATGCTGCACAAGAAATACTGTGCTCAATGCACTGACATTTGAAATATAAAGAAGTCCGGTGTCTTGTCAGGGGAACAATAGAACTAGTAGTGAGATGAACTCTGGACATAAGTGATATCGCAACAGAATAAATGAAGACCCAAATGCAGGGGTGCATTTATCAAGACATAAAAACATACTCTTACTGTATAAGATTCATAGTGGAAACACACCCCATGCTAGAACTGGCAAATGAATAGGTCAGGAAACACCACCCTAAGTTATACAAAGTTCTTTGAATACCTTGAATGTTTGTCATGTTGAATGTGAAGAAAAAACCATGCTGCACTTGTTGGTTAGGAATTCACAAACATGACAGGCCAGGAACAGAAACATTTTTCCCTTGGGAAAGCCACACAAAGCACTGATAGTATGGGAGTATAGATTTACATACATACTCAGGGCTATTTTTCAGCAGGCTCCAGCAGGAACTGTGGCCCTTATTCTAGTTCACTCTTTCTGACAAAATATTTCTTAGATGGACAAAACCATGTGCACTGCAGGTGAGGTAGGTGTTACTTGTGCAGAGATAATTAGATTTGGGTAGGGTTTTACACCTGCCTCACCTGCAGTGCACATGGTTTTGTCCATCTAAGAAATATTTTGTCAGAAAGAGTGAATAAGGGCCTCAGTTCCTGCTGGAGCCTGCTGAAAAATAGCCCTGCATATACTGCAGTTTAGGAATCTATGATCTGCTAACTAATACCCCTTTTAGACCAAGACAACGGATCGCACCCGGGTTTTTGAACCCAGCTTCAACCCGGGTGCGACCCAGCGTTTGTTACCTTTTACGGCAGAAAAAATTTCCACGCATTCCTCCCTCCAGCAGAGGCAGTTCCTGAGTCAGCGCTTGGAGAGGAGATCTCCAAGCGCCGGGACCGCCGATTGCCCTGGACTGCCGCGCTGGGGGCAAGCCCAGCACCAAGGATGGGGCGGAACTACGAACACAAATAGAACAGCGCTTGTAGCTCCCTCCCTGCACGATTTACATCAGGACACCCCCCCCCCCCCTCCCCCATGTTTTCCAGTTCACTTGTGGAATTTGAAAATGTGACAGTTGTCAATAAACAGTGCTCCAGCTGGGTGGCTTGGAAAACCTGACCTGTGTGGGGTCCTAGGGACCAAGTTTGAGAACCACTGTTCTAGAGAACAGGACTGCCACCTTGCAGTAGCAGGTGGGTATCGGCAATGACAGTCAGCTGCCATCAGGAAAAGTTAAGCGATAGATTAATTGCCTGCTGACCGAGCAGCAAAGCCTCATGTGTGCACAAGTACACACAGGGGTCACATTAACGCTCACCCTCCGCTGCTTTGCTATGATTTTTGGAATTTTACTGGTGACAATTCTTAGTCCAAAACAAAGAGTGAGAAGGATACACATGCTTTACGAGCACTGTGACAATATGAGATGAGATTTTAGCAGGAAACAAAAGTTGACACTTAACGCCAATAAAGCATCACATACTTAAATAAACCTGGAAAGTACTATAAACAATAGACAGTATTAAGTAGTAGTTCTGAATGAATGAGTGCAGAGAATCACAACAACCTTCCTAGGGTCTAAAGGAAAGGCAAGGACATAAAAGTACTACAGGTTGATATATATATTCCAGATTATTCTGGAAACCAGAGTTTCCGGAATGTACTTTGTAGGTTATTTTTGGTGCTAAAAGCACTACTAGGAACATGACATGTAACAGGAACTACTAGGATATTATATGTATCATCATCATTGAAATTCAGTGCCTGGGACAGTATACAAACTTAGCTTCATATTGTGAAACCTTGTTTCATGCACATATAAAATATATTTGTGTATTTCATGTGTTTATACAAGAAATGCATTTTGTGTTCACACATGGGTCCCGACCTCAAAGTACCTCATTGGAAAATAAAAAAATTCAGAAACACAAAATAATCAATTATCTGAAATGCTTCTGGTCCTGAGCATTTTGAAGAAGGATAACCCGTATAACCAAAGTTTGAAAGAAAAAAATAAGGAATTAATGGCGATTACCAAATTCCTTTCTCCAAATCCATAGGGGACACTGGTAAAATTATGAAAAACAGCCATACCACAAGTGATGTTGAAAAGTTGTTTTTTTTTTACTCATTTTAAAATTTGGGTGCTTTATAACAATTACGTATGTTAATCAAAAGAAGTTACTCATGCATGCAACATGGGCAAAGTTAAGGCCCCCTTACATTATGCGACTTGGGCATGATTCGGAATGAATCAGGCCGTGAAATCGTCCCAAATCGCATATGGAGACATCCCCTCCGACCAGGTGCACGGCCCTGTGCGCATCGGATCGGAGTGCTGCCCGGAGCCGTGCTCCCCCGCAACGGGGGACCTACCAGAGCCGGGCGGAGGGATCAGGCGCAGGGAGCCGAGCACAGGAGGAAGCCGCTGCCATCAGCGGGAGCAGGGGGGGGGGGCGGCGCAGAGTACCAGGTAGCCGGGCAGGAGAAGACTATGCAGCAGCAGCGCGAGTGGCTAGGGCAGCAGCAGAGCACTTCCCAAAAATAAAAAGCCCATACAAACGCATAGGAAGCCAATCGCTCATTGGCTGAGAGAGGTCTCAGCCAATCAATGGCTTCCTATGCGTTTGTATGGGCTTTTTCTGGAAGTGCTCTTCTGCTCCCGCCACTCGCGCTGATGCTGCATAGTCTTCTCCTGCCCGCCCGGCTCCCTGGTACTCTGCGCCACCCCCCTGCTCCCTGCGCGGCTCCCTGCGCCCCCCACCCCACTCTCTGGTCGCCGCTGCTGTACCCGGCTCCCATTGTCCCTACAGCTTCCCAGGAGTTGCATGTGATAAATCGCATGCGATTTATCACATGCAAAACTTGGCACATGAAGTGCCATCGCATGTGATCCCTTCCGGGGAGCTGCTGGGACAAACGGGTCCGACTTGTCATTATGACAAGTCGGACAAACGTAAGGGGGCCTTTAGTCAGGGAAAAAAACACTATTATACACTATTAACATATTTTCTTAACATAGTGCTCTATCGTGACTATTTTTGAGGCATTTGGATATTCTGTTACAGTACTTGACATACAGATCCTTCAACGTTTAGAGATGGTGTGTTGACATGACACATTATGCAGGTTTGCATTTACATGTTTATGTATTATATAGAAGTTTTTGGCACCCCAGATTTCATTCCCTTAAACTAGTGAGAGCTGCCATTGTGTATTCTTATGGTTTTTATTTATTTAGTACATTAGGTATCATTGAGAACTAGATGCTTATTTCTTTCAAATAATGGTTCCAGTCTATTATATTACATTCCCTCTTTGGTTTGTCACTGCTCTCCCCTTGATGCATTAATAGAAAATGGAGTCATGACTTATGGAGTCAGTCAGTCACTCCCTACTTATTAATGTATTGTAATGCACTTCTTTTGTAGTAACTACTAAACAATATTCCAACACAGACTTTTCAATGGAATACGATGACAGCAACATTCAGAAAGAGCTGCTGACAACTACATAAGGAATGATGCGGCCACCTGAGATGAAGTGTAATCTGGTAACACAAGATGGCACAGTCTGGTTTTTCAAGACAAGAGCCAGGTAAACCGATCTTGTGTCGCAGGAGAGGCCCCCCCAAAAGGCTCTCTATATCTATATATAGACACACACACACACACACACACACACTGCAGTTGTTAGCCTTATAACTTATGCTGGGTACACACCAGAACGATTTGGCCTCAATTCCCCTAATTTCGATATGTAAATTGGGCAGGTTTTAGATCTGATCTGATGCGCGCCACGCTGCTCGTTCTGCAGATCCTACCTCTTCTGCAGTCAGGATTTGAAAACGACCCCTTCAACTAAACACACATCGTGATCGCATCATATGCAGATCGTGTGCTCCAACAGATTATGCGACTATCGCAATCATGATCCTTCTGGTGTGTACCCAGCATATATGTCAGCTGGTTATTATCAGCTGCAATTTTGTTGTCAGGAGCCAGAGTAAAGGCCCCTATATTGTATTTGGTAATTTTGCATACGATGTACACCATGCGATCCCATTCACTGCCCAGGATAAAAATGTATTCTTGGTGCAGCAATGCTACTCCTGACTGTCATTTTCCAAACACAGCCTGTAACATGGTAGTTAGGGGCTGTTTGGCAGGCACTTTCTCTCCAAAGCCTTTTCATAGCCCTTAAAGATAAGTGTTCACAATGCTTTTGTGTTTCTTATACAAAATAATTCCAACTTGAAGTAGAAAACAGCATGCTATATTAAAGGAAGGAATTTTCATTCTTAAAATAACCATGGTTGTAATGGAGGGTAGTGATGTGAATTGTGGCACCTGAGAATGTACAGTACTGTGACAGTGTAAACATTGTACAGTTCTTATTTGTGTCTCGCACTGGGGGGAACATTAGGGAAAGACTAGTGCATAATCAGCACATTGAGAAACAGGAAACATCAGGAGTGCACACAATTGCTGAGGTCTAGCTTTGTTGATTTAGGGAAGGGAAAGCAGCATACAGGAAATACACGGTCCAGGGCATAGCTCTCTGCCAAGGAATCCTTGCTGGATGACAACTGCACTGGCTTTAATTCCTACTCATCTCTACAGACAGGAAGAGAAGCTCTTCATTTACAAACTCATTAAGGAGGCGAATGATAACCCAAGACGAATCAGCCCCAAAAACTTTAAAAAAAAAAAAAGATATAGCTAGAGATCCTATAATCATTCCATCAGGAATACCTTCTAGTAGCCAGTATGTCAAACACTGCTCAGTTAATCACACTCACAATAATCCCATTGCTTATTATATCTGGAGGGTCAACACACTCCGTAACATTAATTGTCTGCTGACTATATTTATTTCCATGATCAGCCTCATATTTCCATCTGTTAGTTAATGGGCGATACTAAAATCATCTTTAGAAGACGAGCAGTGTTCCATCCAGGAGGGCATATGCACTAGTCGTTATGGAGCTACAATGTATGGGAAATAGCTAATGTAGGCCTATACTACTGTAACTCGTAGAGCGATAAGGTTTCCTACAAAAGAAACCAGACCTATCCAGTGTATAAGATATGCAGTGATAGCAGTGAGAAACTAACAGACCCGATGTTTCAACTCAAGTTCAAGCAGAGACACATAGTTGGTAAGAAGCCACGCAACAGGTCTGAGCAGGGTGCGGACAGAAACATACCATTTCTCCATAGACAAGCCTGGTATTGCCTTCTTAAAAGGTCATGCCAACAATGAATATGCTCAAAGCTGCTTGTAGGGCTTCAGAACATGCAGCGTACACATATGAAAGTACCCATATTGGGTATCTTCACCAAAGATACTCACTTTTCCGCAGCATTAAAGTGGGTATCATTCTGCAGGTCTATCACGCTACAGTAGGACTATATAGAACATAAGGCATTACACACTGCACTTATCACTGATACGAAGCAGAAGTACTGGCCAGATAGAGCCCACATAACAAGCAGTGGTCCCATCTTCAGCACTAGTGCCCGGTGACTAAGCAGGCGCATAAAAAAATGTCCTGCACATTTCAACTAGATTGCCGTCAGTGGATAGACAATGGACAGAATTCAATGCCACCAGCGAGGGGGTTTCTGCGCCAAGTGTGGCTTGTTTTTGGCGGGGATCGCTGAAAACAAGCCATCCTTCCCATCTAACCCCCTCACCCTAGTCTATGTTCCGGGGGAATCCTTGCTGTCATAGGACGCCAAAGATTCCCCTGAACAGTGAGGTTCACCGCTAATGCAGTGAGCCTGCTGCATATAGCGGCGTCCCGCACCATTTTGACGGCCACACTCGCTTGGAAAATCCAGTGTGGAGGAAACGGCAAGTGCAGGGGGGGCAGTTGAATACTGACCCGCGACAGCTATCGGCACTGAATACAACCCATTCTCTAGGTCGACCACTAATGGTCCACAGTGCCTAAGCCTAAAAAGGGTCAACATACCTTTTGTTGACACTGCTTGTGGTCAACATAGGCGAGGTCAAAAGGTTAACATACGTTTTTCAGTATTTTTTTTCCTTTCTTTTTTTTTTTTTTTAATAGTGGTTTTTCATACTTTACTATCCAAGTGGGAATAGAACAGTGTGCTGATTGCATCGAGGCACTGTTCCCGAAGCATGGCGAGCAAGTGGGCGTGGTACATATACACGGTATCCATGTCGACATACCATTACAGACACCCAAACAGTCATGTCGACCATAAGCTTGTGTTGACCTAAGGTATTTCGACCTAGTCACTATCTACCATTAGTGGTCGACCTAGACATTGTCTAATCATCTATTACATAACCATTTCAAGTACTTCGCTCTACAAATAACCTAGTTGGACAGCAGATGACAGTATAGATTTTTTGTGAGCTTCTTTAATAAATGACAGCAAGTCTACTAGGACCAAAAAAGCATTTTCTGGCACCTTACTTTACTTTGCAATGTGAGTCAGACTCTGAGGGTGTGAGGCCCATGGATAATGAGCAATGTTCTACCAGATGAGCTCATCACAAATGTGACACACCTTCAAGTGCAATGTGACTGGACTGTGCCTGACCTTTCACCAAGAGGAATATTGCACTGTGTGGTAATCATTTTATAATGGCTGTTTTTGCCAATACAGCATTGATCATGGAATTTTTTTGAGGACAGGATAGCAACATAAGTGGCCGACAGATACTTATTTTAACCAAAAGTGTGTGATAAGCAACACGGAAATTTACAATGTGGACAGATAAAGGTTAGCAAAGGCCATGTTACTATTATTATTAATGGCAGATCAGATAAAGAACAGAACATACAAATTGCTCGCATATATCAGAAGGGAAACATTACAAACAATGGGCCTGTGATCTGACTCCTACACTATGCTAATAACTAGTCAACAGTGACTGTATAGTGCAGGGCTGGGCAACACCGGCCCTCCAGATGTTGATGAACTACACATCCCAGGATGCTTTGCATTCGTTTTGCTATGTGGCCATGCTGAAACTGATGCAAGGCATCCTGGGATGTGTAGTTCATCAACATCTGGAGGGCCAGTGTTGCCCAGCCCTGGTATAGTGTCATTACAATGACACCAGATAATGTTCAGCAATATTAATATGAGCAGGTATACTGTACAACCAGAACACAATATAGAATATTCATTGTATATACTCTAGCCACCTCAGGCTTTTATATTACAGGAACAAACCACAACATACACAGTATACGGTCATTGGGTCCACAATGTCTATCTATGTCAATTGTTTGGCAGGCAGTAGACACATAAAAAAAAATTAACGTAGTCTAAGTCGACGTTAATAGAAAGGTTGACATGTAAATGGTAGGATACAGAATTTTCATTTTTTTTTTTTTTTTTTTTTTTATCAGAAAAAGTTCTTACTTCACGATCCCAGTGGGCATAAAATACAATAGAGCGCTGCGAGGAGGACATGGAATGCTTATACAGTGTCCACAGATATGTCTACCTTTTCCATGTGTCAACCTTTTGTCAATGTCAACCGACTGCCTGTCGACCAAATAATCTACACACATTGAAAAAGGAATTGATCAGTATTTTATAAGAATCCTTGTAAAAATATACACACACACACACACACATAAACCAACTTAACTGAAAGGACTTTTTTTTTTTTTCCTTCTTTTTTTACACAAATGAAGACATGACCCAGTTTTATTCTCCCTAAACTAATGAGTGATATTTTATGTTCCTTATTCAAATGAAAAAATGGAAGCAGCCTTAGGGAGACTATTGAAAGCCGGAGTCCTCATGTGATGTGTCTAGCAGGCAGGGGATGGAGTCTGCAGGCTCTGCTCACCAACACCAAATATTGTTGTTTTATAGAGATGCTGACAGGCTTCGGAACAGCTGCTGGGACTTCCATGACTACTAACTCACCACAACCATCACAAATGTAACACACATGGTGTGGGAAAACATAGCTTGGTGCATGTTTAAAGAGGGCCAGACTGTTGTACACATTACAATAATAATAAAAACAGACATAGATACTGTAATAAAATTTCCTGGTAAGTTCACAGTGACTGGGTTAAAACCCCCACACATTACAGTGAAAAGTAACAATACACATGCCTGGTCTTCCACACAACTGTAACATACTTTTAACACAATTTGGTAATCAACCTTCTGTTATGTAACCTTACTGCCTAGAAATATCTCTGCAAAATCAATTGTAGAATACACAACTATTGCGCGGACATGACAGGTCTCAAATAGGAACACACAGATAACAGTGACACAAATAACTTGTTGCTTATTACAAAGTGATACATAGAACGATGCACACACATTTTCTCTTCTGCTCTTATCTCTATTGCAGTACAATGAAGCCGAGCCCCCATCACCATTGCATTGTGTGTTATTCATCAAACACAATGGTGTCTCTCTGTGCCCCCATTTACACAAGAGAACCTTTAAATAATGCACACTCAGAGCGGCGTACTGAGCAGCTTACTGCATATCATAGTTCCACTGCCCCACCATTGGCTCTCACAGGGAGCTGTATGGGGAAGCCATACTACAATGCAGCCATTAGCGCAGAGTGCATAACCTAGTGGCAGGGTCTCTTCCCTTGCAAGATACTGTAACATATACATCTTCTCCATATCAGTAGCCACATTCATTACATACCTCCCACTCACAGGTAAAAGGAGGAGGTACATACATTGCTGTCTGCCAGAAAAAAAAAGGAGGTATTCTAATGTAGACAAACACTATAGTTTCTAATTGCTCATGGGTTTGGTTAGAAACTTCTAACTGCATTCTGGGCTATTCAAAACTACACTCCAAACTCCAGTGTTGCAACCCTTGTATTTATAATATCCATGATTGGGTACACATATTATAATGAGGTATTAATTAAGTTACCTAAAACCTGGACTGTAATGGCAGTGTGAGAAACTCCGTATTATGCATTTTTGGCATGTAGAGACCTTATTGCCAAATTCTAAATTAAAAGGTGAATTCAGCATGAGCTGGTTGAGCTCCTGGAACAATTCAATTAGCTATGTGGTGAAGCTGTGAGCAGCGGGGGACTCCTCCTGAGTCGAGCAGAAATCTATGCCAACTAGGGCAATAAAAATAGCTCCGGGAACTCAACCATGGAGCTTAACTAGTGCGCACTGAATTGAATTCCCGGTACTTGTTTCCTAGCACAGTGCCCACGATATTCAGTCGTAGGGCATTGTATTCCATTTAAAATTGTATACCATTGTATATGGCATACAATGCAATGCGATTTTAAAATTGTATATACAATTTTTAATTGTATAAGCACCTTAATGGGGGCTTACAATGTTAAATGCACCCCCACGCCACCGCCACTATCAACGCCAACCCGAAGCGAGCCCGCGAGGGGCGGCGGCACGCATCCTCCTACCTTTTCATACCCCCACTATCCACATCGGCGTGGAGTTGAATTTATATAGTGTGGCGAGCACAGCGTGCCCCGTGAGGCGACGCGCATTACTTCACATGTATTCCACGTGCGCTCACCACGCTTCGGGCTCGGTGGCTCGCTTCGCTATATAAAGTCAACTCCACGCCGACGTGGATAGTGGGGGCATGAAAAGGTCGGAGGACGCATACCACCGCCGCTCGCCACGCTTCGGGTTGGCGTTGATAGTATGGGTGGCGTGGGGGTGCTTTTAACATTGTAAGCACCTATTACGGTGCTTATACAATTATTTATCTTATAGGGGGCACATTTAACATTGAAAACACCCATTAGGGTGCTTATACAATTTAAAATTGTATACCATTGTATATGCCATACAATTCGATGGTATACAATTTAAAACTGAACAACATCGGCTAACATCGTATCGCATACCATCGTATGCCTTATGGTATGCGATGGGCGCCGTGCTAGGAAACAAGTACCGAATTCCCCCCCATAGTGACTTATTTGCATTGCATGGAGATTCAAACTTTTTCACACTTTACCACCCACGTGGACTACAATTGGGCTTGAAGCATGGCGAGGGGACACGGTACACTAGTTTGTAGTCCACCGTTTGACACTGAATAAACATGAAAAACTCATGTTGATCTTTTCCATGGTGTCCTTTTGCTTGTGTCAACATTTGTCTATGTCGACGATATGGTATTGACCCTTTGTACCATAACCGTACAATCCTGTCCGTTATATCATAGGGGCAGACATCCTTTTAAATATAAGAAACCTGTTGGGTGAAACCTGATGAAATGTGTTCAGAAGATTGTGCAGACCAACTTTACTAGCAGATACAACGCGCTTTGATCTTTATTTTCTAATTACAGGGACCCAAAACTATTTTTATGTGACAGATGTAAACCGTTACGCAAACTACACACCATCCGTAGGCAATGCATAATTAAAGCATTTTGTATGTGTGAAAACAGATTCGGGCCTTGTAATTATTACATAAAACATCACAGATCACCCCATGACAAGCTAGTGCAACACTAGTTCATTAGGAGAACATAAAGTCTGGCTGTCACTACAAAGCAAATGTCTAATACTATTCCAGAAATAAATTTGCCAGAACAGATAGAAAAAAAAAAACAAAAAAAAAAAAAAAACACAAGGTTTACTGTTATCAAGTGAAGAAAGAAGCTTTTGCAAATTGGTAAGGACCACACTACATTAGCTCATGGTATTTCAGGAGACAGATACACACCGAAACATGTGCCTATTACCCCTAAAATTAAAACTGATTATATTTAAAGCTACGATAAAAACACAGGACACAATAATGGGAACAATAACTTAAAAATAAACTGAACATTTTTTACATTTAAGGGCCTTCGCAGTAGAACATATAAGCGGACATCAAAGAAACCTGCAAAATACTGTGATATTCTGAAAGAAAACCTGTAATGTTATCAGAATAGAACTATGGGCCCGGGTCATGTTTTTATGGAATTGCACAATCACAGATAGGCGGCTGTGCAATTCTGTCTGATTAAAACTCAAACGTAGCAGGAGTCTGTAGGAAAATAGGTGCCTCCCGTTAGCCTTAGCAAGGATCCAAATGCTGCAACCGAGGACGCAGACTTGGATTACCATCAATTGAGATACAGAATGTTTTTAGGCACCAATCAGCCTTTGTAAGAAAAATTACTCAAGCTGACGACCTGGTCTGGACACCAGGGTTCAGGAAGTCTGCATCCAACAATCATGCCCGAAACAGAGCAACAATTGAATAGTTCTGTTGGGTGCCATCTGCTCGCTGCCAGCACACTAGCTACTAAATTCCTCTAATTTTTATTTAAATTTTAGCTAGTAAATTATTATTTACTTTTAATTAAGACGACCTTAGCTTCTGCCCATTAGCGTCATTTGTATCAACTTTCACTAGCCATGTGTGTACATTTGACTACCCACTATCTTTGCAGTGGGATGCAGTCAAAATCCTGACAGGGCCAAAATTCCAACATGGACAAACTCCCGACATATAGAATGTACAAGTGAAACAGTCTACATGCCTTTCGGTCGACAGGTGCGAGGTCGACATGGGTTTTTTCACTGTTTTTTGAACCGACATGTGCCGACAGGCGGTATTTCATGCCCTATCATCCACTATGGCGTGGTGGGAGAATAAAATAGTGTGCCGAGCACAGCGAGCGATGCGAGGGGCTGCGGTTCACTTGCAACTGTGTCCATGTCGACATTCGGGTAAAAGAAACCATGTCGACCTAGCACCTGTCGACCGAAAGGCATGTAGACTGTTTCACCCGTACATTATAGTGTTCATTCTAGCACCCGCTATCTTTGAAAACCCATGCAGTTCCTCTTCCTTGCCTCGGGTGGCGCTGTCTGCTGTAGTGCTTCTAGCACAGTGTGGTCTGTATATCAGCACTGATATGCAAGCCAGACCTGTGCTAGAAACACCACAGCAGACAGCGACACCCCAGGCAGGACAAGAAACTGCATGGGTTTTCAAAGATAGCGGGTGCTAGAGTGAACACTACATTATATATATCTATCTCTCTATCTATTTTTTTTTTTCTTCTCAACAGGAGAAACTGGCACTCTGCTCTTTAGGAGTAAAATTTCCCTGGTGCCATCAATAGTAGGTATGAGAATATATCAACAGGAGATGCGGCACTCAGATTTAGAAATAAACACGCTGTACAAGCAGGTATGATCAACGATTCAATCTATTATGATTTTCGTCAGGATTATCCTGTCGAAAATCTTAATAGATTGAATCGTTGATCATACCTGCTTGTACAGCGTGTTTATTTCTAAATCTGAGTGCCGCATCTCCTGTTGACAGAAAATATATATATATAATTTTTTTTTTTAGAGGGTCCCAGTTATATCACCCCTGGAATAGGCGGCACTTGGGAGTCTGTGTTCAATCAAACTATATTAATGAAACTATGTTTCAAGGCCCCATTTGGCCTTTTCATCAGGTCATATACATAGCAGTGTAAGCAAAAATAACGTGAAGCCGTTATTTTTGCTTACACTGCTATGTATATGACCTGATGAAAAGGCCAGATGGGGCCTTGAAACGTTGTTTCATTAATATAGTTTGACTGAACACAGACTCCGAGTGCCGCCTGTTTATTCCAGGGGTGATATCACCACTATCGGTATCACTACAACTGGGACCCTCTAAACATATATCCTTATACAAGGAAGGCACCGGGGCACCTTGCTATATTTTTACGAAGTGCCGATCAAATCCTGATCTCTAATGCAGTTAGTAACCCGGCGGTCGAAACCCCAGCACTTTGTCCCTCTATGCCGAGCGTAGCGATGGACCGGGCCCACAAGGGGAGGCGATCAGCGCGCCCCCCCCTTGTCGGGATTTTATACCGAAATTATATATATTTTTTTTTTCTCACACACACACACACACACACCATACCTTATTATACATTTTGTTGACGTTTGCCTCTAGTGCAATGTCTGCTTTCACCTCACATTGGGGGGAGATGCATAAAAGGATGCCTCCCAGCATCCCCAGAGGCAAGCGCGTTATTTGATGCATGCGTATATAGGACTCCAGATCCAAACCCTGCAAGTCCTATCATCACAAAAACCGTCTCTTACCAAAAGACCCATCCTTAGCCAATTTCTTCCTGCATACTGCGTAACTAAATGCCAGTATGCATGAATAGACTTGCAAAGTTCTTGCGATGCTTGCTGCATCTCGCTTAATGGTATTATCTAAATCTGTGCTCAATTTACCCAAGTGCAATATAGGCCACAAATATAGATATTACATAGTAAATAGCCAATAGGCTGACAAGGTCAAAAGGTTGAGACAATAGTGGTTTTTCATGGTTTTTAATGTTAAGGTGCGTGCACACGGGGCAATATGATTGATGGCAATATATTGCTCAGCAATCATATTGCCCCGTGTCCCGTTTTCATCTGCGACCAGAGATGGTCGCAGATGAAAATGTAAACACTGCTGGGTGAAGAGGCAGGGGATGTCGCTGGTCGGAGGAGCATGTTCCTCCGACCAGCGACCATTCAGGGGCTGAAAACGGGAGCGTGCACCCGGCGATTTATCGCTGGTGCACACTCCAATCACTGGCAATATGGTCACTCAGCAACCATATTCCCAGCGATTTCAGCCCCTATCGCCCCCGTGTGTACACAGCATTAGGGTTAAGCTGAGGAATGGGATAGTTACGGTTAGTTCCCAGGGGGATTTTTAGGGTTAAAAAAATCCTTATCAACTACAGTATATAACGATCGGTTGACCTTGTGAACCATCTCGGGTTGACCTACATATGCCCATTTATTAAGTTAGCCCTGTCTGAACACTGCAGGAGTTAACTGTCAAATGGAAAGTAAATTCAATCCCTAATGTTGCTAGTGACAATTAGAATAGAACAGTGGTTTAGTTAGTTTACCATCTATGGCTGCAAGAGTGAGGCATGAATTTGAACATATAAACATGAGACAAACTAAAGTAACTGAGAAGTTGCACAAATCGTCAAACATTTAAACATGATATATATGGACAGATAATAAAAAGTAGTGGGTGTGAGTGGCAGCTATGCACCTTACAAAGACATGATGCCAATGCAGCAATTGCACCTTTCCCACACACCTTAGCTCTTCCACATGGTTTTTTCATCATTGTGCAATAGAAGTTCCCTTGTATAGAGATGGCCTCTACGTAGATGCCATGGTTACTGCACCATTATGTACCTCTTCTCAGGTCATGTATAATACACCCTAGGACAGCCACAACAAGTGCCCTATACACACACACACACACACAAATACAAATGATATCTGCAGTTTACCAGAATCTATCTATGTGTGTGTGATTTAGTGCACTATGCAGTGCCCCCACAGCACCATTCCAGGGCATTGTGTTGGGATGGCTGGAGGGCAAGCCCAACAATACACTAGCTGGGAGGATTAGCAGCAGGGTGTCAGGAGCGGGTGGGACCAGAGGACAGATCGGCGTGTGAATGCCGGCAGCAGCCCTGGGCACAGGAGCGGAGTGGAAAACTCATCAATTATGCGGAGGAGTGGGCGTACCGGGTGCGGGATCCCTGCGTGTCACTCGGTAACCTACTACTACATGGGGGGAGATGCATAACCCTGCGTGTGGCAGAGCCGCCGTACTCTACTGTCTGTGAGCACTCACTTGCTGCCCCCGGGCTGCCCTGCTCCACGGGCTCCTCTTGAACGAGGTCTTGGCGGTGAAGTAGAACTCCCCGGAGTCGTCCTCCAGACTGCTATATCCGCTGCTCATGCTGCTGCTCCACGTCATCTGCCGGCTGCTGCCCACGGCTGGGATAGAGAGACCGCCTGACCGCACTCCCCAGCCCGCAGCTACTCGCACTCATGCACCCGGCCGGGCAGCTGTCAGCCAAATCCCCTGTCCGTAGCCAGCCTCACATGGCAGCGGGTTTCCACTGAGACTGACGGGCGGAATCCCAAAGTGTGCCCGGCCGGGTGACTGAGCGGTACAACTTCGCTGGTAACGTCCGTATACGTCCACGGGGCGAGCGGCTCCGAGTCCCTTGCCTGTTGCTGCTGCTGCGGAAGAAGATGAGATATTTCCTGCAGCCACAGTTACAGCGCACACACACACTGAAACACACACAGCTCCTCCTACACACCCGCCCCCCGCACTGCACGCCAGGTGCCACACACCCACTGACTGACAATCTGACATAGACGACTTCTCTCTGTGCACACCTCTCATTCACACTCAGCCGCTCACCTCACACACAGCTTCTTGGTGCACACTTTTCAGTCACTCAGCTTCTCTGTGCTCACCTCAGATATATAGTAGGTATATAATTAGGTGGACATGCACAAGGTCAACACAAACAAAATGTCGACACATGAAAAGGGTGACATGAGCAGTTAACTTTTTTGAGTGTTAATGACATGGACCCCCCATTAGCAGAGCCGAATTTCCCATTAGGCACGTGAGGCACCGGCCTAGGGGCGGCACATGTTTGGGGGCGGCACTTGGATGCCTGTGATAGTACTGTCAGCCCAAAATGTACCAATAACTGCAAAATATCCACTGTACTGTACTGTATTCCATCTTAAATAGAGTGTAAATGGATAGGACATGCAGATACTGCCCCTATAAACTGTCCTACTTAGTAAACATTATTGTTGTGCCTAGGGGCGCCCTCACCCCTAAATCCGCCCCTGCCCATTAGTGTACCACTTTGATCACCATACTTCAGACCAGGTGCCTCGCTGTGCTTGCCACACATTATCATTTCTAATCAGAGTCCACCTGAATTCTAAAAAGTAAAAAAAAAAATTGAAAAAGGTCAACATGCAGGAAGGTTGACATGACTTTAGGGTGACAGGGTCATTAGGTCGAAATGGGTAAGGCCGATATTGAAAAAGTCGGAATGTCACACACAACATAAACACTAAAATATAGCATCGCGTGTGCTCGCCATGGTTCGGGCATGGTGTATTTTATTCTCTCAACACGCCCTAGTGGGCATGAAATACCGCCTGTCGGCACATGTCGTGTCGACATGGACACCGAAACATAGAACCGCGTCTCTTCGCATGGCTCACTACACTCACGTGCTCTGGGTACGGTGCCATGCTACGCTCACTCACACTATTTTATTCTCCCACCAAGCCCTAGTGGATGGTAGGGCATGAAATACTGCCTGTCGGCACATGTCGTGTCAACATGAACACCGCAACGTAGCACTGCTACGCTCGCCATGCTTCAGTCACTCTATTTTATTCTCCCACCACGCCCTAGTGGATCGTAGGGAGAAATACCACCTGTCGGCACATTTTGGCTCCAAAAACAGTAAAAAAAAAACCGGTACTTGTTTCCTAGCACAGCGCCCGTCGGGTCCCATCGCATACCTTAACTTAATGTTATATCCCCCCAGACCCGATTTTTAATTGTAAGCCCACCCTGATGGATAATTATGTCAAATGCCCCCCCCCCCCATTGTTAACGCAACGCCACGATCAACGTCAACCCGAAGCGTGGTGAGCGCAGAGAGCCCACGAGGGGCGGCGGTATGTATCCTCCTACCTTTTCATACCCCCACTATCCACGTCGGTGTGGAGTTGATTTTATATAGTGTGGCGAGCGCAGCGAGCCACCGAGCCCGAAGCGTGGCGAGGGGACACGTAATACGTCTGAAGTAATGCGCTTCCCCTCGTGGGGCTTGGTGGCTCGCTACACTCACCACACTATATAAAATCAAAGTTGGGGGGAGATATGTCAATCGCACAGGTAGATATCTAGATAAATTTTCAAAATAGGACCCTCCTGAGTACCGATAATTTCTGTAGTAATTCGTACAGTAAATGAGGGTGTGCCACCTTAGGCATTGGGAATCACAAGAGTTTTGAGGAAAGGAAAGAATGCCTTTTGCTGGTGCACCTAAGAATTTAACTCATAATATATAACGTTTATTGGGTATATATTAAAAAATTTATAGCGAAATAAAACCAAGACATACAAAAAATCACAAACATTTATTAAAAAAGGGGAAATATTCCCCTGACTCAGTGTGACCCCCACATCCCCAGTATCCCTTGTGTAAAAGTGTTTTTAAACAGTATGCAGCCGCGATGAGAGTAAAGTGCTCTCAGGTCGAAAGAACTGAAGGTACAGACTTCCTCCTGGTTAATAATGTACCTCACCGAGAAATAACTATATTGTTTATTGCAACGGTGAGAGTGATAGTTCTCATACTGAGAGGACTAGCGGTATAGTCGCTCTCGCGAAATAGATGAGGCGAGCACCCTCCAGGGCCGTCCTCTGGTGTAACTGCCGTACGGCTGCAGGCAGTCACTCTCACTTCTTGGGGGTTGAGCGCTGGTGAACCACGTTAGAGGTGTGCAGGCTAGCACTTGCCTCGTTCATCCAGACAGCTCAAAGAACGTTAAGTCTGGCGCCAGACTAACGTGTAGTCACGGTGTGGACCGGTGACTGTCGCGCTGCGGTACAGATCAAAATTTAAACATTGTATGTGGGGAGGGGAAGAGGGGGATTTAGAACACACTGAGTGTGTTAGTCGGTCAGCGTACGCTTCACAGCGAAGCGTACGCTGACCGACTAACACACTCAGTGTGTTCTAAATCCCCCTCTTCCCCTCCCCACATACAATGTTTAAATTTTGATCTGTACCGCAGCGCGACAGTCACCGGTCCACACCGTGACTATACGTTAGTCTGGCGCCAGACTTAACGTTCTTTGAGCTGTCTGGATGAACGAGGCAAGTGCTAGCCTGCACACCTCTAACGTGGTTCACCAGCGCTCAACCCCCGAGAAGTGAGAGTGACTGCCTGCAGCCGTACGGCAGTTACACCAGAGGACGGCCCTGGAGGGTGCTCGCCTCATCTATTTCGCGAGAGCGACTTTACCGCTAGTCCTCTCAGTATGAGAACTATCACTCTCACCGTTGCAATAAACAATATAGTTATTTCTCGGTGAGGTACATTATTGACCAGGAGGAAGTCTGTACCTTCAGTTCTTTCGACCTGAGAGCACTTTACTCTCATCGCGGCTGCATACTGTTTAAAAACACTTTTACACAAGGGATACTGGGGATGTGGGGGTCACACTGAGTCAGGGGAATATTTCCCTTTTTTAATAAATGTTTGTGATTTTTTGTATGTCTTGGTTTTATTTCGCTATAAATTTTTTAATATATACCCAATAAACGTTATATATTATGAGTTAAATTCTTAGGTGCACCAGCAAAAGGCATTCTTTCCTTTCCTCAAAACTCTATATAAAATCAACTTCACGCTGACGTGGTAGTGGGGGTATGAAAAGGTCGGAGGACGCGTACCTCCGCCTCTCGCGGGCTCGCTGCGCTCGTCACGCTTCAGGTTGACGTTGATCGTGGCGTTAACAATGGGGGGGGGCATAAAATGAAAAATGGGGTCTGGGGGCATTTAACATTGGGGCCAATGTAAAATCGGGTCTCAGGGACCATTTAACATTGGTTCCAATGTAAAAATGGGGTTGGTCGGGTCGATTGCATCGCATGCGATTTGGTTGCATGCGATGCGATCGACCCGATTTCATACAATTCAAATCGGTGGTGCCGTGCTAGGAAACAAGTACCAAAAAAACATGTCGCCTTAATGACCCTGTCGACTTTACCCATGTCGACCTAATGACCCTGTCGACCTAACCCATGTCAACCTTAAGTCATGTCGACCATCATGCTGGTGACTCAATGACCGTATACCTTTTCATGTGCCCTACACAGCCATGTTGACCCTTTGACTACATAGACCTTCTGTTGTCGAAATACTTATTGTACTAGACATTGTCAGCCATCCTCTCCGTGAGGGAGACAATGCTTTATTCCTGGACTTCCTTGGTAATGTATTTATTAACAGTTTCTTCTATAGCTTATAGAGGTACTTGTGTAGTTTCACGGCGCCAGCATGGAGAGAGTTAGGTAGACAAGTATGCCCTCATCCACACAGAGGGGCAGATGTATTAACCCTGGCAAAGGGATTAAGTGGGGAGACGCACCAGCCAATGAGCTCCCAACTGTCATCTTTTCAACACAGCTGATTGGCTGGTGTGTTATCTCCTTCCACTTTATCTCTAGTTTATAGGCCCATACACACTTGTAGATTTTCATTTCAAAAGACTTTGCCAAAATCTTTGATAGATTTATCTTTCACCAAATAAGTGCGTACACACTGAACTATTTTCCCAAAGAGCAAGAGATTTTCAGGAGTTGAAAGACTTTGCTGAAAATCTTTAACATAAAAGGCTATTTACATAATGGGCTGGGTTTGAACCCGCTGCACGGTGGAGGGGAGTGCTGCTGCAGCTCACCTGGATCCACGGTGGTGCCGTGTCGCTCCACGGTGGGGTGGGGGCTGGAGTGTGGCCGCCACAGGGGGGGGGGGGGGACTGCACGGGAGGAGGGGGGGGGCACCTGGTTAATAATAATAGGCATTGGTGCCCAGTGTTGCCAGTGATATATGCATGCCAGCAATGCATATATTACTGGCTAATTAATAATAATAATAATAATAATAGTCATTGGTGCCCAGTGGTGCCAGTAATATACACATTGCTGGCACAGGCCAGCAATGTGTATATTACTGGCTAATTAATAATAATAAGTCATTGGTGCCCAGTGGTGCCAGTAATATACACATTGCTGGCACAGGCCAGCAAAGTGTATATTACTGGCTAATTAATAATAATGTCATTGGTGCCCAGTGGTGCCAGTAATATACACATTGCTGGCACAGGCCAGCAATGTGTATATTACTGGCTAATTAATAATAAGTCATTGGTGCCCAGTGGTACCAGTAATATACACATTGCTGGCACAGGCCAGCAAAGTGTATATTACTGGCTAATTAATAATAATAATAGTCATTGGTGCCCAGTGGTGCCAGTAATATACACATTGCTGGCACAGGCCAGCAATGTGTATATTACTGGCTAATTAATAATAATAAGTCATTGGTGCCCAGTGGTGCCAGTAATATACACATTGCTGGCACAGGCCAGCAATGTGTATATTACTGGCTAATTAATAATAAGTCATTGGTGCCCAGTGGTACCAGTAATATACACATTGCTGGCACAGGCCAGCAAAGTGTATATTACTGGCTAATTAATAATAATAATAGTCATTGGTGCCCAGTGGTGCCAGTAATATACACATTGCTGGCACAGGCCAGCAATGTGTATATTACTGGCTAATTAATAATAATAAGTCATTGGTGCCCAGTGGTGCCAGTAATATACACATTGCTGGCACAGGCCAGCAATGTGTATATTACTGGCTAATTAATAATAGTCATTGGTGCCCAGTGGGGCCAGTAATATATACATTGCTGGACTGTGCCAGCAATGCATATATTACTGGCTTTAAACAGAAACCATTGGTGGCCAGCAGTGCTCCGTTTTGGGCAGGGGGGAGGGCGGGACCAGCAGGGTGTGTAGCTGGGCGGAGGTGTGATAAGAGGGGCGGGGCGAGTATGGTGTGTAGCCGGGCGTGCTAACAGGACCCCGTGTAAAGCCAGCCGCCCGCAGCACAGCACAGCATAGCATCCAGCCAGATGGAGGCGGAGATGAGCGGCGCGGCGCAGTTTGCGGACCAGGAGGGTGAGTGACAGGCGAGGGGGGGGCAGCGGGGCGGTCCGCTGGGCTGAAAGTGGTTAATCTTTCAGCCCAGCAGCGTACACACCCGGCGATGATGGATGAAAAACCATCCATCATCGCCACATCTGCTGGTAAAACCAGCAGATGAACCACCTTGCTAGCGATGATGCGGGAGCGCGCATCATCGCTAGTCGCCAATCTCTGGGGCATACACACTAGGCGATTTTCATATGAAGATCTTTCAAAACGGCTGTTTTGAGCGATTTTCAGCTGAAAATCGGTAAGTGTGTATGGGCCTTATCTCTTCGCCAGGCTTAATACATCTGGCCCAGAGGGCCTTATTGTGCTCAATACGGTGGGACCGTATACGGGCAGATCTGGGTTTTTTTTTTCAACTGCGCATGTGTAGCTTTCGCAATGCGCAGGTGCGGTGACCTCACACCGCTCATGGACTGGTCTCTCGGTGCGCAAAAACCTGTCCGCAAGAGTACAGTCATTGTGGGCGGCATGGGGGCATTTTTAGGGGAGCGGAATAATGAGGTAAACATGGGCGTACACGGAGGTGTGCACAAAAAATGTACGGTGCTACAACCGCTCGATCGGCGAAAGCACCGTGCATTTTGGGCCGAAAACAGGCAGACACCAAAGATAGCTCCAGACCACCCCAAGAGATACCGCATAAGAGCGGACGCCTGGGTCTGCTAATTAACGCTGATTACTACACAAACACATACACCTGAATGTAGTAAGCAATGCTGCAGCCTATTAAGTGAAAACCTTGATTTCACTATCTGCAAGCCACACACAGCCCTCAAACACATTGGAAGCATATCTTTCTACACTTTAACATGTGAAGGTTGGTTTCATTTTAGGTAAGAATCATTCAAAGACCTGCTTATATATGTCAAGGTAGTTATTTTATAACTATCTACACCCATTCAGAAAGTGTTTTGGTATACTTTAAAAAGCAGGACACTCAATTCACAGAAGTCGACATGTGTCAACTTTTTCACTGTAACACCAACATAACTTTATTTGGTACTTCTTTACTTTCACGGCGCCACTCTAGATAGGACAGATAGGATACTAGAGAGGATACGATTTGTATGCGATTTGACATAAGATATCGCATAAGATATAGGATAGGACAGATAGGATACTAGATAGGATACGATTTGTATGCGATTTGACATAAGATATCGCATAAGATATAGGATAAGATTTACTATCCATTTCATTACCCCACTATCCACTAGGGGGTGGAGTTGATTTTATATAGCGTGGCGAGCCCCGCGAGGGGACACGGATGTTGTTTGAAAGCAAGTCCCCAATATCGCATGCCATTTGCATGCAATTCCATAAAATACATTCCGGCTGCGCTCGCCACGCTTCGGGCTCGGTGGCTCGCTGCGCTCGCCACGCTATATAAAATCAACTCCACGCCCTAGTGGATAGTGGGGTAATGAAATGGATAGTAAATCTTATCCTATATCTTATGCGATATCTTATGTCAAATCGCATTCAAATCGTATCCTATCTAGTATCCTATCTGTCCTATCTGTCCTATCTAGTGGCGCCGTGAAAGTAAAGAAGTACCCTTTATTTAAACGTAAAACCAATGTGGGGACACATAGATAGTGATTAAAATGCCACATTAGAACATAATAAATATACATGTAATGAGGGTTAAAATGTTGTTTTATTAGGGTCTTTATTAAGGTAGACAATTGAGTTAATATAAAACAATTATTGAATAACAATTACAATAATTATTTAATTGTCTTAATTATAGTTGAAAGGCAAGATTTCCAGTGCCATATATGTGAAGGGTATGCCACCGTGCACGGATGTACTGTACGCTCACTCTCACGATCGGTGACACACGCTGAGTTTTCCATTGAAAAAAGGTGAGACCCGTCCGTGCACTGTGGCGTACGCTCAGATATACGGAAGATGTCGGTGTGAAAACGGATGAGACCCGTCCGTATACGGTGGCGTAGGCTCTGTTGTACGCCAGTTAACGGTGTCTAAGAGGAGACCCGTCCATGTACGGTGGCGTACGCTCAAGTGTACGACACTCCCCATTGTCGGTGTTTGTGACCGTCCGTATGCGGCTGTTCTGTGGGCGGACTTTTTCGCTCACCGTCCGTGTACGGGAAACGTATGGTGAAACAGACCGTACGTACGTTGCACCGACCTAACCAGAATAAGGCCCAGAGTGCCATGTGCACACCTCTCTCAGGAGCCCATTTACTATTGCATATGTAATAAGATCCACCACAGGTATGAGATGGACATTAGCAGAGAACATGGTTGCCAACCATTGACGTTCCGAGCTCCTTCGGATAGTTTTTTCCTTTCATTGCTGGGTTAGCAAAGCTTACCAACCATTGCATACTGATTTTTGATGCCCACTTGACAGGGCCATAACTAGGGGTATGCAAGCAGTTTATTCACACACACAGCACAGGTTTTTGTGGGTGGCACTTTTGCCTTACAGGGTTCCTCTAATTGTACCCAGCAGCCAGTATTGCAGCTGTAGCACCACCCAGAGCATCTTTTTGAACTCTCCAGGCACGCTCACTGAAGGCTGTAAGCCAGCCACAACACTGCTGTACTTCCCAATGCAATGAGTCTGGGTGTGGCGGTGTAATGCTGCCCTGTTACAGCACTGCAGATCCAATGTCAGTTAACTAGTAAATTGAGATGCAAAAACCCAGTAACCAATATCTTTGCCCATTCAAAAAGATCTCACCCACCCTTGCATTTGCACTACATAATCATCAATGGTTACTTTGTGAGGTAGGTCGACATTCAAAAGGTAGACATGCATTAGGTTGACACATTCAAAAGGTTGACATGGCTTTAGGTCGAGAGGGTCATTAGGTCGACGTTAGGTTTTTCACTTTTTATTTGAGCCGACATGTGCCCACAGGCGGTATTTCATGCCCTACCATCCACTAGGGCATGGATGGAGAATAGAATAGTTTGCCAAGTATAGCGAGGACTGTGCCTGAAGCATGGTGAGGGGATGAGGTGCACCGATATGGAGTCCATGACGACTGTGTCAACATTCGGGTCAAAACCGTGAAAACTCCATGTTGACCTTGCCAATGTCGACCTTCCCAATGTCGACCTAATGCTTGTATCAGCTCCTAACTGCCAAGTTACAGGCTCGGTTTGAAAAATGTCTTATTGTCTGGTTATTTATCATTCTTCACTTTTTGAAGCTTTGTGCATCTGGCCCAATGTGTGTACCCAACTATGGGCCTTATTCTAGTTCACTCTTTCTGACAAAATCCTTTATAGATGGACAATACCATGTGCACTGCAGGGGGGCAGATGTAAAATGTGCAGAGAGTTATTTAGTTTCTGTGCAGGGTAAATACTGGCTGCTTTATTTTTACACTGCAATATAGATCTCACTTTGAAGTAAAACCCCACCCAAATCTAATTCTCTCTTCAATAGTAACATCTGCCCCACCTGCAGTGCACATGGTTTTGTCCAGCTAAGAAGGATTTTGTCAGAAAGAGTGAACTAGAATAAAGCCCTATATCGGCAGCAACAGGACCCAGCATCTGTCAGCATGGCCCTGGCTAGCAGGGTGGACAGAAGAGGTCACTGAGGATAGAAACAACTACTATGACCTGCAATGCAACTGTACTAGTACTAGTTCCCAAGTGCCGGAGGGACCCCCGCCACTGAATGTCCATTCGCCGCAGGAACTTCGCGGCTGCGGGGAGAAGTACAGCAGCAGCGCACATCATCCCCTCCGGCTCCGACCATCATCTCCCGCAGCCCGCAGTTGTACGATATTGGGCCTGATTCAGCAGCAGCGGCGCACATCATCCCCTCTGGCTCCGACCTCAGGCTGACAGGTACCCCCCTCCTCCCGCAGCACCTGGGGACAGCTTCCCCAGTGCTGCACGCTGTGGACCCACTGCGGGTGCACCCGCAGCTGGACCATTTACACCGGCCTTTACACGGGTCCTATCCGGGTTCTACCCAGGTCAGGACCTGGGTAGAGGACCCGTGTAAATGGACACGGATATACTCCATTTACACCGCCGATGATCCGGGTCTGACCCGCCGCTGACCCGGATTTTCCGGTGGTGTAAAAGGGGTATTAGTAACAAAAAAGCTGAAATTTCAGTCAGTTTTGCTTTTTGTGACATCTCTGGCCATGCCCCATACATGAAGTGGCCAGTTGTCTCAGATTCTGTCACTCACACACTGCTGACATTGATAGGGAGCCATCTACCTCTGGAAATAAAGAAATGACAGACACCAGTTGTTTTATATACGTAGTATTCAGCTTAGTAATGTACGCTAGTGGCTTACTTGTTTAAGTTTAGTATTGGCCAATGCAAAGGAATTTTGATCCAAAGGATTATATCATTACCATAGTAAATATTTACCAAGATAAAAAATTAAGTATGGTTTTGTTTCTATGTAATCTTACACGTCTCTTCTTTCATCTCTACCTAATGTGTGATGACAGTATTCTTACATATACAGAATGCATATCAAGACTATTATTGCATTCCAAACTCTAATGGTAAAAGGTAGTAACTCAACTATAATAATAATAAAAAAAAGAGCTAAAAGTATCTGCAAATTATCTTAAAAGGAGCATAATGTATTAATTTAAACAATACATATGTAATTACCTCTGTTCAAGAGGTGAAAGTGATTACATTTATCAGTCACTCAAAAGAAAGGAATGACCATCGATAATTAAAATCTTCGATGGTCACTTAATACACTAGGACGGTGATTCACATTGGCTCGCTAAGCAGCAGAAATTCGCTTCTTAGCAAGACATCTAACGCTATCTGCCGAGCGAGTGTATGCCTGCCCTCATGCAAGTCAACACAGCGGCCCTGCAAATGTGCATATGAGTATATAGGCATGTGCACAGCCAAAACAATTGGTCCCCGGTGCGAATATGCCAGGGACCAAACAAACCTAAATCAGGCTCTTAATACATAGTATGCTGCCACCGATTGCCCCTTGCAATATGGATATCGATGGCAGCCACATCGATAGCCATCCCTATAGGAGATTTAAAATGCCTGGATCACATGTGTTTAGTAATAAAACAACCGTCCATCCCCAGGAAAATGGGTATGGGTAATAAATGAATAGATTCCATCTGAAACTCAATTTATATGCTTTCATCTGCAATAAAAAAAAGGCAGTATACGTAAAGTAATGAAAACATTCATTCAAAACAGTCCAACCATGTGGTTACCTAATAAAAATAATTACAAAAAGGAAGTTACATGTGATTTCAGATGGAACATATAAATATAAATATGAACATTTGCAAGGACTGTGATAATCATCACACGAATGTATTTCTGCATCCGGCAGACGCAGTTCATGATCAGCATAGTACAGTATAGGGCCCTACATACGCAGAGATGTGTGCCAGAGATACATCACGGGAGATTCAGCACAAGAGATTTCACTCTTGTGGCTAATTTCAGACAATGAGCCACATACAGAGAGATTTGTGTCAGAGATTCAAATTGGGAGATTCAGCACGGGAGATTTCAAATCTGTCACGACTGTCACGCCACACATGCCATCAAACTGCACTGTGTATGTGTATATATATATATATATATACACATATATATATACACATATATATATATATATATATATACACATATATATATATACACATATATATATATATATATACACATATATATATACACATATATATATATATATATATATATATACATATATACATAGTGGAGATAGTCCATACATACATTGGTGGAGATATATACATAGTGGTTATAGTCCATACATACATTGGTGGAGATATAGTCCCCCACCCCAGGATGGAGATAATTAAGGATATTACGTTGGTGGTATAGTGGGTATAGCCCCCCAAACATTGGTGGCACAGTGGGAAAAAAATAGATATACTTACCGCTACTCTGGAGTCCAGCATCGCGGCTCTGTCCCGCGGCGTCATCAGGAGGGCTGTCTCCGGCGGTGACGTCATCGGCTCGGCGGTGGTCTCCGGCGGTGGTCTCCGGCGGTGCCTGTCATCGGGATCAGCGGCGGCGGTGTGTCAGGTGCAGCGGCGGCGGCGTTCAGCGGGGCTTCAGTCGCTCAGAACAGCCCTGCTCATCTGCCCGCAGCCACACATGCGGGAGATGAGCAGGAGCTTTCTGAGCGACTGTTCTGTATTGTACAGCCCGTCCGTTCTGAATCTTGGACAGATTCAGAACGGCGGGTGCGCGCATGTAAATCGCTGTGTGGGCTATATACACAGCGATTTACATGCATTTTCAGGCATTTTCTGAGCAATTTAGTAAAATCGCTCAGAAAATGCCTGAAAATTGTGCTGTGTGTGGGGGCCATTAGTTACGTAGACTTCAGAAGTTCTTTTTTTCCATCCAGCTTGAATACCATCAAATCTTTAGGTAAACAACTAGGTTATCCATGGGCTCAGTGACCTCATCGCCAGGGCCCTAACAGGATTAACCAGTTACCTTAGAATACTGACTGTGTGCCTACAGAGTAGAGTGTATTGCTCTGCTATCAGATAGACATGGTAGAGCTGTTTCCAAAACAAGTGGTATTACACAATGCTGGGTGTGCAGCAGATAAACCTGTTCCCGTACAGTTCCTTTCACTAATAACACTGGTTGTAAAAATACACTTTCATTATCCAGTTCCCCTCACTACATTACCATAGAAATGTAACCACAGAGCATGTGTATTTCATATTTCTACTTGTAAAAGGCTGATCTGTCAAGCCAGTATAGTTACTGACATCTTTACGCCCCATTACAGAGTACCACTCTGTGCGGCCTTATGATGGCCTGTTCTATTTGCTGTGTGTGATGACATATAAAAGTTACACAATGCTCACATAAAATCTGTCATTGTAGTTAGCAGGGTCATAGTACAGGAGAGAGCTCGGCTGTGGTGACAGCACATTCCTCTTCATCTCCTGCTCCTTAGTTTTCTCAGCTTTGAAAAGACCATGGCCCTTATTCTGATTGAGTCGGATAGCTGCGTGTTCGGTCGGACGGCGAGGTATTGTGTATTGTGTTTGCGCATGAGGCGTTTCTGTGCATGTGCGAACGCCGCGCATGACCGAATACGGTGTGAATTCCGTACAGAAAAAAATTGGTCGGAACAATCTGAGCAGGGAGTGAAGAGGGGCGTGAAGGGCTGTTTGGGCTCATTATCATATGCGTACACCCAGCGTTTCATGGGCGTTCCCATGAAAACGCTGGGCGTACGTATGGTAATCCGGCCGTGTGTGTGGGGGGGGGGGGGGGGGGGCAGCTGACATAGCCGGATGCCAGCGGCCCACCCATATCCCTGCTTTCGCACGGAGAAATGTCCGAGTGGTCTGGAGCACTGGTTTTGCAGTGTAAATGATTGCCGCTTTAAAGAACCTGGAGATTTCTTACCAAATCTCTCACTTTGATTCTCTCATCCTATTACATTTCATCCCATATAATATTACATATGACTGTTAATCTATGTGCAGGAGTGGCCTCTTTGCTAATTTGTTAATTGACAAAAAAAAAAACTTTCCTTTATTTTAATTAATAAAATGGGGGATACAGGACAAACTCTGAGGTGTATTTTTTTTAAAGGGGCATTTTGTTGTTCAGTTTTCTTGTTCATTTACAAGCAGTCATTATCGAATGATGTGGGTGTTCCCCCACAGCCTGCCAATGGATGTTTATGTTAAACATCCATTCGCAGCCCGTGCATGCAAACGCGGCATGCGAGGAGGCCATGTGTATTGGCATTCGCAAGATGGTGTCTGGTGGACTTGCAAGGCTGCGAATTTGCAGCCTTGCAAATCAACCAGAATAAGGTCCAATGTCAAATAAAATAATTCGGTACTTATGTAGTATCTGGGCTGCCGATTTTTTGATTGTATGCCTTAACTTAAGGCATACAATCAGATGCGATGCGATACGATATCGCATCGCATCCGACCATATCGCTATCCAAGTGGGCATGGAGCTGGATATAAACCTGTGGCGAGCGTAGCGAGCCACCGAGCCCGAAGCGTGGCGAGCGAAGCGAGCCCCACGAGGGTACGGTATTCTGTGTCCGCTCGCCACGCTTCAGGCTCGGTGGCTCGCTACGCTCGCCACAGGTTTATATCCAATTCCATGCACACTTGGATAGTAGGGGTATGAAAAGGACCCCTTTTCCCATTGAATTCCATGTTAAAATGGACTCAGTCCATTTTAACATTGAATCCTATGGAAAAATCGGGTCCGTCGCATCGCATCGCATGCAATATGGTCGGATGCGATGGACCCGATTTCAAAATCGGCAGCCCAGATAGTACATAAGTACCAATAATTCTGTAACATTGATGTCCATTTCTCTTGCACAGAATGTGTTTGCACTTTCATTAACATGTAGCAAAAGCATCACAGTTTAGGCGGACATTAATTGCAATAGAGATCAGCTTTTGATTTATAGAACATTTTCAGGGCCAGATGTACTAAGCTTTAAAAGTGATAAAATGGAGAATGATAAACCACCACCCAATCAGCTATTAACTGCCATGCCACAGACTGTTTGAAAAATGACAGGTAGGAGCTGATTGGTTGGTGTTTTATCACTGCATTTTATCACTTTTCAAGGCTTTTTTTTTTTAGTCAAAGCTAGAACGCCCACATGGGCTTTCCAGCTTTGTCAGTATAGTCGCAAGGACGGCAGCATATCGGTCGGACGTGCGTACACACTGCACTTTTGTACCGATATGGGGCCGTCCTGTCGGATGAAAATTAAACTGCAAAGAACCATCGACCGACCGAGTATGGACGGTCAAGACAGTTTTTTGCCGTTTATCGGTCGGTAGGGACAGTGTACACACCTATACAATTGAACGGCTGTCCGACCCAGAACGGAAGAACGGCCCGACAATTGTATATATGTGTACCCAGCTTTAGTACAAGAGATTTTGTGAGATTTGACCCAATTCAGGTGGATTTAGTCAATTTATCTGACAAAATCTGATGTGCCTGTCTGACAAAATCATATGTGCCTGATGTGTAGGACACAATGCACAATCCTGTGCCATTGGGTATAACCAAGAGATTGTAAGAGATTGATCCTCCTGCAAATGGGATAAATCTTGAGTCAATCAGGTTCAATTTGTTGAACAATGTGTGAGAGGGAAGATGGCGCAGTGACTTTACTACTCATATCTCACTGCTAGTGAACAAGTAAAATCTTATCATATTATAAAGGTGATACCAGTGCACAGTCACATCAACAGCAACAGCTTACATCACTGTTTTGTGCTAACACAGATCCCATAATGAAAGGAAGGAAATCTGAAAGTCTTGATTGTTCTTAAAAGCACATGGTTTTCAACACTGCTGTGTATAGCCAAGGTCAACAATGACTGGAGCGTTACTTATTCAAGAATTTATCTTACAGACCTTGTACATATTTATTTCCTATAGATTGATGTTTGTTTATATGGGACAATGGCAGAGCCAGATTAAGGTCTAAATGGGCCTGGAGCTGAAAATTATCAATGGCCTATTATGCACAATAATAGGGGTTGTGGCCAGCACCTAATAATGTGGGTGGCGTGACCAGTGTTCTTTTTGGGTGGTCTGCTCATGGGTGTATCTGTATTTGTGTAAATACTTTCAACTAATTATATATGCCTGGAAAAGGCAGGGGGCTGGCATAAGAAAAATGCAGGGAGATATATTGGCGGGTGCCCTCTAAAGGTGCACATGCAGGATACCAATGTTCTAAGATACAGTACTTGCAGGGTGAGGCAGCATTCCAGTCATAAAAAAAATACTGAAAGCCGAAACTTGGTAGACAACATTTCAGCACCTTTTATGTGGCTACCTAAATTTACCACACCATATACCACTTATACAAATCATGCAACACAATAGTAACCCCCTTATACTGTACTTGCCTCTTACACATTGTGCCACATGGAATGAGCCAAAATTCACACTGACTGAGCCAAAATTCACACTATGGCACACAGATTGAGTCAAAATTCACATTATGCCACACAGATTAAGGCAAAATACACATTTTGCCACATGGATTGAGCCAAAATACACATTATTATACCAAACAGATTGAGCAATAATGCACAATATGCTCCATAACTAGGGGCATTGCGCACTGAAGGTGCGCATTAAAAATTTACACCATAATGCCCATTACATGTTAAGCCAAACACCATATTCTCCATTACGTATTATGCCAAACACCATAATGCCTATGAAAAATGATGCTACTTAACTGTTGTTTATAAACATGTTCATTGCCAGGGGTTCCATGCTTATTGCCAGGGGTTCCATGCTCATTGCCATGTGGGATTACATGCTTATTGCCAAGGGGGAATACATGCTTGCGGTAACTGGGGGATAGCCGCCGCCGGGCAGAAATGACAGCCATTGACAGCTGGGCAGAGAGCAGGGACAGAGCACTGGCTCAGAGCACTGAATGTCCCGGCTATTTGAAATAATACCCCTTTCACACCAGAAAATGCAGGGATTTACCCGGGAATATGGCCCCAAGATCATGCAGGGACATTCCTGGACTGGACCGTTTTACACCAGCCTAGTCCCTGCATTTTTTTGTGTGAGGGGGAGAGAAAACAACCCCCGCCCCCCTTTAAACAACCAGCTACATCTTCGGAACCAACTGACCGATTTACATGTAGGCTTTAAATGATATTGGTCCCGTAAAACTGGGCTATTTGGTTCCAGAGAAATCTGTCAAACAACATGAACAGCCATGAAATTACATTTCAGAAATAAAAAAAAAATTGGTTTACCCGCAATATCTCTAGAACCAATGAACCCATATGGACCAGGTATCAGATTAAAGGCCCAGCGATTTGGGTTCGACTGAGATCAACCTCGAGCTTCTGTGATGCCGGAGGGGGAACTGGCAGCCGTTGGAACCGGGTGGAGGTCGGAATTAGTGGGTCCCATGTTATCCTATGGGGATAACGTTCCAGGTTTGCCTGTCGGTATCTCCGGTTCCCGGGGAGCTACCGACACGGGGCTGGGCTCCTTGGAAAGCTCTGGCCCTCAGCTACAGAATGGGCCTATTTGGAGAATGGGCCTGGAGCTGTAGCTCCATCAGCCCCATTGTTAATCCGGCCCTGGACAATGGGGGTAAAGGATTGTTAAAGCAAAATATTTCTCTAATGGGCAAAAGCATGCTACACTGCAGATGGGGCAGATGTAACATGCACACTGAAGTTCAAGCTGAAATCTAAATTGCAGTGTACAAATAAAGCAGCCAGTATTTACCCTTCACATAAACAAAATTACTCACCCAAACCAAACTCTCTCTGCACAAGTTACATTTGCCCTACCTGCAGTGCAGCATAGTTTTGTCCATCTGCAAAAATGGCAGCCTTGCTAACTGAGGGGCAGATTTATTAAGCTTGGTGAAGTGATAAAGTGTCTGGTTTTTATCACTGGCCAATCAGCTGTTAACTGTGAAGTTACAGGCTCGGTTTGAAAAATGACAGGTAGGAGCTTAATAAATCTACCCCTGAATCAGGCTCAGTGTATATACAGCTTGTGATGCCGATGTATGTCTCTGTGGGATTGGCTTCGCAAGAAAAAAATAAACTGTGCAGGCAAACCAATTTTAACTATATTGTATACAATCTAATGTTCTATTATAGTCAAAATCGTCCATAATGAAAATCTCAAATAAATATAGTCAAAATTGTATGGTTCTGGGGAATCCTACATAGTCAAAATCTTTCTGGGTGTATGCACCTTATCTCTCTCTGCACATGTAAAATTTTCCCCACCTGCAGTACACATGGCTTTGCCCATTAGATTGCTTTTACAATTTCTACTGAATTATTCTCCTATATTCAATTAAGCCCATATACACAGGATACAAAATCAGTACCTTCTCACCACCCAGTACATGCTCAACTCTGGGCAGTATTCAATGCTCCAGATTCACCTTTTTTTCGCGGTGAATCGGGCTGTTTTCACTCCTTGCAATGAATCTTTTTCACTGAAAATCTGATTCACCCTATTCAATGTTCACTGTTCGCCGAAAGCCAGCTAGTTCTCCGTTTCATGCTCGCTGCAATTCGCTGCTGTATTTCAATGGGGTTTTCACTGGGATTCGCCGAGAGTGTATTCAATGCTAGGATGGAGAACTGCTTTCAGCATGATTTTCGCCATGATTCCCCATTTTGCATTCGACATCTTTTTAAGGTGAATTGGAATGTGATCTTTTAAAATACAGGTTTTTGTTTGATTTTTTTGTTGTAAAAAAATCAGTAATTTTATTCTGTGAAGGGGCATGCTATTTTTATTCATGTACCTGCAGCACATGAATATATGTTTAATTTAAATTTTTTTTTACACATTCGCCAGCAAGGGGGCGGGGAGCCGCTCATTAAATATTCACTTCACACTGGTCCCGCTCAATACATATGCACGAGTGGGACCAGTGCAGCAGCTCCCTACCCTCCTCCCCTGCCAGCTTTCCCGGGAGCCCTCCTTCTCACCCACACATTCTGGTGCAGGCAGGGAGACTTCCATCTCCCTGCCTGCCACCGTCCCCCGGCTCCCTGCAGCATTCACCACAGGGGTTAAAAATCGGGGCAGCGAGCCCCTGAGGCGTTGAATAGGGTGAGAGAAAGGGCTGGCAACGAATGCTCCAGCCCTCTGGAACCCTGCGAATGTGCAGTAAATCCTAAACAGGATTCGCTGCACATCGTGAAAAACCTCATTGAATACTGCCCTCTGACTACTCCAAAAATAATATAAATGAATACACCTAAACACAAACTACCGCATGCGCCGGGTGCGAGCGGCCATGGTGAACAGAGTGTTCACGGTCGCTCGCACCCACCAGTGTGGGCAGTGGGTAGTCGCTCCCATGGGAACACCCAGCATTTCATGGGTGTTCCCATGAAAATGTTTGGTGTTCCCAACTACGCTTGCTCAGACCCAGTGCTTGAAGTGGCGGTATGCCATACTGTTGTATACCGCCCCAATTCGAGCACTGGTTTAAATAGATTTTAATGTCTATGGACAATAGGGAGATTACCTCTTGCTGAGAAACCTAGAATGCTGGCGTCATATAAGGACCATGTGGCAGTGTTCTATGAATACTTTGCTGTATAAGCAGAGAGAATAGCAGTAAATGGTGAGACAGCTGCATTCCATTACAGACCGTTTTAGTAAAACCTCTCTGTACACTGTAGCGGATTCTCAAATGTCCAGAGTGAGAGCTCGCTATTTTTACACATAATCCAAAATGAGAGCTAAACATTGATGCAAAGTATAAACATAAAACGCAGGAAAGAAAGAACATGTTGGAAGTAAATTAGAATATTATGGGTTTTGTTCAGTGTATAGTCATAATGGTGTAATGGTTAGCATTACTGCCTCACAGCGCCGAGGTCATGGGTTTGATTCCCACCATGGCCCGAACTGTGTGGAGTTTTATATATACTCCCTGATCATGCGTGGTTTTACTCCGGGCACTCCGGTATCCCCCACAATCCAAAAGGAATATTGGTAGGTTAATTGACTTCCACCAAAATGAACCCTCGAATGAATGTGTGAGTGTGTACATGTGGTAGGGAACATAGATTGTAAGCGACACTGGGGCAGGGACTGATGTGAGTGTTCAAATGTTCTCTGTAAAGCGCTGCGGGATATGTGAGCTGGAGTTCATCAAATATGATGAAGAAGAATAATAACGTAAGCGAACAACACCTCAGTGTACTAAAGAAGTAACCATGGTGAAATTCATCCCGCGTAGAACTTTGTGGGATGTTTTAGGCATTTGGTTTCCTAGTGAAGAGCAGAAGTAGTTAAAATTCTTTACTGTTGTTTTTTTTTTATAAGTCTATTCATTCAAGAAAAATGTGAGCAGTACATCTGTATGAGATAACAAATATAAACACATCTATAGAATCTACTTTATGAAGGCAAGTAGGTGTTAATTTACATGTTTCTTCCCGTAAGTCTTTGATTAAGGCTTATAGTCTTCATTTCTGTTAGGAAACACTGGTTGGACATGCGTGCGTTTTCTAGACTTAATGCGGGGGGCATGGAGACAATTTTTCAGATGCAGGCTTAAGAAAGGAAAAGAACTTTATATATAAAGGAAAAAAACTTCAAAGTGAGATTTCTGCTTTCATAGATAGCTACTATATTTGGGTGAATAGGACATTAAGCAACAAATGATGCAATGACAATATTAAAGAATCTTTATCATGAACTGTTAAAAAGAGTAATATCTCAGTTTTTGTTTGTTTATGGTCTTCTTACAAATTCCTGCCATATGTGTGGTCAGGTAGCTGGTACTCTTTTTCCACTGGTAAGGTATTTATTAATTAACTTTATTAGCTTAATAATTAAATTAAAATACCTCTGCTGTATATTGCACTTCTAAGAACTGCTCAGACTAAATCTCCTTACACCTCATTAATCCTCGGCACTTCTGGTGCAGCACTCTATGCTAATAAGATTTATACTGGGCTTGTAGGTGTTACAAAAAATGCTCCTTTGATTTGTGCAGTAATGTTTATGCAGACCTACCATTAAAGGGACACTAACAAGCAAATCAGCTGCACGAGGCCAGATGTGTGTAGCTGTAGCAGTTCCACTGTACCATAACAACACTGCCACCAACTGGCTAACAGAATAGGACAACTGGGAGTATATGTTGATGCCATTGTTACTATCCATTTAACTTGATTTCTAATAATCTAACATCAACAAAGAAGCATCATTAATTATTATGGCTATAGCCAGATTCTCATTGCTTTTGAATTGGGCTTCATAGCAATCCATTTTTCACATAATTATAAATCCACAATAATTCAGATACAGATAGAGGGAGAAATCCACCTGCATTGTGGTACATGCAACTGTTTATGAGACCCACTCATCAAATAGTCCTAACAGGGGGAACTGGTTACACTTTTAATCTGAAAACATTGGGGGAAATTTACTAAGATGGTAGGTCTATTCACATGTGATGTTGTTATGGGCAACCAATCAGAATCTACTTATTTATTTAGTACCTTCTAGAAGATAATAGTATCTGAGTGGTTGCCCATTGCAACATCCCAAGTGAAATAGAACTCCCATCTTATTAAATTTCCTCATAGTGCTCCTTCCTCCTATACACCATGCTCACTAATAGAATTTTAATTTAAATTACAACTGCAGTGTGGAAGGGTTACTTTGGGACAGTGGTAAATCCATAGGTTATTACTTTGTGTGATATGTATTCCTATATTTAAGCCTAGACTGCGGGTGGCTGTGTCTGGACCAATTATTAATATGCCGGGTCGCTGAGGTCAGACCTGGGATGAAGCTGCACTTGTAGCTGATGCTGTCTCCAAGTGCTGTGAACCGGACCCGGGTCTCTTGACCCGAGTTACTAGTTCACACTGCACAGCAAACCGGGACTGACCCGGGATTAACCCTTATTTTAACCCAGGTCGGAATGCTGGGTTGCTGGACCTGGTAATTTGCAAATGGCCCTTTCTTATTGCACAGAGACCCGGCAAAGACCAGGTTATTTTTGCAATATGATAGGGGTACTAGGAGGTCTAAATGACCACCCGAATTTTAAATTATTCCTTTTTTAAATTTTCTTTTGATATCTATTGCTGGTAGCATGGTAATATTTGTTACTAGTCTAGACTGTGATGTATCTGATTATAGCTGCTAGTGTTTACACAGTTTTATGTATTGTGCATGTATGTTTACATGTATGTCTTTTGGCACTGAGGGCCAGATGTATCAATCTTAAAAAAGTAATAAATTGGAGAGTAATAAATTACCAGCCAATCAGTTCCTACCTGCCATGTCACAGGCTGGTTTTGAAAAACGACAGGTAGGTGCTGATTGGCTGGTTGTTTATCACTCTCCACTTTATCACTTTTTAAATCTCAGTTAGCCAATCATTGCCAACCTTTGTGACACAACTTTTTTCAACTGAAAGGACAATAATGATTTATAAGATTATATTATCAATATGGTTGGAATGAAAATCTGGTAATGTCTGGGAGCAATTACAATTTATGAAAATTACTTTTGTGTCCATTTTCCAGTTTTTGGAAGCAAATGGTTGATTATAATTTGTTCTCAGACATTACCAGATTTTACTTGGAAAGATGTTATAGTGTGTATCCAGCTTCATAATCGGTCAGTTGAGTGCCCCGGCTTATGTGTGAAGCGTTGTCTCTTGATAACTCGGATCATGCCTAAAAGATTTTCATTTGTTGACAAAGTAGTGCTTGGAGATGACATTATCTTCCTGTGTCCACAGGTAGACAGAAATCCTGGATCACTGGAAGACCCATTTCAGGAGGGTGACAACACAGGAAAACCAGGGTCCATCAACCAGATGTGAACCAGGGTAAAGCCTTGGTTTATAGCAGAAAGGGGTATTACAGTTGCCTGCCAGTGTATTTTCATGATAGCAAAAATCACCCCACCCCCCATTTGGCATTGTAGCGTATATGGCTGCATTTGGCCAGGACTGGGTAGAAATGTAAGCAAAGAGTTCTAGAGAGGTTAGGAATGTGCTAATGTTGGTGTCAAGAGTTAAGGCCCCCATACACTATGCGATTTGGTCCCGATTTCACCAGATTCAGATGGATCGGGCAGTGAAATCGGGCCAAATCGCAGGTATAGACACCCGGTCCGACCCAATGCGTGATCCCGTGCGCATCGGGTCAGAGTCGGGAGGTCAGACCGGCTGCACATAAGATTTGCTAAATCTTATGTGCAGCCGGGCAGGGGACACAGGCGACGGATGCTGGCGAGGAAGATGGGCAGGGGGAGCCGGAGCAGGGAGCTGTCAATGCTCCGTCCAGTGGAGGGAGCAGGGGGGGGGGGGGGGGGCGGGGGGCGATTCTAGTAGCGCAGAGGCAGCGGACGCTGCGGGGGACACAGGCGGCAGTATCGTAGAGGCAGGCAGGGGGAGCCGGGAGCTGTCAGTGCTGGAGAAAAAAAACAGCCCATACAATGAATGGGCAAACTGTGATTGACTGAGCGCTCTCTCATCCAGTCAGCAATTGGCTGAGAGAGCGCTCAGCCAATCACAGGCCGCCCATTCATTGTATGGGCTTTTTTTTTCTCCAGCGCTGACAGCTCCCGGCTCCCCCTGCCTGCCTCTACGTTACTGCCGCCTGTGTCCCCTGCAGCGTCTGCTGCCTCTGGGCTACTAGCAGCGCCCCCCAGCCACCTCGCAGCGTCCTCCACCCGCCACCTGGATGTCCCTTGCCCCACTGCTCCCTCCACCTTGTAGCTCCCCGGGAGTTGCAAATGATACATCGAATGCGATGTATCGTTTGCAAAACTTGGCACATCAGTGCCTAATCGTGTGTCCCCCTCCCGGGGAGCTGCAGGGGGAAATCAGGTCCGACTTGTCCTTAGGACAAGTCGGACTAATGTATGGGGGCCTTTAGATATTGTACAAAGGAAGAGATTGTGTTCAGAAGGAAGGAAGACTAGAATGGAGAAGTTGGAGATGTCATAAAGGTAGGCAAAGTTCAGGACAAGTGAGTAATCACTGCAATGGATGGGAGACTACATTTTAAAGTAGCAGCACTGATATCACTGGGGATTTTGAAATCAACAAATTTAACAGTTCAGCAGTGAGGAAAACAAGCAGCTTATTACTGTTGGAATAGACATGAGGGGACCAGTGGGAAATGGAATGAACCTTGAAGAAAAAACGTTATAGTCCATGTGACATATTTAGTCAATTGTTTTATAGCTTCTAGCCAAGGAAGGAATTGTACTATTTATTGTATGGGAAGGTTTAGCAACAAACAACAGACAGAATACCCTGTACACATGGGGCGACGGTGCCTCCGTGCAGAGATAGGTGCTCAGCATACATGCTATGCACGCGCAATGTGTGCTGGGCTATCTGTGCTGAGCAGGCCTTTGCCTATGCTTATAAGCAAAACCCTCCGACCTAAACAGAATAGATAGTGCATGCTCTATCTCTGTGGATTTTGGGGACGCACCATCGATATAGTTTATACACAAGGAGCAATCCGTGCTCCATTTGTAAGCGATCTAGTCAGATCGCTTAGAAATGGGGCTTAAATATTTTTGAATGAACAATAAAATTATAAGAAAAGTCGGTACTTGAGTAGTTTCACGGCGCCACCATGGCGCCGTGCTACTTCCCTGTTCTACGCTCACCACAACTATCTAAAATAAACTAACTTAACTCCATGCCAACATGGATAGTTCATACCCCCACTATAAATGTTGGCATGGAGTTGATCTTAGATAGCGTGGCGAGCGCAGCGAGCCACCGAGCCCGCAGCGTGGGCCAGCGAAGCGAGCCCCGCAAGGGGACTCAGACGCATGGCGCCATGCTGGCGCCGTGAAACTACACAAGTACCGAAAAGTCTTCCTGCAAAATAAACCCGTAATTGTATACAGCAGGATACGCTTTACAATACATATTTCACTGCTACATTCTGTTTATGGCAGATATGAAAATATCATTATAGGAAAATGCACAGAAAGCACATAATGAATCCAGTGGATGACTGCGGGTCTCACCCCCCTTCATTACATGGCCTGGTTTATAGGAAAGGAAGAGAACGTCGGCTTAATGGAAAATTATGTGTAGAACCTGTAATGCCCTTAAAGCAATTACCTGTTTATTTTTGTGGCTATTGATCCATTCCAAGTAAGAATGACTAATCACAAGATAATGCAATGCTCCGATTCTCTACTCAAGCATTGGCAAAATTTGTACATCCATAACACACTAACATAAATCCTCCATGTGTGTGCTATATGTATTATTAACCTTTATTTTATAATGCGATCAAATCAAGCAACATTTTCCAAAGTATACTATATGATGGTGGTTATTCACCATCACCAAACCCCGCCTTGCAGTATTCTGGACGCCACCCATTTGCAAGGTCGATTCCCTTGCAGGGCCTGTGAATGGATGTTACACAGTAAAATCCACAGTACACATTAACATACACAGTAACATCCATTCGCAGCCTAGGGGGATCCACTCATATTATTCGATGGTCAGCGACCATCGAATGATGGGGAAGGTGCACGCATATAAAAGTGACTCAAGTCACTTACATATGCTTGGACGCTCAGGAAGAAGTGGGCGCGGGCTGCTGACATCCGGCGTGCACGTCATTGGGTCATTTGCATGAGAATGCCCATGAAACGCTGGGCGTTCCCAACCTGTCACCCCATGCCCCTCCTTGCATCCTGCCCGGACACTTGGGTGCGTGCTCCCGGCTAACACCTTGTTCGCCTTGGCCGCATGTACCCGCTATCTACTTATGCGCAGAAATGCATTTGCGCATGTGCAGACGCACACCATTGGACCCCTTGCAGATGAAGGGGTCCAAACAGACCTGAATAAGGTCTGATAACCACAACTGGGAGGTTCTGTAACTGTATGGTGGATAGGGTACGGATCAGAGGGTCGACAAGCAAAAGGTTGACACTCAATAGGTTGACTACTTATGGCCGACAGACAAAAGGTCAACACATGAAAATGGTCAACATACAAAAGAGCCACATGGGCAAAAGGTCGAAATGCAGTTTTCAAAATGTTCTGTCTATGTAATCATAAGTCTACATGGACACTGTATAAGTGTACTGCATAACCTGGCATGGCACGGTGCAAAGGACGCACCATAAGTGGTCGATGTGTTGAGTGCTTTGCTTGTCGACCAATAATCCATACCCCATCTGCCTCACATTATTTATTCTCCCTCTGTATCCACTGGGATGGTAAAGTATGAACAAGTAAGTATAAAAAATAAAATCATGAAAAACTGAGGTCAACCTTTTTCTTGTCGACCATTAGTGGTCAACCAATAGACTGCCAACCTTTTGCCTGTCAACCTATCGTCCACATCCCAGTGGATGGGCTTCCAGTTCCACTCATGCACAAATTAAAGTTTCACAAATAGAAAATAAATAACCAACATCTGCTATATTTGTAGACATGGTGAAATAGTCATAGAAGAAACATAAAAAAAGGCTACAGTACCTTCTCATTGTTATTGGAGTGGTCCAAGGTGTCATACACAGGTAAACATTCCATTAACTTCCCATTAGGTTCACAGTTCAATTGCACCTGACCTTGGCACTGAGAGTGGCATGTGTATTTACAATCTGAAAGAAATCAATATTCATGTTATTTACGTGCGCTTATGGAATGTGTAGTTTGCTTACCTATTGTACTTTTTATGATAAAACAATCCTCCACACACACACACACACACATTAATAAACGATGCTGCATTAATCATGTACAGTTTAATAAAACTCAACATAAAATGGTCGAAGAGTTAAAAAGTGAGAGGAGTGACACCGAAATATTCTGCTGCTGATGTGGGTTACGGTATAGATGATCGACGATGTCTAGGTCGACAGTCACTAGGTTGACCACTAATGGTCAACCATGAGTAGGTCGACCATGAAAAGAGTTGACATACCATAGATCGACATAGGCAAGGTCAACCAGGGCAGACGCCTGTTTAAACCCGGGTTGAAGCTGGGTCCATAAACCCGGGTGCAACCCGGTGTTTTGATTTAAGAGGGGTATTAGTTTTAAAGATTGAGGGAAAAACTATCTACTAAGCTCTGGAGAGAGATAAAGTACCAACCAACCACCTCCTGTCATTTTTCAAACCCAGCCTTTAACATGGCAGCTTGGAGCCAATTGGCTGGTACATTATCTCTGTCCTATCTTTTGAATGGAAAATATATCAATGTACCCTCGACCAGGATACTCCGCACAGTTACAGTCTGGGTTCAGAATCAAACCCATGACCTCAGCACTGTGAGGCAGTAATGCTAACCATTACACCATCCGTACTGCCCTTTGGCTAGCCATTGGTTACTGGTAGTCGCCTGATGTGATGTCCAGCATGGTTGCGCTCAGAATGCAGGTAACCTTTTCATGTGTCCACCTCTACCATGTTGACCTTTTGCTTGTGTTAACCTTTTGTCAATGCCAACCTATTACATGTCGACACTGGCAACCTATCAACCAGAACCAGTGTTCAAGTCCCGTTCCAAAGCTCAGACAGTCTAAACTTTTAAAATTTCACCCGAATGTGATGAACACTCTTAGATGTATGCCTACATGAAACAGAGTGATGAAAGCTTGTAGAAATGTCTTTATCTCATCTGTAATCCAGTCCAAAATTGAACATGTGATAGTGTAATTACTCCAATGGAAATATGAAACAGAATACAAATTAAATCTAAAATGCTATAAGCTTCAAACACTTTTATTCTCATATAAGGGGGAGTTTGTATACATTTGGCTGTAAAAAGAAAAAAAATTGTTATCTCATTTTTATGACCTTGTTTTTTCTATTCATATAGCAAATTATTTAAATATTTTGCTTTTATTTGTTTAAAAAAAAAACAAAATATGAATGTAACAAATTAAGATAGAGTTAATGAAATTATTTTAACATATTAAAGACTAGCTAAGCCCACTCGAAGCAAAATATGTGATTGCCTCTGTGTTTCTATATGTGTGATTGCCTCTGTGTCTCTGTATGTGTGAAAGAGAAAGAGATGTAATTTCACTCACTGCCAGCAGATGACAGTGTTTTGGAAACTCAAGGACACTAGACATTTTATATATTATATATATATATATATATATATATATATATATATATATATATATCGTCAGGTACCTGACAAACTATAATTGCTTGCTGGGCTCCAAAAACTTGAAGCCCAGGGAGCAGGTCTGAACCGGGCACAATATCCATTGCCTATTTGGTGTTATAGTGTTTTTTGCACATAAAGACTAACCACGTGTTGCACAACAAGATGCAATTACCAGTCTTTCCTTGATAGTGGTATCAAAATGTATCTTCAGTAGTATTCCCAACAACTTCTGTATGTAGAATTTTGTTTATATTACAAATATAAAAACTACTTACTTATAGACACACATTGCCATTTACATCCCTTCTAGCCACAACTGACTTAGTATTGCCTTCCCTCTAACACTATATCATTTAAAAGCCTTTTTGCCAAGTGACTAAGGGCCAGATGCACTAAGCTTCAAAAGTGATAATATGGAGATTGATGAACAACCAACCAATCAGCTCCTGCCTGACATTTTTCAAACACAGCCTGTGACATGGAATGTAGGAGCTGATTGGCTGGTTGTTTATCACTCTCCGTTTTATCACTTTTGAAGCTTAGTGAATCTGGCCCTAAGCCTTAAAACATGGACAATTGGTTGCGAAGGGATCTAGGATAGTGCCTGAAACAGACACCAGCAATGGCACAGCTGCTTCCTGAATCTGCAATGTCTGTTTCATTTTTGCATGCAAATGTTTCTCCCTTACACAAATTTCAGACATTGTTTATACAAGTTCATTGCGTGTATTTATGCCAGCCATAACGATGAACACAACACAGCTAGACTAGTTGTTTGGATATATGTGTGAGTCATAAGTCATTGCACTGTAACTTACTATGTAAAGCTGACTGAACCTGAATACTGAAATGAACAGAAGCATATGTATATTATGGTTGCATGTTGCCATGCAGGCTGTGTATGTGCTGGAGGTGCATCTAAAATGTTGAAATGGGGCAGTTGGATTGCACCTGCCAGAGGTTCCTGTGGAGACTTGAACCTTAGCAATATCAGGTATTGATGGGTCAACTGGCTGTGGTAGGTAGGCCCATATTTCTGTCCATAAATTATGCTAAGAACCTCAATTTTACTCCCAGTTAAATTGCTTGTTCTTAGTGCTTAGTATGGAGAGTGATAAAACTCCAGCCAATCAGCTCCAAACTGCAACATACTACAGGCTGTGGGGCAGATGTATTACGCTTTAACAAGAGATAAATGCAAGGGTGATAAGAAGAGATAAATGCCCAGCCAATCACCTGCTAACTGACATGTACAGTCTGTGTTTGAAAAAAGTCAGTAAGGAGCTGATTGGCTGGACGTTTATCTCTCCTTATCACCCTTGCATTTATCTCGTTAAGGCTTAATACATCTGCCTCAGTGTTTGAAATATGACAGTTAGGACTTGATTGGTTGGTGGTTTATCACTCTCCATTTTATTACTTTTCAAGGCTTAGTACATCTGACCCATGATGTTTATAATTAGGGTGTGCAATCCAGCCCTCTATCCTCTGAAATGTAGACTACAGCAATACTAGGAGCATATACTCTATTAGTGTAATTGTTTTACCTACACATTTTAAATTGCTGAGACATACTGTACTTTAATGAAGTAGCTAGGAATTCCATATATTAAGCAGTGGGAGTCACATTATGCTATATATAATTATGTTAGACTTCAATGTAATCATTTCTTTCATATGTAGATACACAAAGCATTATATTTACATGCAGCTGTTATTACATTTAATTGAGTACCTAAATACTGCATAGCAGATAGCAACGGTCCATGAACATCTGAAGAATTCAAGAGTATTTCCAGTATTTATGTAGCAATTATGAAGGCTATTTTACAGTCAAAGGTTACATAAATGTGTGCATTAAGCATGCCCCAGAGCATGACTAGAGCACCTAAGGATAGAAGATACTTTGTATGGTTTTTTTTATCTCTGTATTTTTTTCAAATTCAACACTAGTACTGTAGTTTATTTCACATACCTTACATCTTATAACACTTATAACACTTCACTGCCATATGTTCTTTAAGTAATGCCTGAGGGGGGTGGCTAGACAGAGGTGACCTCAACATACCTGCTAACATTGGCAGTAGCTGGAGCAAACATCTGGGCTGCCAAGATATTCTGCCCCCCTCCCTCCCCCTCTAATTCAAGGCAGTTGGTAGGTTTGTGCCAGGGAAATCATTTAGTACCCCATACACATTGGGGTATTTCAGGCCTTACCAATATTGGTGGTGGTGGGGACCAGATTCATACACACTTGCCAATGCTGACGTGGAGGGGCATGATGGCAGGGAGAGCAAGGGCCATCCTGTGGTTGCATTAACCACACCATACTTGCCTACCCTCCCAGAAAGGTCGGGAGGCTCCTGAAAATCATCTCCTGGCCCCTGGAAGATTTGGGCAAGCCATGCGACTGCCACTGGACCCCTACACTCCGCGCTGGCATCCCACCAGTTAAATACCGGCATTCGTGGGTGTATGTGGAGGGGGCAGGGCTACAAATAGGCAAATCATGTCCTTTTAGCCTTGCCCCTTCACATACACCGACAAATCGCAGCATTTCTGAGGATGGGGGTGGGGCTTGATGATGGCAGATTCTGGCCCCAGCCCCATAAGCACTTCTTCAGGTCTCCTCTCCAGGTTTCTCCCATAGAGGAGAACCAAAAAGTTGACCACCGTCATCTATACATGCAGGACAAGGGAGGGGGTCCTCAGTGGGAAATGGTTTTTTTTTTTAAACCATTCTGCTGATGGACAGCACCAGAATAACCGTGCAGTACGTGTTGGCTCCGCCTCCACATATTTGCGCACTCTTTTTTAGGGGGTCCTCAGTGTCTAATGTGTATGGAGCTCCTAAAGAGCTGAAATGAAGTCATAAATACAAAACCTGCTTCTTTATTTATTTATTAACAGTTTCTTATATAGCGCAGCATATTCCGTTGCGCTTTACAATAGCAGACAGTGATACAACAAAACAGGGTATTTACAGACAGTCAAAATGTAGGAGGGCCCTGCTCGCAAGCTTACAATCTTTAGCGCATGCATACAGGGTAGAACATCAAAATTCCTTTCTGTATGACTTCCATTTATCATGGCTACTTCCCAGACACACAAATATATGTTTTACGGCTAATTATATAATACAAGTTTGTAAGGCCATAGAACAAAATTGTACTATAAAATGACAAAGTACTAAGTTTTTTTTTAAATCATCTTTACAATGAAATGTGATAAACAATACTTTCAGCATTATAGGCCGGGAATGTAGCAATCCTATTTGGAACATGACTACAGCAGTTCCTATTTGTGCAAATACGACCAGGACTCTTAATGAAATAAGTGGATGCATTTACCAGACAGCACGGTTATGTTTCTCATACATAATTCATTTTAATCTATGCGTCACTGTATAGCATACAGGCAATAAGGTTATAGGAGGTATAGATATATAGCAGTATGATTGGGCACATTTCTTTAAATACTAATAACTTATATAAAAGTTACCACAGCTCTTCCTATTCTCCATGTATACATTATTCATTATTTGGACATTACGGGACACTTAACAGATTTTTGGCCACAACTAGTTAATGGTTGTAATATATTCTGATGCGTGAGACTGTGGGTTGTTCTCTGCATTCCCACCCAGCAGATATAACAGGGTATATAGCAGTGTGCAATATAGCAGTAGAACACTTTATTGGTACAGTGCATTGAAAAATAACAAGTGATAACATTGACCACATTGCAACGTTCTCTGATCATAAGCAGCAGAACCACTAATGAACTGTCCCGCACATCACATATCCGTACATTTATTGTTAATTAAAAAAAAAAAAAAAAAACATAGCATTGGAGCAGAGATACAATAATTGCAATTTACCCATAAAAAAAAAAATCAAGCAAGTAAAGAGATTCAACTAAAATGCCATTTGCAGTGTTCATAAATAGAGGAGACTCTGGTCAGAAGCACCCTTATGGCTGAAAAGCCCTGTGATACAGCATTAATTATACCTGACACTAAGCAGCACACCTACCTGGAGATTTTGTCTTCTTAACCTGGACTTTGATTTGACTGGATAGCTTGTATATTGCTGTTCCCATCCCAGACAGTATGTGTGGCAGAGAAGCCGGGATGCTGTGCTGCTCATCTAACAAGCGAGCCCTGGTGATTGTACTGCACTGACTCAGGGAGATCAGGCAGAGCAGAGCACTGCTGATGCTGAACAGAAAAACTCTCCTCCACCATTGTGTCTGACACACAGCAACCTGACTCAGTCAAGTAGAGCAGGAAGTCCCCTGTATCTCGCTCTGCTAAGCCATGGAGCATTTGCCTTTCAAATAAATCTGGATTAAGTAACCAATGTAGGCAGTATGGATGTTTTGCAACAATATGTACGTCATATTTTCAGACTGGTAGGGTGTATATTTGATACATGAGATTTTGCGGTAACACAACACTGCTTGCCATGCTTCCCAGAAATGAGATCGCCCTACCTGTACTTGCTAGAATAGGCAATCAGATGACATTTTCTAAAACAAGTGCAACCTGATCCCAGGAGCCTACTAGTGCCATAGCAGATGACAGGATCCCCTGCCTTCCATAAGTTTCCCGCATAGGTAGTAAATTGTAATCAGCGCTGTCATTTAATTAATCACAAACAGTGGCGGTTTTTACCTATGGGTTGCAGCCCCCCCCAGGTAAAATCCACCACTGTGTAAACCCAGATGCAGTCTATGACTGCACAGGCTTCACTGTGACTGGCAGGTCAGACATCCAATAAGAAGCCACTGCCAGTCACCCAAGGCTGATTTAACCATCTGTGTTCAAGCAGGGATACCCATAAAACCTAGACTGTTAAGATGGGTATACAATGGAGCGACACGGATTTGTTCTGACTTTTTAACACATTCCCAACAGTCTGAAAGGATGGGACAGAAGCTATGTTAATGAACTACAGAAAAAACGCTGTTTCGTCCTTCATTAACATGCATGGTTTTGAAAGCGGTGTTGCTAAGTTTGATGTAGCATCAACAGACCTAACGCCATTGCAAGAGACCCCAGAAGTGCGCATATAATGCATATGCTGGTCAGATCGGCCCAACCGGATGGTATATCGCTCAGTCCTCGAGGCACACTGAAACTGAGTACACACTGAGTTTGGCAAACACTAAAAGTTTAAAAGTAAAGAGTAAATACATCACTATAAATTTCCAAAGGACTCTATTCAACAAGCAGTCATACAGTAACTTTTATTGTTGTTTTCTCTAGCTATTTAACCATGAAATGCTAATAATTTCAGTTTGAGATAAGAACACCATCACAGGATGTTATTATCAGTCCCGCCAAGGCCTCCAATCACATCACATGGAGGGTCTATGTTCATAAACCAAAGCCTTAAAACATCTGAGCTACAGAGACATGCCGTGAAACAACTGATAAGCGCCATAACAGCAGAAATAAATACATCCCAAAATGCTTAACTTTGCAGAACTTGCCCCTAATAGTGAATGTCATTTTTGGGTGGTATTCTTCTCTGTAAGCCGGAGATGGAGCAGAAGATCTCTCCCCAGTAGCCTTCATTCCCTTCCCATTGTGGCTATCACACAATTATACTGACATGTGTAGTCTTCTGAATTGCACATCCACATTGAGACAGCAAGTAGGAAAAGTGACAGCTATGTGTGCAGTGCAAACCATTGTGCAGAAACAGACTTGTATCAGAGGCACAGTCCCAGCACGGGTTTTATTTTTGATAAATAGGTGATAAAAATCTTGTCATTGTAATAAGAAATTACTGTTTACATGGCCACACTCTTATCAATACTAAATGGAACTTTTAGACACAACATTTATTTTTTTAATCTGTAAAATATTTGTGGCTCCCAATTGTTTAAATATATTAAATAAAATACTTTAGATCACTAGAACAAAATGAAAAATCTATTGAGAAGATAACCTGAGGCACTATGATTAATACAATGTTGTGTAGCTGCATGATGGCATGCTTCACCACACTAACAACGATAACCACGTTTGTAATATACTGTATACCTCAGGGTACAGAACATATGATAGTAGTGTACTGTCAGCCTTAACTGTTCATCGTGCTTATTAGCAGCTACTTGGAACGGAACCCAAACAATATTCTATACCTAAGTGGGGCAGTTGCTGAAATGTACTAGAAAGTGCAATGTGAGAACAGCCCTGTCCTGCTCTCAGTACCATAAGAGAGGCAGGCTGGATTAGTTGACTTGGCTTTCAACATGTTTTATTCCAGGTCACTGAATCAGAGCAAGGCGACATGAATAGAAGTCTAAAGAAGGTCATATGTGGACATTTGATTCCTCTGAAGTGCTGTCACTGTGAATAGACATCTTCAGAGATCAGTCTGGACAAAATCAGCAAGCGCCTTATCCTCTCTGTGTCAGCTATCCCCAAAAGAAATAGGGCACAGCTTCACAACAAGAGAAAGGTTAGAGTAACATGTCACGCGCAAAGCAGCATCTCAAAGGAAACACAACAAAACATGAAGACATAATCTAGTAACTAATCAACTAAGGTCAATAAAACAGCAATAGTGTGGCATCTTAGTAATACCCCTTTCACATCGCACTTTTAAAACGGTAAATTGCCATTTTTTCCCTTTTTAAAACGTTTAAGCCTGCACTGTGAATGCACCACAGCTGATTTACCGTTTAAAGTTAACTGGCATTTCGAACCGTGTAAAAAGCAGAGTCCTACACGGTTCCTTGCCGTTTTTTGCGCAATGTGAATGTGTACAATGCTATGCATTCACAGTGCAGGCTTAAACGTTTTAAAAAGGGAAAAAAAACGGCAATTTACCGTTTTAAAAGTGCGATGTGAAAGGGGTATAAACCGGTATCTAAAACGGTAATCTGCGGCAATGTTAAGGCTCTGACCCGTTTTAATTACCGTTTTAAATACCGGTTTTTAAAACGTGTCGGCGATGTGAAAGTGGTATTAAATACACACACACACACAAACATATATATATATATATATATATATATATATATATATATATATATATAATGTTATAAATAGATTTTACAATAATACATTATAAAACTGAAGTGCACACTTGCATTTTTCTTTTTCCTGTGTAGTTCTATAGGCCTTTAAAAATGGGGTGTGCAGTCCAAGTCCCCTTCTATAAAACTAAATTATCCTCATCGTAATAACCATGTATACAAATAATCGAAATGAAGTCAGAATTTTAAAGAGTCCCCTATATCGGGGTGGGTGGCAATTGAACAGAATAGTTGTGTGGGATTTTCCCTTCTTATGGGTTTCACAGACAATGGGGGTTATTCTAGTCCATTCTTTCTGACAAAATCCTTCTTAGATGGACAAAACCATGTGCACTGCGGGTGGGGCAGGTGTTACTTGTGCAGAGAGAATTAGATTTGGGTGGGGTTTTTCTTCAAAGTGAGATCTATATTGCAGTGTAAAAATAAAGCAGTCAGTATTTTCCCTGCACAGAAACAAAATAACTCACCCAAATCTAATTCTCTCTGCACATGTTACATCTGCCCCCCTGCAGTGCACATGGTTTTGTCCATCTAAGAAGGATTTTGTCAGAAAGAATGAACTAGAATAAACCCCAATGAGACCAAGTAAGACACAGCTCTCACCCACTATTATAGATACGCTTAAATTTTGGGAAAAATTAGATAAAACATCCCTCATTTACTAACCCTTCATTAAATATGCCTTTAAGAATATTACGTACTCTCATTCCCAATTTGGTCCTTTCTAAATGGGCCATCCTAGGCCTAACAACCCTAGGAGACATTTCAGAGGGAGGTAGATTGCTAGCTTTTATAGAAATACAGACAAGATTCGGCTTAACTGAGACAGAGTTCCTACATTATATGCAAATACAAAATTGGGTACGGAAAGCAAAGGGTACATATTAAGTCATGTGCCAACTGCGCTCCTGACACAATTAAACAAAACAGAAACAAAGGGAAGTATTTCATTTTGTTATAAATTTCTTATAGAAACGGGCCAAACTCCTAAAACTTTGACCCAACAATGGTGGGAGAGCAATTTGGGCCTCCAAATATCAGAAAGGCAATGGGAATTAATCTATGTTACCTCCTTTAACATGTTAAAATGCCTTAGGGCGGGATTCTCTAAACTAAAAATGCGGTAAAAACCCCGTTATCAGGGTTTTTACCGCATTTTGGGATGCTGTAAGCATCCCCCGCCGGGTTACCGCGGCGGGGGGCATCGCCAGAAAAATCTGGCGATGCCCCATAGAAGCCAATGGTCTTCTATCGCAACCCTCCGCCGCCCCGCGCCGACCCCCCGCCGCCCTGCATCGCCCCCTCCCCCCTCACCTGTGTCCGGGCAGCACAGCGCAGTGCTGCCCGGACCTGTGACCTCCTCCCTGCACTGATCCTCTTCCGGGTGCAGGGAGGAGGAGAGGCCGGCGCAGCAGAGCCGGGTGTGGGAGGGAGGGGAGAGCCGCCGGGACCTGCTGGGACCCGGCGACTCTCACCGCAAAGGACAGCTCTTAACGCAAGAGCTGTCCTTTGCCTTAATTATCGCATATGTTACAACATATGCGATAATTAAGTATGCGATGGGCGGCGAAGGGGGGCGGAGATTCTTAGAGAATCTCCCCCTTAATCATTCAGAAATGCCAGTGGAATTATTAAATAGGCCCTATTTGACCCCAGATAAATTACATTTATTTTGGCCATGTTCACAGTTCTGTTGGAGGGAATGCGGGGAGGTTAGACATATTTATCATGTGTTTTGGTCATGTCCAAAGATACAGCATAGATGGGAACAGGATGTTTTGAGGTTGAGTTAATGCGAAATCTGGATAATATGTGTCATGTAGCTATATAATGCTCGGCAAGTGAATGTCAAGCGTTAAATGCTATATACTATGTATTAAGTGTGTATTATGTACCCCTGGAATGTATTCCCTTTCTCTTTATAGTTTTTCCTCCATTTCCCTCTTTTTCTTTTCTCTTATTTTTTTGTGTTTTTTTGCTGATTTTTTATCTATATAACTATTGATGATCTTTTTTGTATGTATATGGAAAAAAAAGGGAAAACCTAATAAAGATTTAAATGTTAAAAAAAAAAAAAGGAATCCAGAATTTATAGTTTTGAAAATCGGTACTTGTTTCTTAGCGCATCGCATGGGCCATTATAGCGGCATGCGATGCGATTTTTTCATGTTTTTTTTGTACACCCCTATATCGCATCACATTGCATCGCATGTCCCGCAAAATCACATGCAATCGCATGCGATTTTATAGGGTGTGCAATGCCATGACATTAGGTATACAATAATATGATTGTATGTCCGAAAAATAGATTTAACTCACCCCCCCACTATCCACGCCACCCTAAAGAGACTTTTTCATTCCCCCACTATCCACGTCGGCGTGGAGTTGATATTAAATAGTGTGGCGAGCGCAGCGAGCCACCGAGCCCGAAGTGTGGCGAGCGTAGCGAGCCCCACGAGGGGATGCGCATTACTTTACAAGTATTCCGTGTCCCCTTGCGGGGCGCGCTGCACTCGCCACGCTTCGGGGTGGCGTGGATAGTGGTGGTGGGGGGGGGGGGGTTTGCGTTAAACCCATTTTTGGGACATACAATCATATTATTGTATACCATCACACACCCTATAAAATCACCTGCGATCGAATGCGTTTAAAAATCGCATGTGATTTTGCAGCAGATGCAATGTGATGGCCCGGGGCTGAGAGAGCAGTGAATAAATTACATAGGAAAATCGCATCACTACGCAGAATAGCCCACTAAGTAAATAGCTTAGTGGGCGCCGTGCTAGGAAACAAGTAACCTTATATCTGTAATTAAAATCTTTAAAGCCCACAGATTTGGGTGAAACATTATGGGGCATATTTAATTTGCTGGGTCAACACCAGCCTTATTTGTTTTCCTGTTTAATTAGCAGATCGAGAGGATACCGCTTGTTAGGGTAGGCTTGATTACGTTTGCAGATTGTGTGGGTGGAGCTTAGTTAATTAGCCGTTCTTTCTGGGCCACCATTAATTAATTATTAATAAATTAATATAGCTTAAAAGTGCTAAAATAAATCAGCTAACAATTTCTGCCAAACCTAAGTCTCTGAGTCTTTATTTCAGGTTTAGTTTGTAAGTTTGAAATGTGATGTATATACATGCTAGAGGTCACACACATCAGATGCTAGGATGTTTAAATATTTGGTACTTATGTAATATCTGGGCTCCTGTTTTTCTTATGAGACCGCATACCCTCTCGGGGTTCGCTGCGCTCGCCACGCTTCGGGCACGGTGGTTTGCTGCACTCGCCACACTATATAAAATCAACTTCATGCGTAGTTGGATAGTAGGGGTATGAAAAAATGGGGTGCATTTAACATGGGAGCCCAGATAATACATAAGTACCAAATATTATTTTCACTTTGTTAGGGTACAGGATGATTTCACCATTTTCTCTACACTTATCTAAGCTATTACCAGATTGAATTATTGTCCGATTGCTTTTTGTATTTGAACTAGCCGGGAATCAGCAACATGCATAGATGTGGTAATGGGCCACATGATAGGTGTATTAATTCAAGTTGCAGTAAAAAATTGGTTTACCACGGCTAATTGAATATGCCATGAATTTAGAATGAATTGGTTTTCTTGTGCTATTTGAAAGCAATGGGCTCTGAAATAAAACAGATCCTGATAATGATATCAAATAGGAAAAAGAAAAGGTGCAATGCAGGCCATACATCACGTACAGATTTACCAATCCGATCTGATCTACTTATCTAATATACAAATGACCATTGACCATTTGTGATCCATCTTGGAATCAGAAAAATCTGCATGGTTAATATCACCGATTTGCCAATCCTGACCATTTTTTGGCAGGTATATGGTTGTTAGGTTGACACATATTAAGTCAACATACATTGGGTCGACCACTGAAGGTCGACATGGCTTAAGTCGACACATGAAATAGGTCGAAACTGCTAGGCCAACAGGGTTGGAAGGTCGACACAAGCATTAGGTTGACAGTGGAAAGGTTGACATGTGTTTTTCACGCCGACATGTGCGCACAGGTGGTATTTCATACCTTACCATCCACTAGTGCATGGAGAGAGAATAGAATGGTGTGCCGAGCGTAACTCAGTAAACTTTGACGGTGTTCATGATGACATTCGGGAACTAAGGCTTGTGTCGACCTTCAAACCCTGTCGACCATAGCCATGTCGACTATACTGCGGTTGACCCAATGCATGTCAACCTAATATGTGTAGACCCAACGACCCATACCCTTTTTTGCCAAGGGGAGAAATTGTAGAAATCTTATATATTAAAGTTTATCATTTCTATGGCGTGGCGTCAGGGATTTGCACCAAACAATGCCTTTAGTTCAAGTATTTAAACAGTATTTGCCCAATTAGAATCCAGTAGTTGTTAAAATAAGAATTTACACTCTACTAGCATACACATAGGCCCTTATTCTAGCTGGTTCGGACGGATGCGTATTTCGTACGGGCACCGAGTGTTCTTAGCCCCGCCTACCGTATGGATTGCTCACACTGTCCGAATGCGGTAAGAAGCCGACCGAATGGACCGTGAGTGGATGTTTCATGTGAACAACTCCCCCATCTGTGGGAACCTCCCCTATCCTCCGATGGTCGCCGACCATCGAAGATGGACCGAGCGGTCAGACAGCTCCGAGTGCTCCAGAGCACTCAGACATTTCTCCGTGTGAAAGCAGGGATATGGGCGGGCAGTTGGCATCCGGCTATGTCCGGCTATGTCAGCTGTCCGCCCCCCACATGTGCGTCATGACCGGATTACCATACGTACGCCCAGCGTTTTCATGGGAACGCCCATGAAACGCAGGGCATATGCATATGGTAATGAGCCTAAACATCCCTTCATGCCCCTCTCCACCCCCTGCTCGGATTGTTCCGACCGATTGTTTTATTTACGGAATTCATGCCGTTTTCGGATGTGAGTGGCGTTCACACATGAGCAAAAACGCCACTGCACATGCGCAAACACCAAACATCAGCCATCCGACCGCACACGCAGCCGTCTGACTTAATCAGAATAAGGGCCATAGTTACTAAGAAAAACAAAACTGTAAATAACTTATTTATTAAGTTTCTTATATTGCGCAGCATATTCAGTTGCGCTTTACAAAAGGAGACAATTGGAGACAGTGATGCAACAATTTACAGATAGTCAAAGATATGAGGGCCCTGCTCACAAGCTTACAATCTATAAGGAAATAGGCATTGTTACACAAGGATAGATATTCTTTATTGCATTCATTCCACCAGAATGCAAAGGTTCCTGGTGTGCTATATGATACGGTAACCCAGCAGTTTGGCCAGGGCTCAGGAGGATGGAAATGTTCGGCGTAAAGTGTAAGGGACATTACAGTGTGTGGTGTTATGTTTAAGTGGAATTACGGCATGTGGCATAAGGTGTCAGGGGCATTCAAGGTGTGTGGCGTAATGTGTAAGCGGCATTATAGTATGTGGGGTAGTGTGAAAGTTGAATTACAGTGTGTGGCGTACAGTGAACTGTCAGGAGCATTATGGTGTTTGGCGTAATGTGTACGTAGCACTACGGTTTGTGGCGTATCGTGTAAGTGGCATAATGGGTAAGCGGCATTATGGGGGGGGGGGCAGAAAATATTTTGACAGGGGGGAGCAAAATTTATAGTTATGCCACTGGTAGAACAGGTAACCAATGAAGTGACTGACAGGGCCGCCGAGAGGCGGGGGGGCGGGTACATTTTACCAGGGCCCGGGCCTGTCAGGGGGGCCCGGGTCTCCGGACACACATAGAGCCGGCAGCCTACTATGCCCAGTGCTGACAAGAGGAGGGGTAAAAGGGTACAGCATATGTCAGGGGAGCCCGGGCTCACCTCACTCCTCCCTGGATCCCAGGTTTCGCGGTGGTGCGGTCGCTGTGGACGCCACAGTGTCCCTTTTGCAGTTTCCATTACTGACACAGACACTGTACGTACATAGCAGACGAACCCGGCCAGCGAGGGAACAGGAACAGTGGCATCATGGGAATTGTAGTTTATATTTTACTGGGTCACACTTTAAGCAGTTAAGGATAAACTACAAAATCCATGAGTCCATTGATCCCTTCTGATGCAGGGAGAAAGAGAGAGAGCAGCGCTGAGCGCTGACATCTGACCTGTACACTGTGGATCCGCGCTGGCATGTCTGCACTCTGTGATAAAGCTGTCATTTTGGGAGGGAGTCAGCGCTGCAGTTCTCTGCCTCCCCCTGCCTCCTTTGTGTTTACAGAAGCATCAGGTCAGCAGCGTCAGTAAGGACTCGTGGTGCACAAATATGTCCTTCATCATAACAGGGTAAAGAGCATTTTTATCTAACTGAACTACATTTATTTGTCAGCTATTTATATCACTATATATATATATATATGGGGAAGAAAGGATGTATGGCGCCACTTGTGTCCTTAGACTGTTCAAATATTCTGGTAAGAAATTAGTGTATACTGGTACCCTTTTTAGAAAAGGGATGTCAGCTAACCTCTAAAAATGGGCACCTTGGTAAGGGGTGTCACAGAAAACAATTGCAATTGGTTGAATAGAGGTAAGCGACAATAAATACCTGTATATTACACGAGATGCTTTTTATAATAAAAAAGGTTTATTTTAACATATAAAAAAAGGTGCACAATAGCACTAAAAATGGGAAACAGACAAAAATACAATTTATATAGAAAAAACACTGAAGTAAAAAATGCGAGATACTTTCTAAAAAGGCCTACATATGATGTCGCTAAAAAATGGGGAGGTAGATATATTAGGAGGTTTTAAAAGTAAAGGACTTATCTTTAGTGGAGGAGTCAGCAGGCAGTACCCAACGCGTTTCGTCTAGGAGACTTCTTCAAGGGGTGAGGGAGAGATGTGTATGGGGCTCTATTTATACCCAGTATGCTTAATGTACATGGTTATGAGGTCACATCCTGTGGGATGTGTCCTCCGTTTTTACATTCATGGTTTTATACATAATTTTCCTCTATTAATACAGTGGTTTAGTGGCTTAGTATTAGCTGACTCTTATTGCTAAAAAAACACAGGAAAAACAACATTAGGAAATGAGGAAACAATACATTTATGAGAGGGGGATGCGCGTCCCCACTTCCGGTGGGCGGACGTCACTTCCGCCCCGCTTCCTGTATACGTGTAGTTCAGTAAGCTAGGAAGACTTCCGCCCTTCCTAGGCGGAAGTATCGCGTTGCCACACTTCCGTTTTGTAGCGCTTTGCGGGGGTTGGCTGTGGCGGTTGTCCATCATGTTCAGGATTGCGATTTCAAGCTGTCTTGGCTCTAGCATGATTCTTGACTCTGTTCGGCGGCCATTTTGCCTGGGACCTTTGTGGACTTTTATATTGAAAAGCGGCCATCTTTGTGGATCTCAGTGCATAGATTTGGAGTTTGCTTGTGTTTTATTCATGTTTTCCTTCATGACGATTTCGTGTGGGACATGGGGGTATGAAATACATTGTATTAGTATTTGCACATTTGCATATTTGTATATGTAAATCACGTGACAATAATAATAAATATATATATACAGTGAATTTAAGAGATATCAAATATAGCAGTAATAATGATCTGGGATAAAAAATATATATTTTGGAATAAAAGTGATTCGAGAGGTAGAGAGTTATATGGCAGTACTCATGGTATAGCAGCAAACGAAATAGCAGCAAAAATTTTTTTTTTCTTTTTTATATACATATAATAGCAGCATAATTATTAAAGTGCTTAAGTATTAGGTGACCTTTATAAGGCAGTGGTGACCTCTGTATAGCAGTAATAATAATAGGAAGAAAAGGACAAGTTATGTACAGAGATAGTGTATATACTATAGTGATGAAACATATATAGGTGTTAAGAAAAATTTTTTAATTTGGTGTGAGTGACCTTGTGATTGTATTTTATTTATATTTTATTTATATTTAGTGGTTACAGTAGGTGTCTATATAAGACCTTGCTAACATATATTTAAGGACGATAGGTGGTTCGGTGATGGGTGACAGACAGATAGGAGAGGCTTTTAGAAAATGAATAAGAGGATGAGCGTGTCCAGGGGTGTGTGAACTGAGCTTTGGTATTTTTTGGGGTTGTCCTTATCACGAGGTTGTTTGCGTCTTTCATTACAGAACCTATTCTTCTCAGGTAGTCTCCTGTCCCGATACTGGACAGGCCCAAACACTGCTTGGCTGCCAAGATCGGACGAGATTGGGCATTGCCAGTGTGGTATGACTGTAATGTTTTTTTCTCTTTTTCTTCCTCTCGGACCTGAATACCTCTCGGACCCGAGTACCTATTTGCTCAGAAAGTGTGTAGGAGAAAAAGGATACAAGGAGATAAACATAAGAAGAAAAAATTGAGGGGGGTGGGGGGGGTGAAGGGGTGCATTTGTGTGGAAAACACAGGGGGATAAGATTCCTCTCGCAGGAGGATTACAGGACCTTTACAGGAACGGAGCGATTTCATATCCCTCATTTAAACCACTCGGATGTAGTGTCTGGAATCCTCCTGCGAGAGGAACCTTATCCCCCTGTGTTTTCCACACAAATGCACCCCTTCACCCCCCCCCCCACCCCCCTCAATTTTTTCTTCTTATGTTTATCTCCTTGTATCCTTTTTCTCCTACACACTTTCTGAGCAAATAGGTACTCGGGTCCGAGAGGTATTCAGGTCCGAGAGGAAGAAAAAGAGAAAAAAACATTACAGTCATACCACACTGGCAATGCCCAATCTCGTCCGATCTTGGCAGCCAAGCAGTGTTTGGGCCTGTCCAGTATCGGGACAGGAGACTACCTGAGAAGAACAGGTTCTGTAATGAAAGACGCAAACAACCTCGTGATAAGGACAACCCCAAAAAATACCAAAGCTCAGTTCACACACCCCTGGACACGCTCATCCTCTTATTCATTTTCTAAAAGCCTCTCCTATCTGTCTGTCACCCATCACCGAACCACCTATCGTCCTTAAATATATGTTAGCAAGGTCTTATATAGACACCTACTGTAACCACTAAATATAAATAAAATATAAATAAAATACAATCACAAGGTCACTCACACCAAATTAAAAAAATTTTCTTAACACCTATATATGTTTCATCACTATAGTATATACACTATCTCTGTACATAACTTGTCCTTTTCTTCCTATTATTATTACTGCTATACAGAGGTCACCACTGCCTTATAAAGGTCACCTAATACTTAAGCACTTTAATAATTATGCTGCTATTATATGTATATAAAAAAGGAAAAAAAATTTTTGCTGCTATTTCGTTTGCTGCTATACCATGAGTACTGCCATATAACTCTCTACCTCTCGAATCACTTTTATTTCAAAATATATATTTTTTATCCCAGATCATTATTACTGCTATATTTGATATCTCTTAAATTCACTGTATATATATATTTATTATTATTGTCACGTGATTTACATATACAAATATGCAAATGTGCAAATACTAATACAATGTATTTCATACCCCCATGTCCCACACGAAATCGTCATGAAGGAAAACATGAATAAAACACAAGCAAACTCCAAATCTATGCACTGAGATCCACAAAGATGGCCGCTTTTCAATATAAAAGTCCACAAAGGTCCCAGGCAAAATGGCCGCCGAACAGAGTCAAGAATCATGCTAGAGCCAAGACAGCTTGAAATCGCAATCCTGAACATGATGGACAACCGCCACAGCCAACCCCCGCAAAGCGCTACAAAACGGAAGTGTGGCAACGCGATACTTCCGCCTAGGAAGGGCGGAAGTCTTCCTAGCTTACTGAACTACACGTATACAGGAAGCGGGGCGGAAGTGACGTCCGCCCACCGGAAGTGGGGACGCGCATCCCCCTCTCATAAATGTATTGTTTCCTCATTTCCTAATGTTGTTTTTCCTGCGTTTTTTTAGCAATAAGAGTCAGCTAATACTAAGCCACTAAACCACTGTATTAATAGAGGAAAATTATGTATAAAACCATGAATGTAAAAACGGAGGACACATCCCACAGGATGTGACCTCATAACCATGTACATTAAGCATACTGGGTATAAATAGAGCCCCATACACATCTCTCCCTCACCCCTTGAAGAAGTCTCCTAGACGAAACGCGTTGGGTACTGCCTGCTGACTCCTCCACTAAAGATAAGTCCTTTACTTTTAAAACCTCCTAATATATCTACCTCCCCATTTTTTAGCGACATCATATGTAGGCCTTTTTAGAAAGTATCTCGCATTTTTTACTTCAGTGTTTTTTCTATATAAATTGTATTTTTGTCTGTTTCCCATTTTTAGTGCTATTGTGCACCTTTTTTTATATGTTAAAATAAACCTTTTTTATTATAAAAAGCATCTCGTGTAATATACAGGTATTTATTGTCGCTTACCTCTATTCAACCAATTGCAATATATATATATATATATATTTATATATATTTATATTTGAGAGTATGACCACTCCCACCAGCTGCATAATTAGACATTTTGCTCCCCCCCCTGCTTTGGGTTCCCAATACATTATATATATTTTTTACCTAAGTGCTCGTTGCCAAGGGTTACATATGCTCATTGTCAGCAATTGGAGCAGTGGCCAGAATTATGCAGAATGAGAGGTGAGCACTGAAAAGTTGCGGGACCTCGGCAATGGTGGGCGAGGGCAGCAGTCAGCTGCTCCAGGTCCTGTAGGACTCCAGGGCATTGCAGCAGTAGCTGGGAGGGCATCCGCAAGTAAATGTATTTTTTATGCCTGTCTACTTTTGGTATGTCCCACATGTGTATTGTTCTAGTATGCGTGGCACACTACCCTCAAGGACACGCCCCTTTTAACGTGACCATGCCCATTTTTCTGGAGCGAGCGCGCCTTCGGCGCGCACATAAAACCAACCTTCACTTTCCCATTCACCCACTTTACATTCTCCACTTCGTCTACTGTATATATATATATATATATATATATATATATATATATATATATATATATATATATATATATATATATAAACAGCGTTAGACCCGGCACTATTAAACAAGGTAACTGCCTCCGGTGCCCCTGCAGCTGGCAAAGTCAGTCAGCATACATACAAAATCCCTTAGCGCGGCACTCGGAGTGAGTGAATAATCAAATACTCAGACAGAGATTAGTTTCATCAATGAAACTAATCTCTGTCTGAGTATTTGATTATTCACTCACTCCGAGTGCCGCGCTAAGGGATTTTGTATATATATATATATATATATATATATATATATATATATATATATATATATATATACATAGGCTCGAAACGCCATTGGCAAATACAGATTTTGTCTCTAACAAGAGCCGGGAGTGACGTTCCTTTCTTCACTGTTATATATATATATATATATATATATATATAAAATTCCTCCAAAGATGGTCATTTGGTCAGACTTCTTTAAAAATTCCTTTATGGCCCAACAGTTTCGGGGGCTCCCCCCATCATCAGCGTGCTACTGTCCATGAAGATGGGGGGAGACCCCCAAAACTGTTGGACAATAAAGGACGTTTTTTTAAGAAAGCTGACCAAGTGTCGCTATCTTTGGAGGAATGGGTTTTACTCATGTGCTAAACATGCCCTTCTGTGGTCACACCCCCCATGGGGGCCCTGGGACGTTGTTGTACCAGGGCCCAGGATTTCTCTTGGCGGCCCTGGTGACTGATAGAGTAGCTTTGCAGATGATGAACCTATGGCTAGGAAGATTAGCCTCGCAGCTGCATTCATGATGGACTTAAGAAGTGGCGAGTCTGTATAGGGGAAGGCCAATAAGGAGACTATTGCAATAATCAATATGTGAGATGATGGGAGCATGGATTAGAGTTTTAGCAGTGTCCTGTGTAAGGTAAGGGTGGATTTTGAATATGTTTTTTAGGTGCATGTGACATGATTTTGAGATATATTGAATGTGGAGAACAAAGGAAAGTTCAGAGTAGAGATTAACACCTAGGCAGCTTGAGAGGAAGGAGGGATTGTCATATTCTTAATAGTGATAGAGATTTCTGATTGGTAAATGGTAACTACTATTTATTAGTGGAAATATAATTAATTCTGTTTTAGAAATATTCAGTTTGAGGTGGCAAGATGAAATCCAGGATGAAACTGCAAATGTACTTAATTTAATATAGTGCATAATATATATTTTTTTTTTGCAAAGGATTACCTGTAACACACTTTTAAATATTTGAAGTCCTATAAAGCAGTGTACACTTGGTGCGATTCTGGCTGATCTATTTTCACTATACTGTATAGTAAAAATTTTATAGAAAGTTAGTCTGAATCGCACAGTGTTCAGCCACATTTGATGCCGATGCGCGCCCCCATTTAGAATAAAAAACAGAGACTGTGCAGGCAAGTCTCGCCTGTAGAATTTATTTTGCCTAGTGCCAAATTGCAAGGTAATCTAATCTACAATACATCTAAAGTGCAGTTAGCCAAAATCAAATAGTCAAAATTGAATCGCCCTGAATCGCACTGTACCCACACCTTAAATGTAAAAAACCCACTACATAATGTAGCAATGGGAATGCAGTACAACCTTGATATTAAAAAGCAGGTATATTGATGTAGCAAGAGGCCAAAATATCACTGCCTTTAATAGCCCGGTTGCCAGGATCTAGTGACGTTAGATATCGACTGTAACTACATTTGCCAGTTTCTTTATTGACATCATTAACTTAAGGAAGACCACAGAACAGCATCCCATAAATTAATAATTAGCTTATGCCACTATATTTGTAGATGTTATGTCTGCAGAGGAAGCCAGCAGTTCATTACAAGTATTTTCTGTTCTGTATTTGATGTCTTATGCCACTTTACAGTATATTACTACTGCTGGATTTCACAGTAGTTCACCTTAAATTAAGCCCTCAACTGCAGGTGGAAAGTAAGCGCAACACAATCAGAGACAAAATAGCAACAACAACAAGTGCATCATAATTTAATGCATGAAGTTTATTGTAATAATTTATAACAAACCTTTGTTTAGCTAAGGCTGGGTGCACATTAGAACAATATATTGGTAGCAAGTTGGCCGGTGTTACACAACCCTGCAGCACTGCCAATATATACTGCAGATATATCAGCGGGTTGTGTGTACAGGCGACCTACTAACTGGTCATACGCTGGCCACAGGGATGGACATCACAGCTGGGTGGGCAAATTCCAATGTACATCCAGTTGTACATCCAGCTGCATAGGCTATTGAGCAGCTGATTGGCAAGCTGATTCAGTAGCTGGTTTGACAATTGGCAACGGAGTTTGCTGCACTACATTAGAAACTGTTAATAAATAAATGAAATAAATAAGTGTGTATATTTACTAAAATCAACTACACTATGTTGGTGGATTCTTTGGCATAGTGTGTACCCAGCTATAGATCACAGACACTGAAAGTGGTTGTCTTGTTCCTTGCATATTTATTTATTTATTAACAGTTTCTTATATAGCGCACACATATTCCGCAGCGCTTTACAGAGTATAGTTGAACATTCACATCAGTCCCTGCCCCAGTGGAGCTTACAATCTATATTCCCTAACACATGTACACGCACACACAGACATTCTAGGGTTAATTTTGTTGGAAGCCAATTGACCTACCTGTATATTTTTGGATTGTGGGAGGAAACCGGAATGGATATTCTGATACATGGATGTATTCCAGGAACAGGCATTTTAGCAGTATTAGCATGAAGTCACAGACACAACTGCAGTGAAATACGTAAGGAGGGCTTCCTGTGCTCTGTGAGGAGGGATCCCCAGTCTCCAACAGACCCTGCCATGATGTATGCATTCTGTATGCCCTAGGTGCAATCGCTGGGACGTTCCTTGTTGGTTTGCCTCCTGCTAGTGGAGGCATGTGAAGGGATGTGTTCTCATACACATCACCTCACATGGTACCGAGGGGATTTGGGGCAGGGTGGGGTGGGTATTTGACTGGGCTGCGTCTCAGTTGCTTGGTAAACTGCGACGTTCACAGCATACCAAGCCAACTTGAATCAGGGCCATGGTGCGAGTTTATAAATGAATAAACTTAAAAAAGTTAGCCAGAACTGCAGTGGAGGCTTGCGACATTGATGCGCATCCCCGTGGCATAGGTATTGCAAGGGTTAACAGACTGTGCAGGCAAGTCGAATGTTGGATTTGGTTGCTGATTGCTGCTCCCCTGGCCGGTGACGGGACCGGCACAGCGACGGCAGCGGGTGAGCTGCTCTTACCTGGACCGGTGGGATGGTGCAGGGGTGGGTGGGAGCTTACGGTGGGGGCCACCGGGTGAGCTGCTGCTGCTCACCTGGCGCAGTCCTCCCTGCCTCAATCTGACATTTTTTCAAGTCGGATTGAGATTGCCGGAAACAGGGCCAAAACCTGTCGGATTTGTTAGCATTTCCGTCAAAAGTAGGTGGACCCGTGGCTATTCCGCCAATCCTCCTAGTTTCCAACAGGTCGGAATGCTCCAAAAAAGCAGCCAGTATTGAATAGGTCAGAACCCCTTCTGACCTAAATCAGTCAATTAGTAGTGTCTGAACAAAATTGCAGATTCCAATATAGATAATGGATATACTATTTACTAGAAAGTCAATGTGGTTGTTATAATACAGTAGCGCATGCAGGGGGGGTTTCTGAGTACCCAGAACCCCCCCCCCATGAATTTAAGGACCTTAGACTGAAAGCTGAGGGTCCCCTCTTTCTATGGGTACAAGAATTTTAAAAATCGGCCCTGGGGAACCGGAGATATCTGACTTCAAAGCAGTGATCCCCATCCAAGCCTGTTAATTGCTCTTCCCAGTCAGATATTTCAGGTTTTGCCTGACTTAGGCCAGTATTCAATGAGCAAAATTTGCCTTGTTTTATGGCGAGTTTGTGCTGTTTTCGCGTTGGAAGGAGCATTTTGCTCTCCAAAAGTGAACCACCCTATTCAATGTGATATTTTCGCCATCTTTTTAAGTGATTTTCGCCGTGTCTCTCCGTGTAGCAATTCTCCATCTTTTCATGGAGAACTGGAATGTGAACTTTTAAACTAAAAGGTTTTTTTTTTTAATTTTGGTGTAAAAAAATCAGGATTTTTTTTCTGTGAAGGGGCATGTTATTTTTATTCATGTGCTTATAGCACATGAATATATATTTAATTAAAAAAAAATATTTTTTAAATTGATTTTTTTTTTTTTTTTTACACAGAGCAGCCAGCAGGGGGCCGGAGCTCTCGAGCCACTCATAAGATATTCATATATTCACTGCATCCGATCATTACATATGCACGATCGGGTGCAGTGAATACTGGGTCCCCCGCTGGCTATAGGTGGGGGGGGGGCAGCTTGTGCTGCCTGGGTCCCGGGGAGCCCTCCTCCCCTCCACATATGTTCTGGGGCAGCCAGGGAGACTTTAATCTCCCTGGCTGCCACCGTCCCCCGGCTCCCTGCCAGCTCCCTGCCGCGGACGCTCGTCCGCTGCAGGGGTTAAGACTCGCCGCGAGTGGCGGCGAGTCTTAACCATATTGAATAGTGGGAGCAGGAGAGGCAGCGAGCCCTCCGGAACAGGGCGAATGCATGGCGAGAGAAAAAATCTCTCGCCATGCACAGAGAATTTTTCACGTTGAATACTGCCCTTAGAGTTTTTCTGAGGGTATATTCCAAAAGCTGGGACTCTCCCCTTTTGATGGACACCAGTAGCTTGTCTCTACTGTGCCCAGAACCAGAGATATCGGCCTTCCAGCAGCTGGTTACTGCTCCAGCTCCACACACCGTATGTAGTTTTATAAACTTGTTGGCAGATTGCTCTGCCTCCTGCACCCCTAGTTCTGAAGGGAAACAGTCATCTGTCAGACCACACTTAGGTCGACAGTCATTAGGTCGACCACGAAAGGTCGACTGGCCCCAAGGTCGACAGGGTTAAAGGTCGACATGGGTCAAGGTCGACATGACTTAAGGTCGACATGGGCCAAGGTAGACATGGGTTTAGGTAGACAGTCAGTAGGTCAACATGAGTTTTTCACTGTTTTTTTGAGCCGACATGTGCCGACAGGCGGTATTTCATGCCCTACCATCCACTAGGGCGTGGTGGGAGAATAAAATAGTGTGCCCGAAGCATTGCGAGCGAAGCGAGCGATGCGAGGGGCTGCGGTTCAACTCCAACTGTGTCCATGTCGACTGTGTCGACATTCGGGTCAAAAACAGTGAAAAACTCATGTCGACCTAATGACTGTCGACCTAATCCCATGTCGACATTGGCCCATGTTGACCTTAAGTCATTTCGACCTGGACCCATGTCGACCTTCAACCCTGTCGACCTTGGGGCCAGTCAACCTTCCGGGGTCGACCTAATGACTGTAGACCTGGTCTGACAGATGTACCGAATCCGTTCTGAATCCCCTAGTCCCCAGTACCAGTTGGTAGGTGGGATTCTCTAGTTTTTAATTCCATTAAAAGCTAAGAAATTAATTCCGGGAACTGGAGATATCTGCAGTCAAGCAAGCTGTCCTCCCACCAGGAAATTATGAATAATAAGCCCACTCCACTATACACCCCTCCTCTGCATATTAAACATCCTCTACCACCCTGGAAGTTATGTATCAGGGCCCCTTCATTCAGCCCAATGCTCCCTTCTCCCACCCCATCTCCCACTATCTGTGCAGTAAAGGGGTAATTAGTGGAAATTACTGATCCAGGCCCTACATGCTGAGCGGTTGATATAATACCCCTTACCACCCGCGGGACATCAAAGCTTCCGCTCATAGCACCCCCCACTCCTACCACTGGAGGATAGGTAGGGGCCCCAATACATTGCTATACCCAGGGGTCTACACTGCTGTTATGTGTGTGTGTGTGTGTATGTATATATATATATATATATATATATATATATATATATATATATATATATATATATATATATATATATATATGTTATTATTATTTATATACATTTGGGGGTTTATTCTAGTTCATTCTTTCTGACAAAATCCTTCTTAGATGGACAAAACCATGTGCACTGCAGGGGGGCAGATGTAACATGTGCAGAGAGAATTAGATTTGGGTGAGTTATTTTGTTTCTGTTCAGGGAAAATACTGACTGCATGATTTTACACTTCAATATAGATCTCACTTTGAAGAAAAACCCCACCCAAATCTAATTCTCTCTGCACAAGTTACATCTGCCCCACCCGCAGTGCACATGGTTTTGTCCATCTAAGAAGGATTTTGTCAGAAAGAATGGACTAGAATAACCCCCTAGGTCTATCTATAATACTTTAACTGACCCGGCATATACTGGGTCACCTAAGTGTCCATCTCCGTGCTTTGCTCCGTCCCTCTCTGGAAACCCCCTTCTGAAAATCCTGCGTTTGCCCCTGTAATAATAATAATAATAATAAGTTATCTGGTGACTATTTTGTGTGAGGCAATTCAACTCATTTTAATAGGTACAGTCATACAGTACATTGCAAAACGCTGCTCATGATGAAGCATGCTATGTAGAAATGTATACTCAAGGCAAGCTGTTTGCACCCTCTGCTGGTTTAAACAAGTAAAAGCAACTCCACATACTGATTTATAGTACATAATATAAATAAAAAGTAAAATTTAAACAAAAATGTGCAAATTTGTATAGTTTTTTTTTTTTTTTGTGACTGTGTATCTTGTGGTTTCTAGACTTGTCCAAAAGATAGCCTTCAGTGTATAGGTCAGCACATAAAGCAACATAATAATAATAATCAGGAGAGAAGTTCTGAAATAATAGTAATAAAAGTAAATGTAAAAGTAAAAGTACACATATTTACCACATAAGCTCATTCGTATTGTTTTCTGCTTCGAAAGCTCACTGTTCTGGCACACAGCAAAGGAAACATATATACATATTTAAAGTTTAAAGAAAATAAATATTTTAGCTCAGGTGAATTTTATGGTAAAATCTAGTTACATCGCCGGTCAGTACAGTGTTCTCACTGACAGTGATCTACAGTGCTCAGATAGCGCAGCAACATCTCCCAGGGTGTAGGCCCTTAAGATAAAGCCTTGTCAAACCTGTTTGTCTACTATTGGGCAAGACTAGCCCGGATGTAAGGTCAAGGTGAAAATGTATAATGTTATCATTACAGACTTCTAAAATAATAGGAATGTATTGCCAGACTTTCCAATGCATTCAAATCATATTGGATCAACATGAATGGATTTCTGCTATTTAACTTTTCAAGTGTTGACAAATGCCCATAGATATGGACACACATGTAACAGCCTGTGATTTGTAGGTCCATGTTACCTCAAGGTTCTTCCTGCCTCTCTTAACCATAACTGCATTACTTAGAAAGTGGAGAAACCAAACATGTGGCTTTAGGACCTGCTGCTTGCTCCAGCCTGGACCTTGTTAGACTAGTATACTCATTTGTCTAGTCCAGGGCTGGGTAATTGCAGCCCTCCAGATGTTGATGAACTACACATCCCAGGATGCTTTGCATTAGTTTTGCTATGTGGCCATGCTGAAACTGATGCAAGGCATGCTGGGATGTGTAGTTCATCAACATCTGGAGGGCCGCAATTGCCCAGCCCTGGTCTAGTCCCTTCTTTGTGCTGACAGCTAGAGCAACATGGACCCAGGAGCTTTCATCGGGCTGTCTATGATTCTGTATTCTACAAGCTTCTTATTTTCTGTGATTGGATTCTTTCCAAATGTGAGCCTCAAATTGTCTTTGAATGTTCCCTCTCAACTTTTGCATTTCCTGAACCCACTAAGTCCTCATAAGTCCATTGGGGTCCAAACTGATTATTTGGGGGCCCTGGTGGAGGAATAAGCAAAAAAGACTTTGGGCCTTATTCTAGTTCACTCTTTCTGACAAAATCCTTCTTAGATGGACAAAACCATGTGCACAGCAGGGGCAGATGATTTTGTTTCTGTGCAGGGTAAATAATGGCTGCTTTAGGTTTACACTTCAATATAGATCTCACTTTGAAGTAAAACCCCACCCAAATCTAATTCTCTCTGCACAAGTTACATCTGCCCCACCTGCAGTGCACATGGTTTTGTCCATCTAAGAAGGATTTTGTCAGAAAGAGTGAACTAGAATAACCCCCTTTGTCACAGAGGTATTCAGGAAACTAACACATGAATTCTCTTTGACCACATTCATCCTCCAACCAAGCCAGAAATGCACCAAAAGGGTTGTCAGGAGATATCGTTATAGAGATGCACTTTTAGCATTGAAATAAATAAACCTGGTTACCCGCTTCACCAAACTTTGTTTTGGGAGACCTAGCACTTTATGGGGACATCTTGTAAGCTATGCTGATATAAGGTTAGACTATATCCCAAGTAGATGCAAGTAGGCCTATTTACACTTTTTCTATCCATGGTTCCTCCTCCTTTCCCAAGGGGATTGTAATAATGCATTTTTTATAACCTTTTTATATGGGTCATTCACATAATTAAAAATGATTCCTCATTGTGCCCTTTTGTTAATTGCAACATATGTATGCCTCTTACGATAGCATCTTTGGTTTGTTACTGAAATGTGATGTAATATGTTATACTTATTATGGCTAGAACTCTGTTTCATTTGAGTGGTGACAGTTTACCCCTTAGTTTTATGACTCACTGCTGAAGCTCCCATGAGTCATTTGCTGGTTTCTTTAAAATGTAACTCCCCTATCTCCTTGCCTTCTTCCTCCCCTATGACCATTAACTGCTTATTATGGTATTGAGGTCTTTTCTTAGCCTTAATAGTTGCCCAAAGGTTCAGTATCTCCATTCCACTGCAATCATTATAAAAGGTATTATTATTCATGCTTAAAAACTCACCCACAAACTTACAAACAAGGTTAGCTGTATAGTAATTTGATAAACACAAGGACGGCATTGCTACAGTCCTCCTCACCTTCCTTTTCTGACTTAAGGCCCATGCACACTGGGCGACTTTGAGCTGAAGGCCGCTCAAAACAGCAAGTTTGAGCGGCTTTCAGCTCAAAGCTACCCAGTGTGAATGGCCCGGTGATGAGCGCTACTGCACGCTCCCGCCGCAAAGCCGCTCATTGAGGATGGTTTTGCATATCGCTGCACTATGCAAAGCTGTCCTCCCCCTGCTGATGGCACCGCCGGGCAGGGGGAAAGCAGCTCAGTGTGTATGCACTGAGTGGCTCTCCCCCCCAGCGATGATAGCGATCATCACGGTCCATACACGCAGGGCATAAATCGCCCAGTGTGTATGGACCTTTACTCTTTCCCAATTGTTAGTTTGCTTGAGGGGCAGTTAAAAAGGGGGTAGTTCCATTACTCATCCATCCATGGTTTAGGAGACCTTAGCAATGATACAGCCCAACAAAATCACACATACACCCCGATTCTGGTTTGCTCGGTAAGATGCGAACATCGCAGTTTACCAAGCACCAGAGAATTGCTTTCAAGATAGCTTTGATACTTTAATCGTGGGATTCCTTAAATTGCATATAGAGATTTTAGAAAAAAATCAAAAGAGATTTTATGAGGATTTCTTACAGCGCTGGACCTTTGGAATCAGTATCACCAGGATGATTAGTTGTTTCTATAAGTGAATGCAGTCCACTCTTTCTTTAAAAGTTCAAAAAACAATTTATTCAAAAAAACGTGAAAAACTCCACATCAAAAAAATCCACAAAAAATTCCACAAAAAATGGCTTCCATATACCATAAAACATGCATCAAACAAAGTCACGCAAAAAACTATAAAAAATGCATAAAATATATAAAATATCCAGAATTATTCCTTTTTAACCTGGTTTCTGCCTCCCAGGGAAATTGATGATGTGTGGATAACACAGACCAGACTTGTGATTTTGTGATAAAAAGTTAATATCCCATAGGAAAAAGATGTAATTCCCGGGTATCTCCTATGAGGCCTTTTTACACAGTCTCATAGCCACCTCTCCAAGGCTTGGAGCACACAAATGGGGAAATATATAAGGAGATTGCTCTCACCACTCAGCTTTGCACACTGTCAGGAGACTTCTCCTTGGATGGGGAATAACACGGCCAGCCACACTGCCACTGCGGATGTCCGTGCGAACCCTTCTCCTCTGGATACCGTCTTGGGGAAGATGTAAAGCTCAGAGACTGCTCTGCCACTGCAGTCTCTGGATTCCTGCCATCTAGTGTACAAGACTCTGCTCGCGGTGAGTGAAGGCAGGGACTGGAGATGGTCCCAGTAACCGTCTCTTACTGCGGTGCGCTACAGCCGGCTGCAATCAGCTGTGCGCCTCCTGCTCCCTCCGGGAGCAATAGTCAGATGTCTTGTGGATAGGTGGTTAACGCGGGACTGTCCTTGCACCTGCCCGACCTCGGCCAGACAGACGCCGCTCAGCTGCCCGCTTACAAGCGCTCTCCTTCTCCTCTCCCACTGTCACCTTTTCTCCTTATCTGGGATTATAGCAGAAAGCCAAACGGGGAAACTCCAAAGCTGCTGCCGCCAACGCGTTTCTACCCTCTCAGGGTCTTTATCAAGGCACAGCTGGAGTTAGTGTCTCCTGATTATTTATACCCTCCCTGAAAAAATCTGGTCTGCTGATTCCAGGGCAAATGTATACATGTTACCTGGTTCTCTTAAAGTGATTTTAGAAGCCCAACAATTTCAGTAAAAGTTACTGTAAAAGGAAATATAATAAAGTGCTTTGACTCCTGGCCAAGAAATGGATGGTCTGGACCACTAAAAGTATTATTAAACCTGTCGGGAATCACTGCACGCATACAGTATATGTACCTTTATCGGCGTGCTGTGCACTGCAAATGTCATATCACAATACCAATCACATGATTCAATTGACCTGTCCTCAGTGTGAATCTACTGGCCCATTCATCTGGCTTGCTACAGTCATGTGCCTGAACATCCAATCACCATTCACCAAGGGTGATTATGAGGGTAGCAATCGCAAGACAAATTGATTCTTCACATAAACTGCATTCTAGACTGCAGGCTACAATTACCTCTTTCCTGTCTCCTGTGAATTTTCTGGGCTTTGCTGCATCTGCCAACCAGCCTTTTCCACCTGCTGCATAATTAAACCTGCTACTGAGATTCCAGCTTTCAGTGCACCATGCTGTCCTGCAGCATGCTGTCCTGCTGTGGTCTCTGAAGCACAGGCCTTTATCACAGACCATTGCCACCCAGGCCGATACTCCCAGGCCATCAGTTCACAGGCCGATACTTCCAGACCAACAGTTCACAGGCCAATACTTCCAGACCATCGGTTCACAGGCTAATACTTCCAGACCATTGGTTCACAGGCCGATGTTCCACGACCATCATTTCTCAGGCTGAGTTCCAGATCATCGGTTTCTTAGCCAATTGTGTTACCATCAATTAACATTCCATTTCTGTATCCATTGTTAGGTACAAGGAGACCCAGACAGAGGGCCACAACCTGCCCCTCTGTGGCAGCGTAAACCATATTCCCTTGCAGGGTTCCCTGGAGAAGACCGCCGGTGGGTTAGACTGCGCGTCTCTGTCCTGGGTCTCTGCCAACTCCTCTGTACCATCTGTGCCCTCCATGTCCACCCTCTCTCAGTCAGACCCATCATGTTGGCAGCTTAGTATGCCCATCTTTAAAATCTAAAAAATGAACTCAATTATTTTTAATCTATGCATTGCTGTACCTTCAGCTTCCTATTTATCCTAAAACAAGATCTCAAGGTTTGATCCTCCCTTAATACCTCTTAATGGAAGCAGAGGCCAACACCATGGCACAGTGTTATGAAGTGCTACGGAAAGCCATCCACTCCGTCGCTCATCTGCTGGTTATACCGGCAGATGAGTGTCGGCGGCCGGCGATGATGTAGAAGCGCACATCAGTGCTCAGCACTCATCCCTGGCCCATTCACATCGGGCAGCTTTTGAGCTGAAACCAGCTCAAAATCGCCCAGTGTGTATGGGCCTTTAATGTCCTGGGTCCTGATGGCTAGTCTGTGTTACATTCCAAAATAAGGTGGAACCATTCTGGGATGGTGTAATGGGTGTCATTTTGGTGTGGTTGGATTTCCTATCACTGCTGCTTCCTTGCAATGATAGTGCTCCATGTAAATACAGCAGGACTCTTCAATAGCATGCATACGCCTGCTGCTGGGGGATTCATTAGAACAAATTCAATAAAGTTGTTAGAGAACTAATTGCAAACATCTCTATTCTGTAGTGATGTATTTAGTTTTAAAATTCTACAGTATGTTGAATAGTTACTAAATATACACTGACACAGTGGTCGAAGTGGGGCGGTATACGGGGGTATGACATACCGCCACTTTAATCTGAAGATTAAAAAAAAAACTTTTTTTTCCCCCCTCAGGATGCTCTCTGATCACTCAGCAGCGCATATTGTGCTTTTGTAATACCCCTGTACAACGGGGCAGTCTGGCAGGGGACGTTGATGGACAGGGGGGTGTCCGAAGGTGCGCACTATATTCACTCTTTACTTTTCCATACCCCCACTTCAAAATTTCCATACCCCCACTTCAAAATTTCCACTTCGACCACTGCACTGACATGAATATAACCTTGCTTGCGCATAAAGCAGTTGACATTTCATGCTTTGCCTCTGAAAGCCACCAGGTGTCACCTAGTGATCATCTTACATGATAGACTTTGTTTGCGTGGCTGAATTTAAGTATACAATCCATTTCAAAAGTAGCAAATGTTAATTACATTAACAAAAGATATTATTGAGCACCTTAAATATAATGATTATGATCATACAACCAAAATCCTTGTTGAACAAATGATCTGTTTATGACAAATTATTGTTTCCCCGTTTGGACTTCATAGAGCTTTCAAACAAGTTCATCCGTGTCCGACTGGGGCATAAAGTACCCAACAAGAAAATGTAGTGGCAGAGGCCTGATGAAGTGGTGTGACCATCCACTGGGTTTGTGTGGTAATCCCATATAGAATATGATATAAATCATGCACTCTCACATACTCATACACAGCGTTGTGGGCATGATTTACATCCTGAAGGGTTTGTGGCACATGCAGCAAATTAAAGATGTTCGGTAACGAAGGACCTGCAGTCCTTGAAGCAAAATACAGATGTTCGGTACTTTGCGTATGTGCCAGACCCGGAAAGCGGGTGCAGGATGACATATGTTAGAGACTGGCAGTCTGATGCCTGTTTGGGGACAGAGTGAGTGTTGCAGCAGCCTTTACTTCTCTGTTGCGGGGGAGGAACGAGGTCATTATCTCCATCAGAGTACCAACCAGCTCCTTTAATTTTTCGACCACAGCCTGTAACATGGTAGTTAGGAGCTAATTGGCTGGTACTTTATCTCTGTCCAAATTATGGGGGTTATTCTGGTTCACTCCTTCTCGCAAATTCCTTCTTAAATGGACAAAAACATGCACTGCAGGGGGGCAGAAGTAAAATGTGCAGAGATAATTACATTTGGATGAGTTGTTTTGTTTCTGTGCAGGAAAAATACTGACTGCTTTATTGCTACACTGCAATATAGATCTCACTTTGAAGTAAAACCTCATCCAAATCTAACTCTCTCTGCACATTTTACATCTGCCCCCCCCTGCAGAGCACATGGTTTTGTCCATCTAACAAGGAATTTTCCAGAAGGAGTGAACCAGAATAACCCCCTATATCTCTCCAAGGCTTAGTACATAGATCTCTAAAAGGCTTAGTACGTTTGCCCTTTAAGTTGAAGACAAAATGAGTAAAGAATCAAGTTCAGAACACAGGAGCAGAGTGGTACTTCCTGTTCATAGGTGAAAACAGGATGGATTCTTATGAGGTAATGCTGGACATTTTAGCCACGGCATGGTCGACAGCAAGTGGCAGCCTCGAGTGGCTGGAGGTGACATTATCTGATAATATTCCTATCACAGGGAGGATTTAGCATTCAGGTTAGTTGGAATGTTCTGAGAGTAGTAGACGGACCTTAAAATAGAAGTGTAGTATAGGCAGAACATTTCCAATGCATTCCAATAATATTGGATCACTACAATTTTAATGAATTTCTGCTATTTGGCTTCCCATGTGCCGAAAATGACTCACATATGTGGTCTGTTTGCAGTGTTCTGTTCTGCTGGATTTACATTTTGCAGATTTTGGACATACAGATATGAATGTACTGTACCTTTTGTCTTGCTCTGTTTAATACAATACAATATATATATATAAAAGAATACAAAAGGTAGCAGACTAGCTTTTGAAGCATTTGGTTCAAGCAGACTTACTAGTTGTATTACAATTTAGTACTGCCAGTTGAAGATAACACAGACACAAAGGTTGAAATTAATACAGTTGAATCCTAATTGGGAGACCCGCAGGAGTTAGTATATTGTTTATTAGCGCTGTTGGCTAATAGACAATACATCTGTTTGTCACTGAGAATTCCTTTGTCTTTGTTCTCTAAAATGTCATAATGGTCATTGCGTGGTAAAAAGTCACAACATTTACATAAAAGTATCATAGCTTTATTAAAATATTAATTATATCAACATATGAAGTTCAATCAATTTAAATAACTGTATAAAATAAAAAATAGGGTTCACAAATATAGTTATGTATTTTTTTCTTTTAGTCTCTATTTTAATCATACATTAAATTATATAACAAATCACTCATTTATAAAGGAAACTATCACAAATAACTAAATCTATTCAACATATGGATAGAAATCAGCAAAAACAACAATACATGATCTTATATACTGTAGTATAATACTGGTTTCACATTGCAAACCTGCTTTCAACCCGTTTTTGTAAACGTGTCTTAAAACGGGTCAAAAGCCAGTTAAACCCCTTTCATATTGCAGTTTCAATACCGTTTTGTACCTTTCAGATTCAACCCGTTTCACCCATAGAAAGCCATACAATGTAATTTTAAATGTTTATTTCCTGCTTGTGGGCTGGGATCATGCAGGGAGTTAAACTATCACCCTTGTGTGGTTATCATTTGTAGCAAATACCGTTTCTGAGCTGCTCAGACTGCAGGGAAAATGGCTCAGAAACGTGTAGGATCCTGCTTTTAACACGTTTCAAAATACCGGTATTCTGTAACCAGTAAATTGACAATGGAGCTTTCACACTGCAGCTGTTCCCGTTTTAAAACGGTAAAAGAATGGCAATATACTGTGTTAAAGCTGCAATGTGAAAGGGGTATAAAAGGAGATGTATCAATAGTAAACAAATTCACAGAACATCACACTGCTTCAGAGACACATCAACTGAGGTTATACAAGTACTACAAAATAACTTTATAATCTCTAAAGCTCTCTTTGAGCTTCTGTAATACATAGTAACAATATAACATAGTGCCTGGATTATAGAGTCAGCATATGTTTTTGACCAAATTAGAAATTAACTGGCGACTCAAAGGAACGTTGACAGAGAAAAGTACCAACAGCTGTTTAGGGACCTTCTTCCAGATGAATGACATACTGTACATGTATGTTTTTTATATATCCTCTTTTAATAGGGTAAAATGGTGGCAGCGCTTTGTATTCTAAAGTTTAATTAGTTTAATTAACTAATATTGCATGATTTTAGACAGAAAATACCACTATGTCAATTACACAACGTTTGAAATTTTGTTTAAAAATGTGTCTTTACTATCTGTTTGTAATGGTCTTCACCAGAAGTCAGGTGACTGTACTTCTTGCACATCTCCATAACCCAGTGGTTCTCAAACTGTGTGCCTTCAGATAGGTACTAGAGAGGCCTATCCTGGAATTTTGGTTTAAATTTGAACATGTGATTTTTGCTTAATTATGCTGTGCAGCAACAAACCCCAGCTGCACTTGGCTCATATGCTTCTCAGCAACCAGATTGTGTGGCTATGTGGAATGATTGGCTTTATGGCACGATGGACAGCCATGCACATCTCCGCCCCTCCAGCAGCACACACCCACTTAAGGCCTGTTTAGCAGTTACCTGCATGGTGTGGCATCTGAAGACAATCCTGTGTATACCAGGATTTAGAGATTTGCAATCCCAATTCCTGGGATTTCAAAAATGGAGTGGGATTGACCTCCTTAGAGGTACCCTGGGTGCCACAGGTTGGTGATCCAGGACCAATCAAATTATTTATGGTGAAAGTGATTGGCAAAACCAGTGCTGGTGGCTGCCATTCATAACATGCTAACAATCAGAAGTACAACTGTACACCACCACATAAGTGACCCTAAGGATGATAGGTATATACAAATTACTTAATTTTATATTATATTCCAAATTTATGAATAACCCCCCCCCCCCCCCCCCCCCCCCGTTTGGGAAACACTGACAAACCCAATGGGAACACAGTTCACTTACACAACATTTTATGTATAGTTTACGGAAGTTGTTTTTTTCCATCATTCTATTCTGTTCCCGCAATACAGAATAGAATGATGGAAAAAAAACCTTCTGTAAACTATTCTAAAGTAAAAACAATTAAATATGGTATTTTTTTTTCAATATGTATACACATAGGCTAAATTGCTACTTTACAAAACAAAAATATCAGGCACACTATTCATATTAAATTTGTTGCTTGCAAAAGAAAATAAAATTAGTAATGCATGTGAAATTCTCTATGGAAGTAATGCGCTATTGCAAGATAATGCCCAGCGATTTAATAAGGCTGTCATTAGTTCTATCTTTGCAGGTGTTTTTGAATATTACTACACGAAGGGGATCTAGCTGCTATCCTGATGTAACTAATTGGAGGCACCGAGTGGATCACAGATCCACATCAACAGCACTCCTATTTGGTGCTCTGCTAGGTGGCCTGCTCTGGTCGTGACGTGTTAGATAAAGTACATCCGCAAGCCTGACTGAGGAGCAGAGTAATGGAGGAGGGCAGCGTACTGAAAGGTGATGGGACTCAGGAGCATAGTAGGAAGCAGAAGTGACTGAGCCTGTGAACCTGGCTGAAGTGCTTGGTTCAAAATGACAGATTTGTAACCCCTGGCAATGAGCATGTAACCCATGGCAACAAGCAACAAAACCATTGGCAAGGAGCATGTTACCTAGGGCAATGAGAACGAAACCCCTGGCAAGGAGCATGCAGGTAAAATTAATTTATAATTAATGTTGGGGGGGGGGGGGGGGGTTATACAATTTCTTGGCTTGGGGGCGCAGAATTTCAAGTTACGCCACTGCTCAAAGTCAATGATTCTCACCCCTTTACAATTGCAGCATAGGAGTGGCTTGAGCAAAAAGATCAGTCACAAAGCTGCAATCTCTTTGCTGATCACTTCATCCAAGGCAGTGAGAGGAAAAGAGGAGACTTAAAAATATTACATTGCCCCAGCTAGGGGGAGTAGCACATCATATAAACATAAACACTTTTTAGTATAGGTTTCATGCATTCATTTCTGTTCTATACTTAGGTTTCTCTGGCATACAATTTCTTACAGATATGACTAACATTTGTTGCTAAGTACTTTTAGGGAAAAATCTGCCTTTTTTATTCTGTATTTCAAGAAAAGCTTAATTTGTCATTTAAATGCAAAATAATCTCTTTCTTACATCTTTGTAGTGCGTGTTCCGGCAAGTATAAGTATAATTTCATCTTCCCTTCTCTGGATAAACAAGGTAAAATCCAGTGGCTCCAGTTCTTTATGTAGAATTACATAAACTCTTAAGGTGCCCATACACTAGTAAGATTTATCTGCAGATCTGGCTGGTTGGAACAAGAACATGGTTATGGATGAGTGTCAGTTTGTCAGTTTTCCAGCATTTCCAAGCAAATGGTCAACTGTCATTTGCACTCATCCATAACCATGTTTTTGTTCCAACCAGACAGATCTGCAGATAAATCTGCGTGTGTATGGCCACCTTTACTCTTACTATATATTGCTGACCAGTGCTTTTTTGTTTGTTATGATAAAGGTGCTGATACTCACCTAAAGTTATACATTTATACAAGATTTATAGGGGAAATGTAATAGCCTACATATCTTTCTGTAAAATCAATGAAAAGTATGGAACGATACCTGCAACTGTGGCCTCTAAGTGGCGTGATGTTATAGCCCGTGACTTGGAGGCTGAATTGGCAATCTGCTGGCGATATGCAGTGGGTGTGGAACTCATATATTGCTGGCATTCCATAGAATTAATAAAAGTTTTTGTACAACAAAAATAAAAAATAAAGAATAAAAAATGTGTAGCCCTCCCCGCCAGGGAACTGGGTAATTACCCTAGTTCTGTCAGCACAAACTGATTATTCCTAGAGGGGGACTTGCATCGAATCACCTGCGTAAACATCAGCCATCTGCATAGCCCTTAGATTTCTCAGGGCTGCTCAGGCAAGTAAATCTACATTCCCATAAAACAGGGACAACACTCTCTATTTTGGGGAATGCTGCCCAGTGTCGCCCCATCAAATGATTGACAGGCTATGACTTAAGGGGCACACCCTGAGAACATGTGTGACTCATTCCACACATGTGCAGAACAGCAGCTCATGCATACAAATATGAATCAGGCCATTGGTATATGATTAGAGATTTAAGAATCAAAGTCTAGTAAGAAAGTACATAATCTGAGCAAAAAGTTGTAGAGGTCCTAAACAAGTGACGCATTGTTATTCTTAATCTGCTACCATATACTAATTCATTTACTAAAATATATATAAGTAATACTGATCTTAATTACAGTAATAAGTAGGAACAGGTGCCCTTAATCGCTACCTGTAGCAGAGTGTCTAAACCAAGAAATTACATACAGCACTTTGGGCCAGATTCTCTACGCTTCAAAAGTGATAAAATGGAGAGTGATAAACAGCCAGCCAATCAGCTCCTGCCTGCCATGTCACAGACTGTGTTGAAACATATCAGGCAGGAGCTGGCTGTTTATCACTCTCCATTTTATCACTTTTGAAGCTTAGAGAATCTGGCCCTTCGCCTTGCTGCATACTAACTATAGATGGAACAAATAGCACTATCCTACTAATAAAACATTAAGGGGTAAATTTACTAAGATGGGAGTTCTATTTCACATGTGATGTTGCTATGGGCAACCAATCACATACTATCTATTATCTTCTAGAAGGTGCTAAATAAATAAGAAGTAGATTCTGATTGGTTGCAACATCCCATGTAAAATAGAACTCCCATCTTAGTCATTTCCCCCATACATATCCATATTAACTGACTGTTGCTGCTAGTAATAGGGTCCTGTAAAAGTATCTCCTGCTAATGTATGCATCCATAAAGATTGGGAATTTTAAATACTTTAAAATGATTATTGATGATTTATTTCATGTTGTTGAATTTAAAGTCTACTGTACATTTCCCAAATATGACAGTAGAGCAATAAAATATGATCTAAGGTGTGGAGATCAGAGAGATCAAAACTCTGTATGAGGCCATTAATGTTTATTAAGAAGGTCTAGACTTAAATTGTGCAACAAGGCTCATTAAAGATCAAAGAAGAAGACAATGTTGCATCTTAACTTCACAACATCTCAAGTAATCGAACAGTCATGTATTCTCCTTGAGTCAAGGTTACAGAATGACACATTAAGAAGTAAATTGCTACCATAAAATGAAATGTAATTATTTTTATAAATAGAAGTGAGAGAGTTGTCTTTTTTTGTGTTTTGTTTGTTATGTATGACTGCCTCATTGGTGTGGCTACATTTTTACGTTTATACTTAAGCAAATAGGGTTGGTCTCTTTTTACTTGAAGCGGAGGGCAAGTTAAATGTATTATTTTTTTAAAATCTGGGTAACTTTTAAAAATACTTGTTTCCCTTTGATGCACCATGTTTCTTCTGCCGGCTTCAGTAAACAAGGGGACATGTTTGTGTGTAGGGAATTGCCCTAAAGTTCCCAATACCGTTAACATCTGTTCTTAAACAGTCTTTAATGTATCATGTCATGTGCGGTAAAACTGGTAGAGGGTGGTAGCTCAAGTGGTAAGAGTAAATTTATCGCTGTACTAATGCCAAGATCTCAAATATTGATTTTAGGCCATGTGACCAGCCCATGAAGAAGGCATAATAACCACCGAAGTTTGCCATTTTTCACCAATATTTTCTTCGGCCAATCCTATTGGGATGCCAGAAAAAAAAATATTGGGAAAATACAGTTTCAGTGAATAAGGGACTGCTTTCAGGGTTTTGTTTTGACAGCCTTAAGCAGGTGAAAAAATTCCCAATAAACCACGGCATTAGCATTTTTGGGGACAATAGGATAGCCTCTGGTGATACAATTACCTGCGGCAATTTACCGTGGGTAATTAAGTGCTCCCGTAATCTGAATCACACAAAGTGCAATATTTGTAATACATATTATATAAAACCAGTAGGCGACAGAACTGAACTCTTGAAGCACAGTCTCCCACCTCAAGGAACTGTAAAGGTCCTAAGGACAAGTCAGACCAAAATGCTCTTGAGCTCCCTCGACAGCTTCTCGGGTCAGCTGGCCCCCAACCCCCCCCGCTGACTGAACCCCACCTGCACACAGGTGTGTGCCAGTGATGTGCCACTGATGGGTCCGCATCTGAGCGCACACATGTCATCGAATACCCAAGCTCAACCGAACACCTGAGCACCCGAGGGCACCAATGCGCTCGAACACATGAGCGCACCTGAACACTCGAGAGCATGAATATACACAAACACATGAATGCGCCTGAATACCAGTGCACCCAAACTCACCCGAACACCCTAGTCAGAATGTGCTCAAACACCTGAACGCTCAAACACCCACGAAAACCTGAGCGCCTGAACACCCTAGGTACAAATGCACCAGAGAGCCCGGACACCTAAGCGGCCGAACACACACGAATACCCAAGCACACCTGAACACCCAAACATGCCAGAATATCCAAGGGCCCCTGAACACCCGCGTCTCACAAAATTGTAGTTGCATCTTCTGATCGTCCATGGCTTCAGAAGAAGCAGCTAAAGATCTGCTAACAATTTGCGGTAAAAAACGTCCGACCGCTGGAAAATCCCCCCCCCCCCCCCCCCACACACACAAAAGAATGCTGTAGTGTGTGGGCCCTTTAAGATCACAGATCTATCTAGTGCATTGGTCTTCAACCTGTGGCCCTCCAGATGTTGTGAAACTACATGTCCCAGCATGCATTGCCACATTTTTTCCTATAAGAGCATGCCAAAACTGTCAGGGCATGCTGGGAAATGTAGTTCCACAACATCTGGAGGGCCACAGGTTGAAGACCTGTGATCTAGTGTGTGGGCACTTTTTTTTTCTTTATACAGTTCCATTGATGCAATGTGAAGGAAGACAGGAAGGCACCTTGCTAGGTCACAAGAGCAGGGTGTAGAATGTATGTGATCTGCTGCTGGGTACAACTAGTTCTGTGTTTGGTCTATATACAGTACATAACCAGCACAAAAGAGACAACTGTTTTAGTAGTCACAGTAAACAAGGCATTGTCTGGAAAACAATCAAATATTGGGTCTAAGATGTAAGGTTAGCATAAAAGCAAAAGGTGCAGCTAAGTATTTTTTATGACATGACATTACTTTATGCAGATGTACTTGTGGTTAGGACAGAGTGGCTTCACAATTCAGTATGATCTTATAGACTAAAATATTCATTATGTGCATGTGAGAATAGAAGTTCTCCCAGTTCTCCACCATCTGCGGTAATTGTTCATTTCCCCACATTCCCTCATTCTTGCCCTACATCTTTTACTTGTAAGTTCATTAAATGGTATCACACTATGGGGGTGATTCAGCTTGGCTCGGCCAAGTGCAAATTCGGTCTGGGGATCGACGGTGCTGCTTACCATATACGCATCAGCAAAAAATATGCATGTACAGGGCCGCTGTGCGAACGCCTTTGGCAACTATAAGGTGATGTGTTCACACATGAGGGGGGCAGTGGGCAGAGAAAGGGATAGCGCATAGGGACACCCAGCATTTCCTGGATGTGCACACAAAAACAGTGGGTGCGCTTAGAAAACAGACCATCATAAGTGTCCAACTATCTTCTGTGTTAAAGAGAGGCGGAGAAGAGGATCCGCCTATTCCCCTACAGCCGGGATGGGAAACCTTTTTTGTGCCAAGGGCCGTTTGTATGGGGAAAAAATCCTTCGGCGGCCATATGTAAAATGTCTCTTACAAATTGTCTTGCTGCAGCCGTCCCACGCTCTGGCGGCTGCCACTGAATAGGACTGACAGTCTCCAGCTGCTGTTGATTACGAGGAATCTCACGAGAATTCCCCTGTACTTGACTCTTGGCAAAGCTGCCGGGCGGGTGGTCGGGCCACTCAGACCGGCTACGGGGGCCGCATATGGCCCCCGGGCCTGAGGTTCCCCACCCCTATTTCATTGTTATTTTTGTGGTGGTGGGGGGTCACCATTTGGGTTGTGTCCACTACGGTCTGCTTTATTTTCACACTTTATAGAAATTCTCAATCCTTTGGTTCAATGGTCTGTCATCCTGTTTGCCGTAAACAATGGCCCTTATTCTGGTTGACTCGCAAAGCTGCGAAATTCACAGCTTTGTGAGTCCAGCAAACGCCGCACACCACTTGTACGGAAAGCTGCCCCCCCCCCCCTGCACGTCGAGTTCCCCGCACAGCTGTGAATGGATGTTTAGAATAAACACCACATTCCCCCGTCTGCACTGCTAGGTGCGAACAGGATGGCAAACTAGCATTCCTGTGCCAACTTGAACCAAGCATCTGCACATGGGCATAAATGCGAATGCGCAGACTCTCGCCATCTCTCCTACGCGAACACGCAGGGGAGCGAGGCAATCAGAATAGGGGCCAATGTGCGATAGGCACCAAATCGCTAGAGCTAATGCTAGGCTTGATGTGCAGCACATACAACCTGATGTCCCATCCGACCACGGGAGCACATTTATTGAGCATACATACACTGAGAGATGTAGGCGATATGCGGGTCAGAACCCCCCATTGCTCAGAGTTTAACAAGCTGAATACTAGCTCCAACCAGTCTTACCCAGTGGTCCCAGTCCAGGGCCCAAACATGACACAGATCCTGATACTGACTATAGCACAGAAAGGCAACATGCAGCCCATGTGCCACAGTACAATAACAGCACAATACATTATTTATAAACAGGTCAAACTTTTTTTCCAGCACTGTACTGAAACAGTTGTGTGACCTCATTTTGCATTTTCACATATATCTTTGTCAGAATGTGTGCTACAAATGACTGATGCATGGCCAACAAACTACAAATATTAATAGTAAACAAAGCAGGGCAGATGCAATTAAATCAGCATTTATCTCCCCGAACAGCTGGACTCTGCTATACAAATCCAGAACAGCGGCTCAAAGTAGTACTAGGGGCATATTCAATTACAGTCAGGTTTAAATAAAAAAAATCCTGGTGCACTGGGTTTCCCCCACGGCCGCAGGTTTTGTTTCCCTTTTCAGTAAACTTCCAAGAAAATTAGCTGTGGGGATTTCTTGCAGCCCAGAGCACGTCCAATATTTTCTTAAATTGTTATTTTAAGAAAAATTGTTGGGAATTTATTTGGAACTCCTTGGACACTGCCTAATGACTAATTAAGAAACTGGAAGTTTCTAATTAGTGTAGTCTATAATTACCTACCTTCAGTGCGGTCTCCTGCCTTCCCTTCTCTAGTATTCTGAAGTCTCCTAGTCTTCTGCAGAGTTTGTTAGAGATACTGGTCACATTTGAGACCTCTGTCTGTTTGTGTGTGAGCCCCAATCAGTGAGTGTCAGTGTGTCAGTCAGTCAGGCTTTTGGAGCAGTGTCGTTAACTATAGAGGGTGCAGGGGATGCAGCTGCTATGGGGCCCGAGAACTTGTGGGGGCCCGAGGACGCAGCAAGCAATCCATTGCATCTTCTATAGTTACAGCACTGCCTGCTACTGTACTTGTTGAATATTTTTCCTAGCTTTTCTTTTATTCTTTTTAAACGGAGTGCGGCGCGGCGCTGAGTTAAGTAATCAGGTCTTCCTGGTTGGGAATGAGCCGAGGCGGGTGCTGAGCTGGGGTCCTGGTAGGGCAGGCTACGTCAAATGCCAAACTAGTGGGCTCTGCGACTGCCCCATGCCGGGCGCTCGCTGAGACTGTGTTACAAGCGAACGCCCGCAGCTCCTGCAGGGACAGCTGAGGGAGAGCAGTACAAGCTCCTCAGTCAGCACTGCAGTCATCACTACCCTCCTGCAAGAAGACAGTGCTGCAGAGTCGGATGGCAGTTGCGAGTCATCAGTGCTCACATACTGGCCGGCGCAGACCCCACAGTATGGCCACACTCAGCTTATAGCAGGTAACGAGAGGAGGAGGGAGGGGAGATTACATCTTCTGCCTTCAATTTAAAAAACTTTAGTGCCTTCTTCCTCCATCTCACGTGTGCGTGTCTATCGACACCTCCTCCCTCTCACCTGAATGTGCCTGCCCACCCCCCCCCCCCCCTGTGACAGCCTGTCCTCCTCTCCAAGCAACATGCACCTTCTGACACCCCCCCCCCCCACTAAGTGATAGCCTGCACCCACACCCTTGTGTGTGCCTGCGGCTCCCCTTCCCCACAAGTGACAGCTTGCCTCCCTTGTCTTACCTGAACAAACCCGCCGATCCCCCAACAAGCGATGGTCTGCTTCTTCCGCTATTGCTTGTGAGTATGCCTGCACCCTCCTGCAAGTGACAGCCTGCGCTTTCTCCTCCCACTCTCGTTCTGACACCCCTTGACCCCCTAATTCCTTCTATCACCCCCTTCTTCCCCCTTTATCTCTTAATCCATGGCACCCTGTCTTTCTCTCAGTCCCATAACCCCCCTCCTCTCCCCCTGACCACCCTCTTTCTCCTCTCCCCAACATTCTCATTGTCTCTCACTCGCCTGTCCCTTAAGGGGTATTTTAGTGACAACAACATATGGGGGGCCCTAACAATGATTTTGCTATGGGGCCCATAAAGTTCTAGTTATGCCTCTGGTTTGTAGCAAGCACATTAGCGGGTGTACCATGGCCGCATCTATTTTACTTGTAGGTTTTGTCCTTAAAAAAAAAACATTTGCCACCATTTAAAAAAAAAAATTGAATACCGCAGGTATCAGAAGCACTTATGAAAGGGGAAACTGTATGGAGTAACTTGAAAGAGGAAACTGTACTCATGCCAGTGTTAATTGTAAAGTGGTTGTGAAGTCCGACAATTTTTTGTGAACAAAATTCCACACACACAGTTGAATATATCTCTATTGTACTAATAATATTACCAATAAATGACCTATAATGACATGATAATAACAGCAACTGAGATTGTACTATTTAAAAGGAATCCAAAAAATGGATTACAATTTGAAAGTAGGTCATACATGCCAACATTTTTAAACTCCTCTTCGGGAGAAGCCGGGGCTGATATCACCAAGCCCTGCCCCCACGGCCGGCAGTCTCATTAATTATCGGATCCGTGGATGGGGGGAGGGGTTAAAATGCTGCGATTCGCATCATTTTAGCCCCGCCCCCTCCCCGTGGACCCGCAAAATTCGGAAATGTTTACTGCAGGGAAGGGGGGAGCAGGGGCTGTTGTTACAATGCAGGAGACTTGCCAACCTTCCCGGGAGGGGGGGGGGGGGGGGGGGGAGCGCCGGGAGGGTGACCCGATTTGTATAAAGTAGGTATTTTCTAATATAAGTTTATATATATTTTTCCTTATATCCTAAAATTAGTCATTTGACAGCAGCATTGTAATATGTAAAGGCCCCTACACATATGCCGAAATTAAGGCATTTTCTAAGCGGCTTTGCTAAGTTTGGCTAAATCCCTTAGAAAATGCCCTACATCGGTGTGTGTGTGTGTGTAGGGGCCATAGCGATAGCGATGCGCATCACTATCGCTAGACGAGATTTGTGGACAGTGAGCACAAATCTCGCTGATCGTCAGTGTTCTCCACCAGAGAACACTGGCGCTGTCAGCTTGCTCAGCACACAGGGGGTTATTCTGGTTGGTGCAGGCGGAGGTTTTTTTCTACTGCGCATGCGTATCATTCGCATACCGCTGATGAACGGACTGTCCCAAGCAAAAAATCCTATCCGCAATCGCACGGTGACAGTGGGCGTGATGGGGGAGTTTTTAGGGGAGAGGCTAGAAAACTGGGCAAAACTGGGCATATACTTGGGCGTACACGAGGGACAACCGCCTCGCTCGGCGAGCGCAATGTGCATTTTGGGCCAAAAACAGTCGGATGCCAAAGAGTGCTCAATACCACTCTTAAGGTGCGTACACACGGGGCAATATGATCGCTGGCAATATATTGCTAGCAATATATTGCTCAGCAATCATATTGCCCCGTGTCCCGTTTTTATCTGCGACCAGAGATGGTCACAGATGAAAATTTAAACACTGCTGGGTGAAGAGGCAGGGGATGTCGCTGGTCGGAGGAGCATGCTCCTCCGACCAGCGACCATTCAGGGGCTGAAAACGGGAGCGCGCACCCGGCGATTTATCGCTGGTGCACACTTTAATCACTGGCAATATGGTCGCTCAGCGACCATATTGCCAGCGATTTCAGCCCCTATCGCCCCCGTGTGTACACAGAGTTAGAGTTTCCGCCTGAGTGCGGATGCCCTGGTCTGCTAATTAACGCCAATTACAAGTAATTTGCATACACCTGACTGCAATATTAAGCAATGCTGCAGCCTATTAAGTGAAATGCCTCATGTCAGTACCTGCAAGCCAGACACAGCCCTGAAATACTTTGGAAGGTTCTCTTTCTACACTTCACACCATTTAAAGGTTGGTTTATTTTTATGTAGTATTAATCCAATTAAACATGTTTCAATATGTACATGTATTTATTTTGTATACATGTACACCCTTTATGCAAGTGTGTTTCCCATATTTTGAAAACAGGATCCACAAATCATAGGAGTCGACAGGTGTCAACTTTTTCACTGCAACACAAACATACAAGTCACATTACTTATTTTCACACATCTATCACGTCTAACACCAACAATGTGTTTTTGGGTCACCTTTTCTACTTGCAATGTTTGTTTAATGTCTTATGCTCATGGACATGTGTAGGGCCCTTAAGTCTTTTGCATAGATTGTACCCTAGAGCAGTGGTCCTCAAACTATTTTGCTCTGGGACCCCATCAGACAATAAAAATTATTACAGGACCCCAGCAAGTTACTGCAGAAGGTCACCACATCACATGTGTACTCAGCAGACCACATACATGGCAGCATTGTGGAGGCACAAAATGATGTGAGGAGTCTAAAATAACATAAAACTCAAAAGATATTTTAGACTCAACAATCACTGACTGAGATTAGAAAAGTCATCAGCCTGATGGTCAGCAACATGGAGCAGCGACCCCATGCTGAGAAGGTCAGGACCCGCTCTGGGGTCGGGACCCGCAGTTTGAGAACCGCTGCCCTAGAGCATCTAAAAGCACCAGTGAGGCATAGTTCTACATGAGAAAATCTGAATGAAAAAAAAACAAAACAAATAGCTGTTGGCTGTATGGTATTGCATTTTTCACAATCTGCAGAATGGCAGAAAATTATTGTTAAAACAAAAAGGTAAAAAAAGGGCAATGGTGCGTCTGAAGTACCTCAGCCCACTATGTGGGCCCTTTACTGGAGGCTAATGGGTGTCCCCCTTATGGCCCCATAAAAGCCATATTCTGTAGTGTTTTACTTAGTGTTAAATATGCTGATTTGAATAAGGTACAGTAAATGTAATGATGGGGACAGTCATGTACGAAGGGAAACCATGAATCTAAAAATATAGCGGTAGGTTATTTGGCTCCTAACAAAATTAACCCTAGAATATCTGTGTGCATGTACACATGGTAGGGAAAAATAGATTGTAAGCTCCACTGGGGCAGGGACTGATGTGAATGTTCAACTATTCTCTGTAAAGCGCTGTGGAATTTGTGTGCTCTATATAAAAAATTGATAATAAATATATAAATAAATAGTGTTACACTAGTTTAGATGCACCTGCGCTGCAGCAATATGGCAGACATATATGCATCTCTTTCTTCTGGGCCCTCTGAATGGTCATTTCTGGGTGGAAAATTAGGTGCCAAAAAAGTGAACACACTAAGGGCCTGATTCAACACCATTTGTTGAATTAGGGTATGTCGACCATTCTAAGGTGTCGACTAGTCAGTCTCGACCATTAGTGGGCAAAATAGTCACTGTCGACCTAGACATTGCCGACCCAGGGACCGGACACCTAATGCAGCCTAATGCCTTCCACATTCATTAAGCTCATGAAAGCTAAAATGACCGATTTGTATAGCACAAACATAATGTATAGTTTTTAAAAGAAAAATCTGCAGTAATAGCGCTAAAATGTGTTTTATCATCACATTAAGAACAAGTGATTACCTGTCATGTTAGTAGTGCTGCATATAGTATGATGGAGACAGGATCCTGATTAGCAGCAGCAGCAGCAGCTATGGTCTCCCTATTCCACCTATACCAGACACACAGCCAGTGCAGAAAAGCCATCTCCATTGTGTGCATGTCTCTGCAATGCACTGTGCTGCAGGCCCAGATAACACTAGCAAAGTCTAACCCTTTCACTGCCTCTAGCTCTAGAAGACAAGCACAAGATGCTACTGCAGCTCCACTCACAGCTAACACATTAAATGGAAGAAAACAAATATGCAGAATAAAAGATAAACCACTTACAGTAAGGACCTGATTTTGCAATATACATGCCTTACAAACACATGGTGTTACATTTATCTTACCAGCAGTTTTCCACAGAATCTTTAGCTTCCTACCCCTGGTGATTCTTAGAGATTTGGGGAACCAGAAAAAGAGACGAGCTATCCTCCTGATGGTTTTGCCAAGCTCGTGCCTGACAGCCATGACTGCTTGTCGCTATGGGCACACAGAGCTTGTGTCAAAGATCAGCTGAATTTGCAGACAGCACAAGCAAGACTCCGGTACATTAATGTATGACATGTTTGCTCTAAGCAGTGTCTCAGCCAGCATGTCTCAATACCACCTGTTGTCCAGCATCCTCCTCCCTCTCCTGTGCCAGTCAGCTGGTTTTTTTCAAGACCTCCCCTCTTTTGTAGCAACGGTATATATTAATAGAGCACTAAAGAACCGCAGACGTGCTCTGCATCCTAATCTTTTTTTATCAAAATAACATCATCCAGCTATTTTAGAATTTCATAGAACACAGTGGTTTCTATATATATCGAAACAATCAAGTTCTAGGGGCAACATGTATATTATCAAATACATACTGCCCTTGGGGGATAAATTAATTTATGCATGCACGTTGGAGTTAATGCAATTGTTTTTCCACCTATGGTTGATGTTTTGACATCATTACAGAGTTCTGATCTTTCTACACCATTGAAGGCTGATTTCCAATGGTGATGTAGTGATGGTTCCCGTCACTGTCCTCCAGTTGACCATCTCTTGACAGTACTCTCTTTCTGTAATTGGCCTGTCATTGTCACATGTATGCATTTGTGCAGCCGACTGACGGTTCAAATCAACTGTAGTTTTCAGTCAATGATTTCCAGCGATTCCTGGAAAGTGCAGATGGCGCCACCGATTGTAAAACAAATTATGTATTTTCTTTGTTATTGAGCAGAACACTTATTATGCTCAATGAGCCCCAATGGCAACTTCTCTGCAACTAGTAGTTATTCACAATCTGGGCCATGAATGTGAGATAAGAACTGTGAGGTACAAAGATTGTAGGACTACTGGAGAGTAGAGAGAGTGTTTAATGGGCAGGATAAACAGTGAGGAGCAGAGACCAAGTTGAGGATGTGAAGAATTATTGGAAATGGGAATGTTCAAGAGCGATCAGGTGTTCACTGACATAGTGATTAGAGGATTGGAGTCTGTGTATTTAGGGTAATGTGTGAAGGCAAAGGGCAGTGTAATTGAGAGGGTGAGTGAAGAGCTTGTGTATTGGAGTGAAGAGAGGGGCTATGCATGGGGGCAGGGGTTAATGGATAGAAAGAAGGTTGCATATTATGGAGATGGAGTGAAGGGGCTGTGTATTGAGAAGCACAATTGAAGGAATGGGGCTGTACATAATGGGGTATATTAAATGCTATTTAACAAGCTGTGACAGCGAGCAGTCACAGCTCGTGGGTCAGTATTCAACTAAACCCCCTGTACCCACCTTTTCCACCTCGCTGGGTTTATACAGCGAGGTGGAAACGATGTGTGTGGCCGGCCGGGCTCCCTGCATTAGCTGCGAACCTCGCCATTTGGAAGAATCCTCGCCGTCCTCTGACAGCGAGGATTCCCAAGGTATGTTGAATAGGGTGAGCAGCCGGCGCAGGGGTTAAACAGCGAGAATGGCCAAAAACAAGCCACCCTCACCGCAGACCCCCCCCCCCCCCTCGCTGGCGGCATTGAATACTGCCCTAAGAGAGAGTGAGTGAAGGGAAAGGGCTGTGTATTGGGGACAGTGGTTGGAGAGAGCAGGCTATGCACTGGACAGAGAGAAGAGAGCGGGCTATGCACTAAACAGAGAGAAGAGAGCGGGCTATGCACTGCACAGAGAGTAGAAATCAGGCTATGCACTGCACAGAGAGATAAGAGCGAGCTATGCACTGGAGAGAGAGAAGAGAGCAGATTATGCACTGGACAGAGAGAAGAGAGCGGGCTATGCACTGGACAGAGAGAAGAGAGCGGGCTATGCACTGGACAGAGAGAAAAGAGCGGGCTATGCACTATAGAGAGAGAAGAGAGTGGGCTATGCACTGGAGAGTGAGAAAAGAGCAGGTTATGCACTGGAGAGAGAGAAGAGAGCATGCTATGCACTATAGAGAGAGAAGAGAGTGGGCTATGCACTGGATAGAGAGATGAGAGCGGGCTATGCACTGCACATAGAGAAGAGAGCGGCACCATACGTTTTTGTCGACCTTGTGTCAATGTCAACTTTGGGTATGTTGACCACTTCAAGGTGTCAACCTAGTGACTGTTGTTGATTTTAAAGGATCTGAAAGGATTTGATAAGTACCTCCATGTCGGTTTGTATCTACCCGGTTTAAATCACTGTTGTTTCCAATTGTAAAGCGCAACGGAATATGCTGCGCTATATAAGAAACTGTAAATAAATAAATAAATAAGTCCAATTTTTACAAGTAGTGCTCACATATGTTCCAGATCCCCCAGATCCCTACTAGTGTGCAGAAATACCATTTGGAATATTTATTGTGCACACAGATTAGCAGACTGTGGGTGGAAATGTCTCAAATGTTCTAAAGAGTAGAGAAGCGGACAGGTGGAGAATTGTCCCAAAGCAACCAATAAGCTTGTACTGATCATTTTTCAAAATGCTAGCACTAAGTTGTTTGAATATTTCTCCATTCTTTAGAAGGTTTTTAAAAATTTTCCCTATGGATAAATGTAATAGGGTCTAAATCATGGTTTAGGACATTTCATCCAAAAACCTGATTGGCTGTTTATCATCTCAAAGGTACGTGGTTCACAATGAAGGGGAAACCACGTTTGACTGGGCCCTACCCCAGTGGACTTTCTAGATGAAGTGGATGCATTTTGTAAAGTAAGGGCTAGATAGCCATTGCAGCTATCACGTCGGCAGAGAAACATCTATTTTCTCCTACATTCATGTCGACCTACAGTCATGTCGATCTAATGCTTTTAGTCCTAGTGATCGTATTCCCAAATAATGCTATTCTGGATGAATATAATGCACATTAGGTGCAAGAGATGCAATTACCGCAAATGGAGATCTGTTAAGTCACCAAACATTTTGCAGGATTTGTGTTTGGTAAATTATTCCGGGTGTCTTTATTTTCTTTACTGGATTAAATAGTTTCTGTTTCCTAAATGTCAAAGACTCTGCACTCTGTGGTTTTTGGATACGATCAGAGAGCACAGATGTATTCACAGCAAGAAATCCAGCAGTGACTGAGAGGTAACCTAATCTTACATTTGTTGTTAAGAGCGGGCATCTGGAGGCAAAGTGACAGTTTTACCAGGTTCACAACTACGGGTTGGGATCATTTGGTCTATTGCATTATGGTAGAAAGTCATTAGGTCGAATCCATTAGGTCGACATGCTAAAAGGTCGACATGATTCTAGGTCGACATGGGAAAAAGTCGACATGATTCTAGGTCGAAAGGTCATTAGTTCGACAGGTCATTAGTTCGACAAGGTCATTAGTTCGACATTGTCTATGTCGACATTCACAAGGTCGACATGGGGTTTTTCACTGTTTTTTTACCTGAATGTCAACACAGTCGACATGGACACAGTTTAAAGTGCACTGCATCCCCTCGCATCGCTCGCTGCGCTCGCTATGCGTCGGGCACGGTGCCTCGCTACGCTCGGCACACTATTTTATTCTCCCACCACGCCCTAGTGGATGGTAGGGCATGAAATACCGCCTGTCGGCACATGTTGGCTCAAAAAACATTGAAAAACTCCATGTCGACCTTGTGAATGTCGACATAGACAATGTCGAACTAATGACCTTGTCGAACTAATGACCTGTCGAACTAATGACCTTTCGAACTAGAATCATGTCGACCTTCTCCCATGTCGACCTAGAGTCATGTCGACCTTTTAGCATGTCGACCTAATGGATTCGACCTAATGACTTTCTACCATAATGCAGTAGACCAAATGACCGCATCCCCACAACTACATACGGATGACATGGAATAAAGAGCAACTTTCAGCTCATCGCTCCTATCCTTAGGCAAAAAGAAGTTGGTGTATATTTTTCAAAGCCATAATTTGTGTAGAAAAACGGTCAACCCAAGGGAAGTATTTGGTGATTTAGGAAAAGCTTGATCACAGCTTACACTGGAGACAAAGTACTTTTATATTAAGGATGCCCTTGGGCAAATGCACTGATTAAAAAGTGCATCTTCTGTTTTAAAGGGCACATAATAGACCAGACAAAAGGCTTGATCCTGCTTTATGAGCACATCAAACATGAAATAATCATAATTTTACTTTTATTAGCGATGTTTCATTTGAGAAACGTTAATTATAACTTTTTTTTTTAATCATTCATTTTAAAAGAAAATAATAGTTGAGATAAGAGGCCAATATCGAATACAAAAAGAAGAAAATAGGCAGATAATGTAGGATAAACATCAGTAAAGAAACAGAATACAGAGTATTCAATTAAGTCAGTTTATTTTGGCTAGCCGGAACAAAAAACTGTACTTTAATATTTACAGTAATTACGGGCGTTTGAACTTTTTCTTTTTTTTTTAACGAAATGGCATTGGCGAAAAATGACAAATTAAAAAACAGGCAAAAACGTCCACAATTTCAACAAAAACATATGTATTGGTGAGTAATTCGTCCGTAGCGATTGGTGCTCGTCATGTGCGTGCGTCTAATTTGCTCCAGCAGGTCAAAGAAACACATTGGGGGAAATTTACTAAAGGAAATTTGTAAAAAAAATAGGTGTATTTGTATCCAGAAATACACTTATTTTTGACATTTAGGGGGAAATTTACCAATATGAAAAACCTAGTTTTTCGTATTGGTTGTTTCCCTACGACTGCATACGACTGTTTAAGTCGTATGCAAGTCGTGTTCCGGAGGGGGATTTACAAAGCAGTCAGATACGACTGCTTTGTAACCCTCCGATGGTGTAATGATTCGTATTAGCGGCCGTATATACGGCCGCTAATACGAATTATTTCTAGCAGTCTGCACGGATCAAGTCAGATCCGTGCAGGCTGCAAGGTGTAAAAAAAATAGAAAAATAAATAAATAAAAAAAAAAAACGGCGTGGGGTCCCCCCCACAGCCATAACCAGCACCAGGCTGAAGGAGCCGGGGCCGGTAATTAAAAATCAGGGAGCCCGACAAATAGGGGTTCCCCGATTTTTAACAACCAGCCCCAGGCTCCAGGTCCGGGGCTGGTTCCCAAAATACGGGGGACAAAATGAGTAGGGGTCCCCCGTATTTTAAGAACCAGCCCCAGGCACAACCAGCCGGCAGGGTAATGTCACAGCCGGGGGACACTTATAATATAAGGTCCCGCGGCCAAAACATTCTCCCTACCGACCAGTCAGCCTGGCCAGGGGCCCTGGGGGAGTGGGGACCCCCCCAATAAAGGGGTCCCCCCCCTCCAGGACTTACCTGACCAGGCTGAAGCCTGGTGCTGTCCTCGATGCCCCTGGGCGGTGGGCATCGAGCTGATAAATGTTGTAAAAAATAGATAAACCATTGTTTTTTACTGTGGCACTACAAGTGCCAGCAAGCCTCCCCAGCAAGCTGGGACTTGGAGAACCACAAGTCCCAGCCTGCTGGGCATTAAAGGGCCCGCTGGCACTTGTAGTTCTACAGTTAAAAAAATAGTGCACAAAACACACTGACACACTTTTAAAATAAAACTTTATTACACACAAAGCCCACACACACTAATACTTACCTATCTTCTCTCCGTAGGTAGCCCTGATGTCCTGTGTCGGCGTCTTCTGGTCCTGTGTCGTCTTCTTCCTCCATGTCGACGTCGCTGTCGGCGATGGTGTCCCCGTCCGGATCCGAAGAAATCCATTTGGGAAGCTGTGGAAGGAAACCATACTCACCTGTCCCAGCGCGACGTAGTCCAGGTAAGGGTCTTTGCAAAAAAATAAACCGAAAACCCCGAAACCAAACCGGACACGACGGAGACGCACGGTGTGTTTGTTTACATCGTGCGGCTCCGCCTCCCGAATGCCGCTATTGGCCGCCTTGCGGCCTAGCGGCCAATAGCGGCATTCGGGAGGCGGAGCCGCACGATGTAAACAAACACACCGTGCGTCTCCGTCGTGTCCGGTTTGGTTTCGGGGTTTTCGGTTTATTTTTTTGCAAAGACCCTTACCTGGACTACGTCGCGCTGGGACAGGTGAGTATGGTTTCCTTCCACAGCTTCCCAAATGGATTTCTTCGGATCCGGACGGGGACACCATCGCCGACAGCGACGTCGACATGGAGGAAGAAGACGACACAGGACCAGAAGACGCCGACACAGGACATCAGGGCTACCTACGGAGAGAAGATAGGTAAGTATTAGTGTGTGTGGGCTTTGTGTGTAATAAAGTTTTATTTTAAAAGTGTGTCAGTGTGTTTTGTGCACTATTTTTTTAACTGTAGAACTACAAGTGCCAGCGGGCCCTTTAATGCCCAGCAGGCTGGGACTTGTGGTTCTCCAAGTCCCAGCTTGCTGGGGAGGCTTGCTGGCACTTGTAGTGCCACAGTAAAAAACAATGGTTTATCTATTTTTTACAACATTTATCAGCTCGATGCCCACCGCCCAGGGGCATCGAGGACAGCACCAGGCTTCAGCCTGGTCAGGTAAGTCCTGGAGGGGGGGGACCCCTTTATTGGGGGGGTCCCCACTCCCCCAGGGCCCCTGGCCAGGCTGACTGGTCGGTAGGGTTAATGTTTTGGCCGCGGGACCTTATATTATAAGTGTCCCCCGGCTGTGACATTACCCTGCTGGCTGTTTGTGCCTGGGGCTGGTTCTTAAAATACGGGGGACCCCTACTCATTTTGTCCCCCGTATTTTGGGAACCAGCCCCGGACCTGGAGCCTGGGGCTGGTTGTTAAAAATCGGGGAACCCCTATTTGTCGGGCTCCCTGATTTTTAATTACCGGCCCCGGCTCCTTCAGCCTGGTGCTGGTTATGGCTGTGGGGGGGACCCCACGCCGTTTTTTTTTTTTATTTATTTATTTTTCTATTTTTTTTACACTGAAGCCTGCACGGATCTGACTGATCCGTGCAGGCTAAAACGCAAATAGAACAGGAAAATGGTGTTCTATTTTCCTGTCGTATTTGCGTGGGTGTTTCACACCACTAAGCAGCCGTATTGTCAGTACGGCTGCTTAGTAAATCAGAAACCACCATTCTTTTGAATGGTGATTTCTGTCGTATTCTATCGATGGTGTAGACATTCGTATTTGTAACTACAAATACGAATGTTCCATCTTTAGGACTACGAATTGTTGTATTTTTGGGATTGTAAATCCCGAAAATACAAATTCGTAAAAAAAAGGTGTATTTCTCCCTACGAATACACCTTTTTTCTACGAATCCATTTTGGTAAATGTCCCCCTTACTATCCCGAAAATACACAATTCGTATTGATGTGCTATCAATACGAATACAAATTGCCGTATTTTCGGGATAGTAAATGTCAAAAATAAGTGCATTTCTGGATCCAAATACACCTATTTTTTACAAATTTCCTTTAGTAAATTTCCCCCATTGAGCGGTGATGTTGCAGCACAGCTATTTTGCACCACGTGTTGCGAATTTGGCCAGCCAAACAAGTATGAGTGACAATATCTCCACAACGATGAGTATCAATACTGAAATACAAAAGAGCTGATTAGTTTGTCAAGAGATGTGGTATAGATTGAGAAAAGCAGAGGACCTAATATCGAGCCCTGTTGTACTCCTACAGATATAGGTGGTGAACAGAAGGTGGAATCTGAAAAGAGCGATTAGCTAGGTAGGATGAGAACCAAGAAAGGGATGTGTCCTGAAGATCTAGGGATTGTAGTGCTTGTATAAAAAGAGAATGGTCAACATTGTCAAAAGCGGCAGAGAAGAAGAATGAGGAGTAATGCACTTTGGATTTAACAGTGACCAGATCATGCACTATTTTAGTCCGTGATGTCTCTGTGGAATGTTGGGAACAAAAGCCTGGCCTAATTGGGTACAATAAGTTGTGTAAATTAAGAAAGTGCGTGAGGTGTGTGTAGGCAATCTCTCACTTAGCAGGGGCATGAGAGTAGAAAGATGGGACGGTGGAGAGAGTTTGGGTCAGAATTGTGTTTTTTCAGAATTGGAGTTATCACTGCATGCATGAACAGAGAAGGGAAGATATCAGGAGAGAGATTAAACTTTTTAGTTAAGGTTGGGATGAGCACAGGAGACAGAGCTTTACATATTTCTGAGGGTACAGGATCAAGAGGAGAGGTAGCGTATGAGGAAGAGAAATGTGTTGACACTTTCTTTTCGTTTTTTTTTTTTTTCAAAATTTGTTTATTGATGAATCACGATACAAAATAGAAATAGCTCCATAACATAGAAGCATTAAAGTACACACATAAATTGGAAAAGTCATCTGTGGTGTAGTAGAGAACGTAATCCTTTTTAACAATTTTATAAAGAGATAAGAAAAAATTGTGAGAAGAGCATAAAATAGACAGGAAAAAGAAAGAGACCAATAGGTAGAAAAAGGAAGAGGATGGAGAATGGAGGTAGGAAGAAAGGTAGGAGGGAAAAGAAAAGGAAAGGGTGGGTCTTCGGTGGAATATGATAATAGTAGTAATATATTAGGGGTCTGTCAACAATGCTCAGTATCATGTAGTGAAAGGTGAGGTGATCTGCTGGAGGGAAGTCCAAGGAGTCCAGAGTTGAATTTTTTAGAGGAGTGTTTAAGGATGCTTGTCATGTACTCCATGCGGTACACGTGCCATAAGCTGGATATTATGGAGTGCTTGGAGGGAGCCATCAGCTTTTCCCAATCCATCGCGATCTGACAAGTGGTCGCAGAGACCACATGACGCATCATTTTATTTTGTGGCTTGGGTAGGGTTGGGACATCTAGTGGTAGAAGAAAATATTTGGGGTCATTTGGAATGGGTGTGTCACGATCCGAGCTGTCAGACAGACTTTCCTACCGACTAAGTGCCTCCGCAGGTTCAGCTTGCGGTCCAGACGTCATCTCTGCCGGCGTCCTGTCTCCCAGTGACAGTCCCCAGTGCACGGCAATCCACCTGTCTGCCGCCATTGCTCCCAGTATCCAGCATGGTGTGCACAAACACACTTTCCCGCCATAGCAGACATGGGGGCTGCCATGTTCTTCCCAGTCACATGTCTGTGCTGTCCAATCCTGTTGGTTCTGATCTCCCTGTCATACTTCCTCGGCCAATCCTGGCCACCCAGTGGGGATAAGTATGCTGGGAGCTCTCAGAACCATTGCTAGTGCTTCAGTTGTCTCCAGTGTATGGTCAGCTGTCCTTGTCTCCGTGCAAGTGTATTTCTCTGCTGGTGTTGTTTTCCATGCTGCAGTGTGTTCCAGGTTGTTCCATCTCCTGTGAAGTCCAGGTTATTCCACCGCCTGTGATCCTGCCTCTCAGCCCAGCGACCAAGCCTAGCTCCGGGACTCTGGTCCTTCCGATGCTCCAGCATCATCCACCATCGATGTTTCATCGCTAGTCCGATATTCCGGATCTCCTGCTTCCGTCCGTCATTCCGGACCCACAGTCATCTCCCGTCCGTCATTCCGGACCCACAGTCTCCTTCCATATCCGATACCCAAATCCGATGTTCCCACATCATCATCGATAGTCCGATATTCCGGATCTCCAAGCCAAGCTTCCGTCCGTCATTCCGGACCCACAGTCAAGCTCCAGTCTTCCGTCCGTCATTCCGGACCCACAGTCTTCACATCCGATGTTCCACCATCGATCCCACATATCATCGCATCTGTAAAGTATTGCAATCTGCATAAACTGTCATTTCTCCTGCATACTTTACTGTCTGTTAATATTACAACCATCTGCAAATAAACTCCGGTTGTATTTTACCTCTGACTGCTTATTGGCTCTGGGTGCACTGTCACGCACTCCATGCACAAGGGTCCTCTCCAACCTTCCCGGTTCAGGTACCGGTCCAGGTCCCCACCAGAGGTCTCAGTCTCGTCGACTAAGCCCCCTGGTGTGACAGTAAGCACTAGCCAAATGGATCCAGCCACAAACCAAGCATCTCCACCCAGCCCTGTACAGCAACTGGCTGTTCGCTTGGATCAGCAAGAGGCTGCGCAGAGCCAAGTGATTCATTGTCTGCAAGATCTGTCTTCCCGGCTGGATAAGCTACAGACCACTCTCAGTGGCCCTGAGCCTGTCAGAGAACTTCCAAGTCCAGTTCATCCTCCTGTGATGGCTGCTGCACCTCGCCTTCATCTGTCTGTCCCCACCAAGTATGATGGGAACCCCAAGACCTGTCGAGGTTTTCTCAATCAGTGTGAGATTCACTTCGAGCTGCAACCCAGCAACTTCCCTACTGAAAGGGTCAAGATCGCCTACATCATCTCCCTCCTGTGTGGAGCAGCGTTAGAATGGGCGTCTCCCTTATGGGAAAGATCTGATGCCATCCTGTCCAATTACAAGGACTTCGTGTCAACATTCCGGCGTATCTTCGATGAGCCTGGGCGATCAGCATCTGCCTCCACTGAACTCCTCCGTCTCAGACAGGGATCCCGCTCCGTCGGGCAATATCTGGTCCAGTTCCAGATTCTGGCGTCTGAACTCTCCTGGTGTGATGGGTCCTTATACGCAGCTTTCTGGCATGGCCTATCCGATCGTATTAAGGATGAACTCGCTACCAGAGACTTACCCTCAGGTCTAAGTGACCTTATTTCATTGTGTATCAAAGTAGACCTACGCTTCCGAGAAAGGGCTGTAGAACGTCACAAGAGCGCTCCAGTTAAAGTGCCAACTCCTCCGCCTTCTTTACCCACTGCTCCTGCGGTCCATTCCAAAGAAGAACCAATGGAGATAAACCGTTTCCGTTTGTCTCCAGGAGAACGTCGACATCGACGGTTGGCACAGCTCTGCCTGTATTGTGCCGATCCTGCACATCAAATTTCTGCATGCCCAAAGCGTCAAGGAGAACTCCTCCTCCTAGCCCGTCAAGGAGAGGGTAGGCTAGGAGTAATTAAGTCCTCTCCATCAGCAATTGATTGTGTCCTTCCAGTTTCCCTACAAGTTGGTCAGCATTTCAAGACTGTCTCCGCACTTCTTGATTCCGGTGCCGCTGGCAACTTCGTTACTGCAGAACTGGTCCGCAAGTGGGGGTTACCCACTGAAAGTCTTTCCAAGACTGTCTTCCTTACTGCTGTGGATGGCAGTAGGATTCCTGATGCGACAGTCTCCCGCAGAACTTTGCCACTTACAGTAAAAGTGGGAGTCCTGCACACTGAACTTTTGTCCTTCCTGGTTTTACCCCGAGCCACTCATGCTCTGGTTCTGGGTTTACCCTGGCTCCGTCTTCACAATCCTCGTCTTGATTGGAAGACATCGGAAATCCTTTCCTGGGATCCTTCCTGCTCCGGTACCTGTCTCCAAAAGGTACTCCCAGCTCGTCATTCTTCAGCCGATGCAGCAGACCTTCCGCCTCTTCCCTACCAAGAGTACTCAGATGTATTCAGCAAGTCTGGCGCTGATGTCCTACCTCCTCACAGACCGTGGGATTGCCCTATCGAACTTATCCCAGGCAAAGAACCACCAGAGGTAGAACCTATCCTCTCTCTCTTCCAGAGACTCAAGCCATGACCAATTACATCAAGGAAAATCTGGCAAAGGGATTCATCCGTCCTTCGACTTCTCCTGCTGGCGCAGGATTCTTCTTCGTCAAGAAGAAGGATGGAGGCCTACGTCCCTGCATTGATTATCGCGGCCTCAATGACATTACAGTAAAGAACCGATATCCGTTGCCCCTCATCACCGAGCTGTTTGACCGTGTCAGCGGTGCAACCATCTTTACGAAACTCGATCTGAGGGGTGCATACAATCTCATCCGCATACGAGAGGGCGACGAGTGGAAGACGGCGTTTAATACCAGAGACAGCCACTATGAGTACCTCGTCATGCCCTTTGGGCTCAGCAATGCCCCAGCCGTGTTCCAGCACTACGTCAATGAGATTTTTCGGGACATTCTGTATCGTCATGTAGTTGTATATCTCGATGACATTTTAATCTACGCCAATAACATCACTGAACATCGTTATTGGGTCAAAGAGGTTCTGTCCCGGCTGCGAGCTAATCATCTCTACTGTAAACTGGAGAAGTGTGTCTTCGAGGTGAAGTCTATACCCTTCCTAGGGTACATTGTCTCCGGTTCTGGTCTTCAAATGGATCCAGGAAAACTGCAGGCCATCCAAGATTGGCCAATTCCCTCTTCGCTGAAAGGTATTCAACGTTTCCTGGGTTTTGCCAATTATTACAGAAAATTCATTCGTAACTTCTCTTCTATTGTGGCTCCCATCACTGCCTTGACTAAAAAGGGGTCTAATCCAGCGAAGTGGCCGGCAGAAGCCATCGAAGCCTTCCATCTGTTGAAACAGAGGTTCACTTCCGCTCCTGTTTTAAGACAACCTGATACCACCTTGCCCTTTATTCTCGAGGTTGATGCCTCCTCCGTGGGTGTCGGGGCAGTCCTCTCGCAGAAAGCGCCCGATGGTCATCTTCATCCCTGTGGGTTCTACTCCCGTAAGTTCCTGCCTGCAGAGCGTAACTATGCTATCGGCGATCAAGAGCTCCTCGCCATCAAGTTGGCATTAGAAGAATGGAGATATCTTCTAGAGGGCGCTGTTCATGAGATCACAATTATCACAGACCACAAGAATCTTCTGTATCTCAAGTCTGCTCAATGTTTAAATCCCCGTCAAGCCAGATGGACACTTTTCTTTTCCAGGTTCCGTTTCAAGCTGTCATTCTGTCCAGGGACACAAAACCGAAAAGCTGATGCCCTTTCCCGCTCATGGGAGCAAGAAAGTGAGTCTAAGTCCACACATCAACACTTTATTATTGATCCAGTGGCATTCTCCGCAACGAGAGTTTCAAATCTCACGCCCCCTACAGGGAAAAGATATGTAAAGCCAGCTCTAAGAAAGAAGTTGCTCTGTTGGGCGCATTCTTCAAAATTCGCTGGCCATGCAGGCATTCAGAAAACTTACGAGTTTATCACCAGGTCCTACTGGTGGCCGTCCCTCAAACAGGACGTACAGGACTTTGTTTCTTCTTGTGCTAAATGTGCTCAGCACAAGACCAGTCGTCAGTCTCCTCCTGGGCAATTGATGCCACTGTCAGTGCCACATCGTCCTTGGACGCATATCTCTATGGACTTTGTAACTGATCTTCCAGAGTCTGACAAGTTCACCACCATCTGGGTGATTGTTGACCGGTTCACCAAGATGGCTCACTTCGTTCCCCTCACCGGTCTTCCGTCAGCTTCCAAGCTGTCTCAGCTCTTCATCAAAGAGATATTCAAGCTTCATGGACTGCCTCTTGAAATCATCTCCGATAGAGGAGTCCAATTCGTAGCCAAATTCTGGCGAAGCCTGTGCTCCTTGCTTCAAATCAAGTTAAAGTTTTCCACAGCCGGGGGGGCGTGGCCTGGCAGCCATTACGAGCAGCAGCACCTTCACAGGGCTCCCACAAACCCTGACTTTATAGAGGTACTACAAGGGCCCACAAACGCCAAAAAGACCCCAGAGAGACCCTTGGAGCCTCCCCACCCCTCCGGTGCTTGGTCGCGGGCGGCAGCAGAGTCGGGAAGCCTGTCTGCAGGCTTCTGCGGATTGCGGCCTAACCGCAGCTCCGGAGCCGGGGCCTCGATTTAGGGCGGCAGCCGGGAATCGAGCTCCGCGGCGAGAAGACGCCGCCGGAGCCTCTGGGAACCCACCAACGACTTCCCAGCCATCCCCCAGATGGACCCCTGAGCCGCTGGAGCTGTGGTAAGTCCTGCTTACCCACCCTGATCCCCTCTTCTGGCCCAGCTTTCACCTCAAATCTGCGGCGGCCATCTTGGTTGTGGCACTGGGGAAAAAATCGCTGCAGCCTCCAAGATCAGCCCAGCTGCTGAGACTGAGCTGCAAATAAAGGAAGCTAAAGCCCCTACCCCAGTACCTACTCTGCTGAAGCTGTGGTGCACTGTTACACCAGCCGAGAAAAGTGCTTCTCACTTACACCTGCCACCCTGCTCACACCACCAGCATGCCTGCAGCCAGGATGTGATTACCCCTTCCTGGTACCTCCTCAATGGGTCCCTCGGGTTCACCTACCACAAACAGCACTGATGGGAAGGAAATGTGATTATACATATTCTATCCCCCCTCTCATGCTGTCCGTATAGCATTCTACATGTCATAGAGCTATCTTCCAGCTTCCATCGCTCAAAACTCTCCTTGCTACAGTTGCCTCTGCCCTTCCTATCATGCCGTCAAAAAGAGGAGCCAAAACCCCTAAAAGGCCTGCACCTGTACGCTTCATAAAACCTGAGGCCCAGGTCCAGAAATTTACACCCACACCTCCGAGATCTTCTATTACTCCATCCAAATCCTCTAAATCCGCATCTTCCAACTCCCTCGCGGATATGAAAATGGATCTCGACCCGCAGGCCCCGCTCACAACTCATTCTATGCTTAAAATGTTATCGGTGTTCCGTACAGACATTCTCACTGGCCTAGAGACCTCAATCCAAACACTCAGAGAGGACATAGTGGGAATAGCAGGCCGTACTGACCATTTAGAAAACAAGATGCAGGAATTGGTGACGTCCCATAACGACCTGCTGGCCTCACATTCTGAGCTACAAGATGAGGTCGCCTCAATGAGGGATAAAATGGCGGACCTGGAGGACAGGTCCAGAAGAAACAATTTAAAGATCCGCGGTGTGCCAGACTCTGTGGCCCCCTCGGAACTAAAGGAATACGCCACTAAACTGTTCCAAAAACTGCTCCCGTCAGCTACGGCACAAGATCTAGTCGTTGACCGCATCCACCGTCTGCCCAAACTCAGGGGAAAATTCACATCCACCTACCCCAGAGATGTTCTCCTTAGAATCCACTTTTACCACATTAAGGAAGAAATCCTCAAAGCAGCCAGACTGGCGGATGGGTCCAACATTCTAGGTGGCCTCCAGATATACCCCGATCTCTCGCAATTTACTTTGGCAAAGAGACGCGCCTTCCACCCCATCACGTCAGCCCTCCGGGAAAATGGCATCCAATACAGGTGGGGATTCCCTGTAAAACTCATCATACAATATGATTCATCCTCATTTGTGATCTCCTCCTTTGAAGCTGGAGTTAAGCTGCTGGCAGACTGGGATATTTCGATCCCCGTCCCGAAACCTGCTTCATCTGCCCAAGTGCCGGTGGACTGAAATGAATTGGAAGCCCATGATGTCCTTTATAACCAACTGAGCCGTATGGGCAGGTACTCTTGAGATAGGGATGCGAGCCCTTACTAGTCCACTCTTCCACTTCAGTGTAGTGGGCTCCATCCCCTAGAATCACTTGGACTGTTAATATTTTCCCTTATCTGTGTAGTTCCTTATACTACTTCTTAAGATCTATACTTGATAACTTGTTCATAATGTGCTACGGGAATTCACCTCCCACTATATACCAGTGATTCTCTTATCTCTGAAGTTACACACTTAATAGTTTGCATTACCTAATACCGTTGATATAGAATGCTATACATGTTTGTATCAGTTACATGTTGTTTACTGTTTAAAATGCATGAGAGGGACCCAATTCAGGTCACTCCCATAATGTTTTTTGATTTGTTGCCAATTTTTCTAGGCGACAAACACTCTGACCCTTGTCTTAGGGTCATTTCAGTTTTCTACTACCCCATACCTTTCCCCTTTCCCTATGATGTTTGTTTCTTTTTATGCCTACCCACTGTTATTTCCCCCCCTTACTTCGAGTCCGCCGGTACGCACACCACCTCACTAGATATATCTCTTCCCTTCAATCTCCCAAATGGTTAAATTTTTTTCATTGAATGTGCACGGTCTGAATTCCCCAAATAAGAGGCGCCAGGCTCTGGAAACCTTCCACAAGGAAAAATCTACAGTAGTAGGTCTGCAGGAGACACATTTCACAGCAAAGGCCCCACCTTCCCTCCATAACTCCCGCTACCCTGTAGGCTACTTTGCAAATAGCCCCTTCAAAAAGCAAGGTGTGGCTATTCTCTTCCACAATTCAGTACAGTTTGATCTGACCTCGCAAATATCTGATAAAGATGGGCGCTACTTAATCTTGGTGGGGAAACTGGAAGATAAATTAATAACCCTAGTATCACTTTATGCCCCGAATACCAATCAGATTTCCTTCTTACGCAAACTATTTACCACTATTCAAAAGGTCCAGAAAGGCCATCTGATAATTATGGGGGACTTCAATATAGTCCCAGATGAGAAACTAGACAAAGCCCCACAACCCTCAGCCACATCCAGAACGCTTCGCACACTAAGCCCCCTAAGCCGCTTGTTGATAGAGTACGATTTATATGATGTCTGGCGGACAAAATCACCATCGGTCAGAGATTATACCTTTTTCTCCCAATTACACAATTCTTACTCCCGCATAGATTTAATCCTATCAGATAAGTGGCTACTCCAACAGACCACCAAATCGTCCATAGTCCCCATAGTCTGGTCTGATCATGCGGCTGTAACTTGGTCTTGGAACATTCATGACTCCAAAATACCCCCTCGCCCCTGGAGACTCCCGGAATACCTACTACGATCCCCTGAGACACGCTCTGCAGTTTCAGAGGCTTTACACTCATACCTAGCCACAAACTCACCACTTCACACTTCCGTGCCCACCCATTGGTGTGCGCTGAAAGCTGTACTTCGAGGCACATTTATACAAATCGGAGCTAGCCTCAAAAAACGCGCTTTAAAACAACAGGAAGACTTGGAAAAACAATTGCTACAAGTAGAATCTCTAAATAGATCCCGACCATCCCGCCTCCTGAGAAAGGAATTAGTCTCGATCCGCAATCAGCTCCAAACTTTATTTCTCGACCGCATGAAATATGCCTATACTAGACTCCAGCAGAAATACTACACGTTAGGTAATAGATCTAATGCCTTCTTGGCACATAAATTGAGAGTACGGAGAGTTCATAATAGAATAAAACTGATCCAAACCCCAGATGGGAGGAAACTCCTTAACCCATCGGATATAGCAGAGGCATTTGCCGACTATTACAAAAAACTATACAATCTACAGTCGGACTCCGATACGACTCAACCCACCCCCACGTTAATCTCTTCCTTCTTAGAGGACCTCCATTTCCAGTCTCTGTCCCCGGCTAACTTAGACTCCCTGAATTCCCATTGGACTGAAGAGGAAGTTTCGACGGTTATCAAATCTCTACCCCAGGGGAAGGCTCCTGGCCCTGATGGGTATACTAATTCCTTCTACAAACAATTTGCACCAGACCTCACCCCACTTCTCACTCCATTATACCAACATGCCACAGATCACGGGTCACTGCCCGAAGAAATGCAACAAGCTCAAATCATTACTATCCATAAACAAGGTAAAGACCCCTCCCTCTGCTCCAGTTATAGACCAATAGCCTTGCTCAACACAGACTTAAAAATTTTCTCTAAAGTGATAGCGAACAGACTTGCCCCCTATATCCCCCAGATTGTTCACCCCGACCAGGCAGGATTTGTCAGGGGCAGACAATCAACAGATAACACTAGACGTGTCTTCAACCTAGCCGAATACCTTGCAAATAGCAATGAAGAGGCCCTTTTTCTTTCACTTGATGCTGAGAAGGCATTCGATAGGCTGCATTGGGGCTTCCTCCGGGAAATTCTAGCGAGAAATGGATTGAAAGGCGGGATATTGTCCTCCATATTTGCCCTCTATAGCTCCCCGACTGCATTAGTATATACGAATGGCTTCTCCTCATCTCCTTTTAAAATTTCCAATGGCACGAGACAAGGATGTCCCCTCTCTCCCCTTATGTATGTATTGGCAATAGAACCCCTGGCGATAGCCTTTCGCCAATCTCTCTCCTTCCCTGGTATACAAATTGGGACGTCTCGTCATAAACTCAGTTTGTTTGCGGACGACGTCCTTCTATTTGTATCAAAACCAGTAATCTCTCTTCCCATTGCTCACAAAATCATTACACACTACACGGCGGCTTCATTCTATAAACTAAATACGTCTAAAACCGAGGCTTTACCTTTTAATTTGAAGCCACACACACTATCCCAACTTAAACAGACCTACAAATACAACTGGAAATCAGACTCTATCCTCTACCTCGGTATCCAAATATCCAACTCCCTATCCAAGACTACAGAGCTTAACTTCTCACCACTTATAACCCAAATAGAATCACTGACAAAGAGATGGGTAGACTTGGAAATATCATGGCTGGGGAGAATAGCAGCCTTTAAAATGTCAATTCTCCCAAAACTAATGTACCTGTTTCACTCAATACCATATTTGATCCCCCAGAAAGTAATCAGCAGGATACACTCCATAATACTAAAATATATATGGAAGAAGAAGCCCCCAAGAATAGCTTATACGCGAATTACTAAATTGCGGGAAGCTGGCGGCCTGGGGGTCCCAGACCTGAAAAAATACCAACTTGCTTGCCTAGCTGCCCAAATAAGTGATTGGTCCCTGCCTCAGGGTACGAAACAATGGGTGGACTTAGAGAGACTGCTATACCCCTCTATCCCCCTAACAGACCTACTGTGGATCCCAACTCAACAGAGACCCCTCCCACGTAATACCCCTCGAGCCATCTCAGATTCACTGAAAGCATGGGATGAGCTTGTACTCTCATCTAAGTTCCTTACGCTGCCTACTCGTTAACTCTCCCTACAGGCGCTCTCACATATAATCCCAGATTTGAATTTGGCCTCCTGGCTATCCCTAGGCATTGACTCTATTACTGACATAGTAGATGGCACATCGATCACCCCTTTTACTTCACTACAATCTCAATTTAAACTCCAACCCTCTGAACTCTTTACATACACTCGAGTAGTACATTGGATAAATAGCTCCATACGGTCCGCTGGACCGATAACTCTCCCCCCTCCTAGTATTTTGGCCAAAATATCCTCTGGAAATTGCAGGGGCTCTATCAAATTCTGGTACGCTATAGTACAAACAGACCCTATGTATAGCAATTCATCTTCGCAACTGAAATGGAAAGCTGATCTGAAATGCTCTTTCACCCAGAAACAATGGGAATCAATCTTACCTCATCACATACCATGTCCAAATACTAATCACACGGAAATGCATTTCAAATTGTTACATGGTCTTTATTTCACACCGGTTAAATTGCACAAGATTTGGCCCACAATATCCAATCAATGTTGGAGGAATTGCGGCCAGCTGGGAGATATTTTCCATGTGTTTTGGTCCTGCCCTAGGATCCTTCAGCTCTGGAAAAATGTCTTCGCCCTAGCGGCGAAAGTTCTACACCACTCGATCCCACTATCCCCCGAACTAGCACTGCTCCATATATACCCGAATAATTTACCCACCACTTCCCACTATGTCTTAGGCCATATTCTAATAGCCACCAGAGCTGCAATAGCACAAAACTGGAAAACTCCCTCCCCTCCATCTCTCACCAAAATCATTAAGAAGATCCAGCATGCTTTTCAGATGGAAACCATAGGACTACCATACTCTCTTGGGGCCAACTCTCCCCTAACCAAATGGTCTAGCTGGCTAGACTATTCCACCTCAAGTGAGGGAGCTAACCTACTGTTAGAGATTGATTGATACTGTGCGATTTGTGTGTTAATGCTCTTATTTTAGTGTTGTTTAAGAATGTTATCTTGATGTATAATTTTTACTATAACGCTATGCACCTGGACTTCCCCCTTCCTATGTCCCCTCACCCCTCCCCATTTATCTCTGTTTTTTGTACCCCTTCCCCTTCCGTGATATCGGAACAAAATTCTTAATAAAAAACTATTGAAAGTAAAGTTTTCCACAGCCTACCACCCTCAAACCAATGGCCAAACGGAGAGGGTGAATCAGGACCTTGAAGCATTTCTCCGCACATATGTCTCTTCTTCCCAAGATGACTGGGCTCAACTCCTTCCATGGGCAGAGTTCTGCCATAATAACCAATATCATTCTTCATCAAATGTCACTCCATTCCTTGCCAACTATGGGTTTCATCCTCGAGTTCCTGACTTCACTCTGCAACCTGTGTCCTCTGTTCCAGCGGTCGACACGACCATCCGGCAATTCGTCAAATCCTGGAAGCTCATTCGTTCTTCACTTCTGAAGGCTTCAAGCAGGTACAAAAAATTTGCCGACAGGAAACGCAGAGCTGTGCCAGCCCTCCGTCCAGGAGATCGTGTCTGGTTGTCAACTAAGAATCTTCGATTGAGAGTGCCATTGATGAAGTTCGCTCCCCGATATATTCGTCCTTTCCCAGTTGAGCGAGTCATCAATCCAGTAGCTTACAAGCTCAAGTTGCCGCCCTATTTGAAAGTGCCAGCTACATTCCACATTTCGCTGCTCAAGCCGCTGGTCTTGAATCGCTTTCATTCCAAGCTCCCCAAGGCTCCTAAGGTTTGCACCCAGCGTGGAACAGAATATGAGGTCAGTAAGATCTTGGACTCTCGCATCCGATATGGTCGTCTGCAATATCTGATCGATTGGAAGGGCTACGGCCCCGAAGAGCGATCATGGACCAATGCCATCGATGTCCATGCTCCCAGACTCATCCGGGCGTTCCACTCCAAGTTTCCCCGCAAGCCTAAAAGGTGTCCTGGGGCCACCCTTAAAGGGGGGGTGCTGTCACGATCCGAGCTGTCAGACAGACTTTCCTACCGGCTAAGTGCCTCCGCAGGTTCAGCTTGCGGTCCAGACGTCATCTCTGCCGGCGTCCTGTCTCCCAGTGACAGTCCCCAGTGCACGGCAATCCACCTGTCTGCCGCCATTGCTCCCAGTATCCAGCATGGTGTGCACAAACACACTTTCCCGCCATAGCAGACATGGAGGCTGCCATGTTCTTCCCAGTCACATGTCTGTGCTGTCCAATCCTGTTGGTTCTGATCTCCCTGTCATACTTCCTCGGCCAATCCTGGCCACCCAGTGGGGATAAGTATGCTGGGAGCTCTCAGAACCATTGCTAGTGCTTCAGTTGTCTCCAGTGTATGGTCAGCTGTCCTTGTCTCCGTGCAAGTGTATTTCTCTGCTGGTGTTGTTTTCCATGCTGCAGTGTGTTCCAGGTTGTTCCATCTCCTGTGAAGTCCAGGTTATTCCACCGCCTGTGATCCTGCCTCTCAGCCCAGCGACCAAGCCTAGCTCCGGGACTCTGGTCCTTCCGATGCTCCAGCATCATCCACCATCGATGTTTCATCGCTAGTCCGATATTCCGGATCTCCTGCTTCCGTCCGTCATTCCGGACCCACAGTCATCTCCCGTCCGTCATTCCGGACCCACAGTCTCCTTCCATATCCGATACCCGAATCCGATGTTCCCACATCATCATCGATAGTCCGATATTCCGGATCTCCAAGCCAAGCTTCCGTCCGTCATTCCGGACCCACAGTCAAGCTCCAGTCTTCCGTCCGTCATTCCGGACCCACAGTCTTCACATCCGATGTTCCACCATCGATCCCACATATCATCGCATCTGTAAAGTATTGCAATCTGCATAAACTGTCATTTCTCCTGCATACTTTACTGTCTGTTAATATTACAACCATCTGCAAATAAACTCCGGTTGTATTTTACCTCTGACTGCTTATTGGCTCTGGGTGCACTGTCGCGCACTCCATGCGCAAGGGTCCTCTCCAACCTTCCCGGTTCAGGTACCGGTCCAGGTCCCCACCAGAGGTCTCAGTCTCGTCGACTAAGCCCCCTGGTGTGACAGGGTGCAAGTAATAGATTTTCTGTGTATTGGCCTCTTTCCATAAATCCGCTATAAATCCGTCCATCAGATAAGCATGAATGATTCTGCTGCATCGATCCTCTCCAACATCTGTCTGATACATCGGGGTATATTTTGCTAAGACTAGAGGGAACATAATACCACCTACCTGTATAAAGCAATTTATAGGTGTTTTCTTTAATTTTGACACATATACAGCTAGAGGCAGCGTTGAACCAGATCTCTGACCAATCCGAAAGTGGCTAGTTGGGGGGTTATCAGTGAGTAACGTGTATGTAAGAGATATCAGTCCTCTAGTGGTGGACTATCGAAGGCACAGTGCTTTAAAAGTAGATAAGGGCCTGTTGGTGACAATAGACTTCATTGTGGAGTGAAGATGTCTAAATTTAAGGAATTGGGGAAAAAAAACTAATCTCTGGTGATGTCGTTGAAAAATAATATGCCTTTGTTTTTCCACGGGAGGAATGCAGTGTTATGCATGCCCGGAGGAAAGGCAGGATTATTTAGGATAGGGATGATAGGGGATGGGCTGGGTGCTAAGTTATACTTTTTATTTGCATAGTCCCAAACAGATAGAGATTGAGACACTATTGGGTTGGAGGTTATACCTTGAAGTCGTTTGAGTCTCAGGATCCATAGAAGGGAAGAGACGGAGGAAAGTCCAAATTCTGCAGCCTCAATATCTGTCCAGACCTTCCTTGCCTCGGGATTACACCATTGAACACAGTGTGCTAACTGTGCTGCAATATAACATTGTTTAAAGTCTGAGATACCCAGTCCTCCATTATGTGTGGGGCACTGTATTGTTTGCAGGTAGATTCTGGGGTGTTTGTGTACCCAGATAAAATGGGAAGTTTGAAATCTCAGAAATGTAAATACATAGGAAGGGACAAAAATTGTGAGGGTCTGAAAAAGATAAAGGAGCCTAGGAAGTACATTCATCTTCACCGAGTTTATTCTGCCTATCGATGATATGAAGTGGGAGGACCAAGCAAGTAGGTCTGTTTTAATTTGATATAAAACCCTGGTAAAATTTGCCTGAAAGAGCTGGTGAGCTAAAAAAATACCTAGGTATTTAATTTTCCACTTGTGCCAAATAAATGGGAAAGAAGCCTCCAGCGTTAGTTTGGTTGGCCCAGGGAGGTAGAAGTCTAGAACTTTAGTCTTGAGCATTAATTTTATAGCCAGATAATTGGGAATATAAATATATTTTGGCTAGTAGAGATTGCAGGGATTGGGTTTCCCAAAGACAGCAGAACATCGTCTGCATATAATGCAATCTTATGTTTGGTCGTCCCTACCTGCACACCACCGATATCTGAGTTGTTTCGTAATCTTGTGGCGAGGGGTTCCATTACTAATGCAAAAATTAAGGACAACCCTGTCTGGTGCCATTTGCGATACCGAAAGGAGAGGAGGTGCGTTGATACTTTATTTTTATTTGTGGTATCAATGTGCCACAGGGTTCAGATAGGGAACGAATCAGGTCACTGACTAAGGAAGAACACACAATATCATCTCAGATCTTATCAATCTTCTCCTTAAAGTTGGAAGCAAGGTCGATTTGGGTTAGGTAAGAAAGACTTAAGACATGTATTAAAAAGTCATTTGGGGGTTAGAGGCATAAGCTGAGATCAGAGTTTGGAAATATGTTTGTTTGGCAGTGTCCACGACATTACAATTGGTGTGATAGCTAGTCTTATATGTAAGGTAGTCACTTGAAGTTCAAGATTTTCAACTTTACTAGGAAAGTTTTTGTAGTGTCTTGTTAATATAGAGTGCCACGGTTGACACCTAAGCCTACATAGAATGATGTGTAGCTGGAGCTACTTCATCATGGGTAATTTCCAGAGTCTAGGGGCGGGATGCACTTACATTTGTCATGATTCTTCGGGACTCCGCTTGTGTCCGCCTGGTGAAGCCGCTGCATCTATCTGCCTGTGTGCAGTTGCTTATTAACCTCGCCCACCAATTAAATAGTGCCACACACCTCCAGCACACCTCCTTAACCTGTGCCTTTAAACATTTACAATTATACTAGGTGATTCATCGCGCCCTACGGGCGCTCTTCACACTGTCGTAAGGGGCTGCGCCCCCTTAATTTGTGAACATTTGTATATGAGAAAGATGGTTAGAATTGTATGAAAGATGGCCTGTATTGCAACTTGAGTTATAGGTGAAATGTGTTAAATAGAGAGCATATGATGTGGAAGGGGGTGTGTATTGTTTTGTTTAATTAAAAAGCGGTTACAGAGTAAGATGTACATTGATAGTGTGGATGGTACAGTGACATTTGTGGGTGTGGGGGGGGGGCTATGTGTGCATGTTGTTTAGGTGTGTGTGTGCAATAGTATAGTAGGGTGTTTTTGAGTCAGCGGCTCCCCACTGGCGGAGGTCATGACACAGGAAAACAGGAGGCTGGGTAGTGATAGGGGTGTGTGGACATAAGGGGGACTAAAGAGGAGGGTGGGAGATACTGTGCAGCTTCTGCCAGTGGGTGAGGGTCCAGCGTGGCAGTACAGGATGGTGGCCCTTAGTCAGTGTCTCCTCCTACTGGGTGGGAGTTCGGGTGCATGAGAGCAGGAGGCTGGGCTATGAGGCATGATAGGGGCATGTGGGCAACACAGCGTCAGCGACTCCCCAGTGGTGGAAGTTACGGTTCAGGAGAGCAGGAAGCTGGGTAGTGATAGATGTGTGTGAGTATACGGGGGACTAAAGAGGGGCTTAGGGGTGCCGTGAATTGTGGGAGGGGCGTGGGGGGTGCCGTGAATCAAGGGAGGGAGGGGGCGCAGGTGTCCGCGAATCGCAGGAGAGGGCGGGGGTCCGCAAAGCGTGGGAGGGGGCGTGAATTGTGGGAGGGGGGGTTGCGAATTGCGGGAGGGGGGGTGTGCGGGGAGTGACGTGAATCGTGGGAGGGGGTGGGCACGGGGCGCGATAAATCACCCAGTTGGTTATATATTCTTGAGGAAGGATGGTAGGATGTTGCTGTCATTCAGAATGCATTTACATAAACAGTAATAGTAGCAGTAAAAGATCTGACTTAAAACACCTACAGTAAAACAGAACAGGTGTTATATATTATACAAATAATTGGTTGATGATGTGTAGGTTGACGTGCATAGTTGTCACTGTAAAAAAAATTGTTACAAGAAAAAACCAACACAGAAAGGTCAACACATGTAAATGTTGACATAAGTGTGGCACTTCATTGGTGTCCATGTCGACACATGAGAATGAATATGAAAACATTCAAAAAGAAAAATAAATCTTCAAAAACTCATGTCAACCTTTTTCATTGTCGACCATAGCCGTGTCAGTGTTTTGCATGTGCCATTTAATCCTGGGGTTGCCGTGAATCGCGAGCGGGGGTGGGGGGGTGGGGGGGAAGGGAGGAGGTGAGGTGTGTCCGCGAATCACGTGAGGAGGGGTCGTGGGTGGATGCCGTGAATTGTGGGAGGGGGGGGACGCGGGGGGTTGCAGTGAATCGTGGGAGGGTAGGTTGCAGGGGCGGGGGGTTGCCGCAATGACAGGGGGGGGGTCGCGGGGGGGGGGGGGGGTACCGCTAGGAAGGGGGGGCCTGGGGGGTTGGCACAAATCGTGGAAGGGGGGGTCGCGGGGTGCCACGAATCGCAGGAGGGGGTGTGTCACAGGGTGGGGCCGCAAATCGCGGGAGTCGACGCGAATTGGGGGGGGTGTGCTGTGAATCGCGGGAGGGGGGTCGCCAGGGGTTGCCGCAAATCGGCACAAGAAAAAATCAACACAGAAAGGTCAACACATGTAAATGTTGACATAAGTGTGGCACTTCATTGGTGTCCATGTCGACACATGAGAATGAATATGAAAACATTGAAAAAGTGAAAAATAAATCTTCAAAAACTCATGTCAACCTTTTTCATTGTCGACCATAGCCATGTCAGTGTTTTGCATGTGCCATTTAATCGTGGGGTTGCCGTGAATGGGGGGGGGGGGGGGGGACACATTGCTCTGTTTCTGGACTTTCTTCTTAATTTATGGATTACCATCACCTGTGCTTAAACACCTTTCTTATCAATTACCCTGTTTAAAACAGGTGATGACAATCATAAATTAAGATGGAAGTCCACAAACAGAGCATTCTTTCCCTCCTGGAGAGGGTCATGTTGGGAGGTATGGAGGTGTGGGGCACTCACCTGGTGTGTCTGGTGAGTAGCTGTGTCTTTGCGGTGTAACATGGAGAGGCAGAGGGTGTCTGTCTGGCACTGTGGGCTCACTGGGCTGGTTCTCTGTCGTGTGAGTCAGTCATGTGAGTCAGAGGCTCCACCCAGCGTTACAGCTTCAGACACACTTTGAGTGACAGATGTAGCCAAATATATAAGAGATTGCGACCCTCAGGTGGCGAATACTTTTAGAGGGGGACAGTCCGCGCCACATCTTTGAGCATACAGAAAGCGCGGTAAAGCTGTATGCTCCTATAGATGACAGCACCATCATGAAAAACAAAGGAATGATCGCACTTCTGCAAAACATGAAAGAGCATACCCGAAAGTGCTAATGGAGCCGCTACAGATTGGGGAAAGCAGCGGTAAGCCTTAGAGCATCCCCTCCCTAGTTCAGGTGTGATACAGCTATCTCAGGAAAAAGGGAATACAGAAATATTGAGCGCAGTTGTTACCAAGATGTGTTAATATTTTTTGCAGGTTTGAGGTGGATTGGAGGACTTCAGTAACATTGAGTGTGAAGGAATCCTGTTATACTTTTCTTAGACTTAAATGATACCTAAAAAACTGCCAATTGCGCATTATGCTCTCCTTATAAATAGACCCAAACATCTTTTGTTAATATCTCTAAACTTCCTTTAAATAACGTCTTTATATTAGACAGGACATAATTATGCGAATTTAAGTTGCTCTCCAGATACTGAATCCCTCTAACCCTATAGCGTTTGTTGTGTTGATAATGTTTGCAATGTCTCTTCTTACATGAAGTATGTAGAATGCTATCTCAGTGACCCCTCAGTGGCCTGTTCAACACCACATACAGGAACTCACCTTCTATTTCCTCAAAAGTACATGTGTACTAGAAATGCAGCAGAACAGGCTAAACGTGTTGTGGGATACATACAATCACTGCATGTCACACACATACAGTTATACAGGTATCTGACAATCTGGTGCCTGCATTTTTTAAATGCCAAAAAAGTAACAGCATATAATTGTAAATTAAATAAAAAAAAATTTTTTTTACATAAACAAACATAACATGTGAGAATGAGAAATTTCCAAAAATGCTACTAATGTACAGGAATAAAGTTTACAAAATAGTGAACATAAACTGCATCTGACATTCAGCCCAAACAAAAATTTTATATTCTTAAAATAATCTAGAAATCATATGAAAGATATTCAGATTGGACTACGTAGCGTTCGAGCACTCACAAACTAAATCAAATATAGATATGGAATCTTGGAAGGTTGCACTCAGTTTTTCCTTACACATTAATCTTATTTAATCTGCTGTGGAGAATGCAGAAGGGAGGCTCTGGGACTTCCTGCCTAGTGGGAGACCAGCACCCCACAGTCTGCATGATGACCAAGGAAGGCACTGCATGTAGCACTGTGTTATTAATAGTCACCAAGTCACCAAGCAGACTCAGATATTAGAGAGGTATGTATACATTTGCACATGTAACTTACAACTATTAACATATTAGGAACGGTTATTTAGAAAGTGGATGCAGCTTAGCTAGAAACCCGCCTGTCAATCCATATTATTTATGATCCATTCCAGTCAGAAGACAAAGGGGGAGATTCTCTAAACAGAAATGCAGTAAAAACCCTGTTATCTGGGTTTTTACCGCATTTTGATATGCAGCAATACCCACACTATGGGTTTTCGCTGCGGGGGGGGTGATACCCCATAAAAGCCTATGGGCTTCTTAACGTGACCCATGCCAGCCCCGCACCGACCACCGACTCCCTCTCACCAGTATCTGGGCAGCACAGAGCTGTGCTCAGCACAGGACCTGTGACCTCCTCCTCCCTGCACAGAAAATCATCTTCCGGGAGCAGGGAGGAGGAGAGCCTGCCCCCCTGCAGCAGCATCAAAATTAGCTGGGGGAGGGAGGGGGGGAGCCGCCGGGACCCGCCGTGCATCGCTGGCTCACCGCAAAAAGACAGCTCTTAACGCAAGAGCTGTCTTTTGCCATAATTATTGCATATTTTAGAGCATAGGCGATAATTATGTTAGCGGTAGCCGGCGATGTTCGGTGGTAAGGGGGCGCGGATGTTAGAGCATCGCCCCCAAAGTATTGGAACAGCCCTGGTATGTGTGCTGAATGATCCTCTAATGGCAAAAGACAGTGGTGACAGTTCAAATTTGAACCTTATTCAGTAATATGTAAAACAGCTTGCAGCATACGCCTACATTTGCCATCAAATGAGTAAGTCTAACCTAACTCAGGCAGCCTGTCCCAGGGTGGCATGCAAGGTCAAGGAAACTGCGCTTCATGGCGTAGTCCTTGGCCTAGCCACTCCCGGAAAATGACAGCCACCCAATCCGCCCTTTCTAGAAGACGCATCTGCCTGTTAATCAGGCAGAGGCATCGCATTTAGGGATGCCAATCCCAGGATTCCCGGGATACTCGGGATTGAGTCCGTCAATCTAAAGATAAACTTTAACCCTTCTTCCCTCCCCCACAGATGCCCTGCATTGTCACTTATATTGCAGTAGGGGCAGACAGCAGCAGGACCCTCTTGCATCGTCTTGGGCGGAATGTCTGTTGGGTTGGCGACAGCAGTGTGGTGTGTGGGGAGCCGGGATCAGAAAGGTGTCCGGTAGCAGTACAGTGACGGTACAGCTAGCTAGAATTTCCAATCACGGGATTCAAATCCCAGCGTTGTTAGGGCCAAATCACAGCCTCCCTAATCACATTATAGAATGTCTTGTGCATGTTGTCTGCTGAATCGCTCCAATAATCTTTTTGGAGCTCTGTGCAGCATTTAATACTGGGAACCACAGGATTCTAATTGAGTGCCTGAAAACTGTATTTGGCCCTTAGCTGGTTCAAATTCGTTCTCACTGGCAGGTTACAGAGTTTTGTCTGGAGTATACTAATATATATATATATATATATATATATATATATATATATATATATATATATATACACACACACACTAGTATATAATCATCATCAGTGCCACTGCCATGTGGTGTCACACATCAATCTATCTTCCATGCTTCTTGCTGTATATATGCTACCACTCAGTGGCGTAACTACCTATTATGTCACGGCCTGATCTAGCACTGCTATGCAGATAATATACAACTGAACCTGTCCTTTGGTCCAGGTACTGAGAACCTAATAACAACACAAAATAGCTGCCTATTTAAGCTCCAGGAGTGAATGATGCCAGTTGGCAGCCTCTGAACCCTGACAACACAAAGGGCGAGGTGTGCTGAACTTGAAAAGTGATAAAATGGAGAGTGATAGACCAGCAACCAATCAGCTCCTTCCTGTCATTTTCCAAACACAGCCTGTGACATGACATATAGGAGCTGATTTGCTGGTGGTTTATCACTCTCCATTTTATCTCATTTCAAGTCTAGTACATCTGGCCCAAAGGCCAGGACAAGACTGCAGCAAAACCTACAAATAAGGCTTGGAGGTTCAGCATTACAAAACACTAAAAATGTGTGGAATCTTGGCGTCATTCTGGATAGTGGCTTGGCACTTAAACGTCAGGTATTCGCAGTGGAAGCTCCTACTACAGTGTAGGAGGGGTGCCCCTGCTGACCACGATGCCACCCCGGGACCGGCGCATGCACAGTATCATTCTAGGTACTGCACTGACAGGCACCCGGACCTGTGCATTCGCAGTATCAGCCTCGGTACTGTGTATGCGCATACCCTAGGTTCTATGGGCTGCAGCCCATAGAGCCCGAAGCGTGTCGAGCGCAGCAAGCACCGCGAGGGGCCGTGGAATAACAGGGTGACTGGCAGGTCAAACGTCAAATAGGACATCATGGCCTGCACAGTGGAGCCAGTGCAGTCTCAGACTGTGGAGCAGATGCACTAATATTCAAAAGTGATAAAATGGAGAGTGATAAACAACCAGCTCCTGCCTGGCATTTTTCAAAAACAGTCTGGGACATGACAGGTAGGAGCTGATTGGCTGGTTGTTTGTCACTCTTTATTTTATCACTAAAGCTCAGCAAAGCTCACTCAATTATCATTGAAGCTCAGTGCATCTGGCCCTGCACCTGGCTTCACTTGGGCAGAGCATGGTGGTGGATTTTGTCTGGGGGGGGTGTTTCATTCCATAGGTTAAAACCACCACTGGGTATATTAGCCACAATCAAATCCTCATTCTTTCATCTAAATAACTTTTATAGCCAGGAGCAAGCACTTAATTTCCTCAGAGTATCTGCCTAAAGTCATAAAAACATTTGTATCATCACACCTAGACCATTACAGTGTCTTCTATCTTGTTTGGTAAGCAAAATACTTGCACCACTTTATGACCATGGCCCAAGCAGCTTCTGATACCTTACTGCAGTGATTTTCAACCTATTTACCTTACGGCACGCTAAATAATATTTTAAAATTGCCAAGGCACACCATGAGATCCCCACAGGGCAAAACACATTCGCCCCCACAGGAAAAAAAAAAAGAGGAAAACGATTGGTCCCCATATAAAAAACAATCACAATGGTCCCCACAGGTAACAAATATTAAATACATTGGCCCTTTACATGAAAAGAAGAGACCAGTACATAACAGTGGTGGCTGTAAACTGGTTTAGGCATCTCTAGATCAGGGGGCACACTTGAGTACAGCTCAAGGCACACTAGTGGTTGAAAAACACTGCCTTACTGCCCTGCTCAATTGCTGCGATATGCTAATGATGAACTATTAACTATACCTAGAATCTCTCTGAACTAATCTCGAGATCCGTAGCTCCAACTATGGGACTGTGTTTCCCGCACAATTCAAGAGACCTCCACTCTAGAATCCTTCAAAAATAGACTTAAGACTTTCCTGTTTACTAAACATTTCACTAATATCCACTGTTGTCCTTGTTTTGTATTTTGTGCTGTAAATCTAAATGTAAAGCACTTTGTATACTATTAGGAGAATAGTGCTATATAATAATAATGATAATAATAATAATAAAAAAAAAATCTATGGGTATGGATCGTTAGGTTGACAGTCATTAGGTCGACCACTATTGGACGACACACAGTAGGTCAACACATGAAAAAGGTTGACATAAAAAAGGTTGACCTGGGCACTGTATAGGTGTGCCGCATCACCTTGCATGGCTCGCTGCGCTCTCCATGATTCAGGCATGGTGCCGAGCACATTATGGAGGTTATTCTGGTTGACACGCAGCACTGCAAACTTTGCATCGCTGCGTGTCATTTTAAGCCCGCTGCTTGCACATGCCACCGCCCCCTTTGCAGGGCAAATTCGTCAGGCAAGGTTGCAAATGGATATTTTGCATAAACATCCATTCCCAGCCTACGGGGTCAAACCCACATCATTCGATGGTTGCCGACCATCGAATAATGTGGAAGGTACACGCAAAACTAAGATACTCTCAGGTGTCTTAGCTTTGCGTGTGTCCTGGAGGGGAACATGGCGGGCAGTGGACATCACCCCCCATATCACTGGGTCATCACCATGGGAACGCCCAGCTTTTTTATGGGAACACCCATGAAATGCTGGGCATTTCCATGGGCGCAACTACTCGCCACTGCCCCATGCCCCCACCCAATCTGGTGGGTGCGAACGCCTGGCGCAAACAATTGCGCAGAAATGAGGAAATGTGCATGGACCAGAATAAGGTCCTATATTCCCACTCCATGTACACTGGGATGGTAAAGTATGAACAAGTCCTTTTTGGGGGGGACCATGAGCAGCAGCCACCATTGCTAGTTACCTATGGCCAACTTAATCACATATTTCTCCAGAAATTGAGCCTGCCAACACCTGCGCATGCATATTGGCTGCCAATGGGGTTTGGTCTTTTAGATTTACAGTGTCTAGGTCTACAATCAAAAGGTTGACAGTCAAAAAGGTCTCAAGGTTTAAAAGGTTGACAGTCAAGAGGTTGACATGAGTTTTTAATTTTTTTGTACGTTTAAGTGTTCCGTGTCCCATCGCATGGCTTGCTGCGCTCACACTATTATAATCTAACTCTATTCCCACGTGGATGGTAAAGTATGAACAGGTCGGGTATTTTTACAAAAAAAAAATTATGAAAAACTCACGTCAATCCCTTTTTCATGTCAACCTTTTGAGTATTCACCTTTTTCACCACGTTGACCAATAGTTGTCGACCTTTTGATTGTCTATCTAGGGCCAGGCACAGCAGATCTAAAGCCTAGATACCCTGACAGGGACCCCTTACCTGGAAGAAGTGGTAGCATTAAGAGACAGAACTTGGTACATCTTAAAGCACTGTAGTCTCATAAAAATCTATGGGGCTTCATTTGCTGAAAAAATGGAGGGACCGAGACAGATATTAGAGATCTTTAATGCAATTCCTTGATAGTACATTTGGGAAATACTTATGGAGAATATTCCGCAAATATATAATGATAAATCTGACTATTAAGGCAAAATGGATCAATCCTTGGAGAAAGCTTCTATATTTTTTCAAGTACAGCCTGTAAAACAGATTGGTACATTAGCTCTCTCTTTAAGGCTTGAAACAGCTCTCCCTAATTATTAAAAAATAAAAATACAGTAGGCAGCTTGCATATACTAATTATACTATAAAATTAATAATATATCAGATATCAAGCCTGTCAGCAAGCAGTGTACAGTGTGAGGGCCGACTTCCAAAAATACTGTGAGCACTATATAGGAATACTATTTGCTACTATTTGAACGTACTGGATAGTAATCGGACAGGGACAGTGTTCTCACCAAGAACACTGTACCTGGCAGATCGCGTGCTGAGGGATCTATCATCGCTCACAATGCTCAGCATGTAGTAACAGGAACTTTCTCAAAATAACATAAGTTCAAGCAGTTCAAACAGGGGAAATTGACTAAGATGGTAGGTCTATTTCACATGGGATGTTGCTATGGGCAACTAATCAGAATCTACTTATTCATTCAGCACCTTCTAGAAGATAATAGATAGTATCTGATTGGTTGCCCATAGCCATATCCCATGTGAACTAGAACTCTCATCTTAGTAAATTTCCCCCAATGGGACTTTTATGAACCAAAAGAAATCACAGCTGCCAATTACTCCTAATTTCTAGGGAGAGTACAACATTGCAAACCTATGATTCTGAAAATTTCTGTCTTGGAAAAGCCCCTATTCTTTTATACTGACCACAAACAAAAAACAGGAACTATCACTTGCTACTTAATCTTGCTACACTTTGCAAAATATTTTTCTTTCTCGAAGCATCAAATTTAGACAATGAAAAAATACAAATTTGGACCGACCTTTAAGTACACCCATAAATTGTAAGTACACCCATACATTGCCACCCATAACAGTGATTAAGAAAAAAGGTAATGATATGAATATATGAGTCGATGGAGAAAGAACCTCTATGAAACTTTCCTAAGTGACAAAGAACTTTTTGGTATGGGTCTCTTTCTAGAGAGATGCCTCTGGGCCTGATTCAGTCCCAGTCTGCATGTGTATGTGTACTGCAATCGCAGTGAAAGTTCCAACAGGGGTGGAATACCGCAACGGGAACGGGATACAGTTTTTTCTGGGAGGAGCCCCAACAACGCAAGCCACGGCAGCTGGGTAACGTCACAAATAGCCATTGCAACCAGAAACACAGCCACCCTGCGCTGGTTTTTCAGATAGGCGGCTGCTGATCATGTGTGAGCACTTCAATGTGTACTAAAGCGCTCACACTTTAGCAGGCACTTCTCTGGGCAGGACCCGACAGGGCTTGCACTTATGGAAAATTTTGCAAAATGACAACCAGGTCTGAATCAGGCACTCCAACCAACATGAACAACAGATAACATTGCTATCATTTTCAGAGCATCCCTTGGTACCCTAATTTCTAATGGGCAGCATAGTTAACTTAATGATCAATGGCGTAAATGCCAAATACCTAGACAAAATCATCTGACATACCGGCAAGCCCATAGACAATGATAACATGACTACATTTAGGGCTGACGGAACTATACAAAATACCGAAAAATATCCACTACAAAGAAGAATCTATAAACCAAAATTATTTCCATATATTTGGCTGCAGGAAAAGTATTAATGGAATATAGGAGCATGCCAAGGAAGTTATCTCTAGCTAAAGTTGGAAAATGTTCCAATCATTGAACCATGTCAGTTTATAATGATGTATGAGGAGATATTAATCATTTATTAGCGCCCCTATATGAAGGTGGAGGTTTCGGTGTGGGGGAATTGATAATGAAGTGTCTAGTGGGTTACCCCAGTCCCCTGTCAGAATTAATTTGCACACTTTACTGACAAGATATTGGGTCTGAAGGAAATTAATTCCAGACCCACTTAAGAAATTTGGCAACAGCTTCAGCATGGGACACCAGTTTATTAGATCTGGGATCAATAAGCTAACCCATAGTGCAAAACCTTTCTTCATTACAGGCTGAAAAACTAGTTAAGCCTCCCCATATTAAAATATATGGTTCCGTTAAAAAATAAATGAATGGAATAACGTGTTTAATATGAATTTATGTCTTAATAATACCCAGTTTTTCCTTGTGGTCATGAGAAAAAGGATTATAAAGTATCCTATGGTATTTCACGATCTACCATATGCAAGAAGGCCAGCAAAGAAACCGGAGGCAAAATGTTTTGTTCAAGCAAGGAGTTAAACACATGTCAATCTTTCAAATAGCAAAATATTACTGCAGAATTATTTATATGCATTGTTTAATCATGTCAGTCTTATTCTTAAATTCTCACTTTAGTTCATCCTATTTTGTAAATTGTAGAAAATGTATGGTATAATCAAGTTCAGTAAATTTTCCTGGATAGAAAATGTGTGCTCACTGAGGCTAGATGTATTAAGCCTGGCAAAGAGATATACTGGAGATAAAGTGGAAGGAGAAAACGCACTAAAAAAAGGACAATTTAGCATTCTTAACAAAAAAAGATACCAGAATACACAAACTACTAAAACACATGCAGTAATGGAATTTCCAGAGTCTACTGCTCATGCATCATCTTTAGAAAAATGGGACTTCTGTAGTGCGCATGTGCAATTCTCTGGAAACATGGCGTCTTTGGCAATGTTCACAATAATGCCTACATCACAGACTGACGGGTGAGTATTCTGAATGGTTGCAGGGTGCACTCATGCTAGTCAGTCATATCAAGATTTCTGTATATATCTGGGGGAAATTTACTAAGAATCATTTTTGGAAGATCGTCCTTGACTTTTCATGGTGTATTTAGTAAAATTTTGGCTTGTGAAAGTTTGTTGCTTTCAAATGGGAAATCGCTTCTCATTTCAAACTCGAATGCGCTAGAATTTGTAGAAGTTGCATATCAACACGAAGCATCTCGCAACTAAACGCACACCTCAAATCACTGTAAAGTCGTTGGAATTCCCAAACACATTCTGATTGGTCAAAAATGGTTTGTCGTAATTATAATGGTTTCACATGCTGCTTTTGGAACTTTTGAGGTGCTATTTTAGAAAGGGTTTTGATTGAACTTAGGAAAATAACAATGGGTTTCACCTGTCAAGCACCAGTGCACTGATTACAGTCGACATGCAGTGGGTCAATTCCACCTATTTCATGTGTTCACTTAAGTCAGGGGTGGCCAAACCTGTCCTCAAGATCTACCAACAGTGCATGTTTTCCAGGCAACCTGTGGAGCTATAGTAAGAATGAATGCAGCAGGTTTTAAAATGTGACAGTTAGTAATGACTACAGCTGTGCACCAGCTAGGTAACCTGGAAAACGTGGACCGTTGGTAGATCTCGAGGACCGGTTTGGCCACCCCTGACCTAAGTGGTCGACCCAATGCAGGTTGACCTTAATTTGGTTGATCCAATGACTCATACCCATCAAAGCACATCTGGAATTTGACAGAAATCAGTAGCATGACACCGCAAAAATATGGGAAAACATTTTTATGGGGGACAAAGTTTAAGTTTTTTTACCACAATTCCAAAGGACTTGTCTGTCGCAAACCTATCATTCCCACACATCTGTAAGCACAATCCCAACAGGGGGGGTCTCCAAGCTAGAGTATCATTCTTTTCCTTACTGATTACTGGGCCTGTAAACCAAAGGGTGATGTAAAATACAGGTAGATACTGAAAGAAAACCTACTTCAGAAAGCAGAGCTTTAGAGAAAGTTCAGTACTCAGCAGGGCAATAATCCCAAGCAAACAATACTATAGAAATACTAACATGACTAAACAACAAAAAGCGAAAATTCTACAATGGCTTAGGTGCTCATACACTGTGCGATGCGCACTGTGCCTTATGAACTAGATTGCATCACCGGGTACACACTAACAATATCGGAATGAGAGATCATGCATACTACCTACGTATGTATGCCCAATTGTGCTCTCCCATGGGTCACATGCAACATCTCCTGGTCAGATGCATTGCATTGTAATGAAGGACACAATTAGATGTTGTTCATTACTTCGGGCAGTGTGTACCGGCAATCTTGTATGGTTAAGGACCAAGAGTATTCATCATGAGCATCGGCAAGATTGCCTGATGTGTACCTGACCTGAACAGCTTTTTTTAATTTTTTTATTCTACAGATAAATAATGAATTGTAAGTATGAATTGATCTAATAATTCACAATTAAAATACAGTCTATAACAATCTGTCATTTGTAAAACAGACAAATCTGATCACTACTTAGCCCTAGTAGTAGAAGAGCTGGAAAATAAAAAGAGTACTGTTGCATAAAGAAAAGCACTGCACCTTTAATGTAGAAATTTACATTTCACTACAGTTAAATAGCGTTGAAAGTATATTTAATCTGGGTGTGGTATAAAAGATCTAAAGTATTTACTAAAAGGTCAACATGGTAATGAAATGATTAACCTTTCTAGCCTGTAGACCTTAAGCACTGTGGGCCTTATTCTAGTTCACTCTTTCTGACAAAATCCTTCTTAGATGGACAAAACCATGTGCACTGCAGGTGGGGCAGATGTTACTTGTGCAGAGAGAATTAGATTTGGGTGGGGTTTTACTTCAAAGTGAGATCTATATTGCACTGTAAAAATAAAGCAGTCTGTATTCTCCCTGCTTAGAAACAAAATAAATCGCCCAAATCTAATTCTCTTTGCCCATGTTACATCTGCCCCCCTGCAGTGCACATGGTTTTGTCCATCTAAGAAGGATTTTGTCAGAAAGAGTGAACTACAATAAGGCCCTGTGTTCCTATTGCATGTAGACCTACTGACTGTCTACCTAGACACTGTCTGTCTAACATCCGGATTACATTTATTTTACTTGTGATTCTTCAGCTGTTGTATTTATTAATTTATAAGGTCTGCAATGATTCCAATGCGCTGAATTTCTTAGAATTAGAAACACATCTAGTTTCTTCTTTCATTTTGGTAGTTATGTGAAATTCAACAACTTTGTAATGACTATTCCACTAATTTGCACATAAATGTTTGCAATAGAAAAAAGAACTGCAAACAGCAACAAGCACAAGTGGTGTTTAGACTATAAATATATCTAGAGAAACAAAATACAAAATATAGCCTGGACAATGATAATAATAAATGCAACAGAAACAGGCGGCATTATGTGGAACGTTGAAGAAGGACAGAAACAGGCAGCATTATGTGGAACGTTGAAGAAGGTTGTCACATGTCCTCCCCTTATTTGATACATGAGGTCAGCTGATTTTCAAGATTAAAATGAACAAAAACACAAATGCTTTTCTAAGGGCACAGTATGATAAAATGACGATGAACTATGGAGGCAGATGTCACTGCACTTAGATGGCATATTAAAGGTAATCATGTGGAAATAATAAAACAATATCATAGATTGGCAAATAATGCTGCCTTTATCCGGTATCCGGATGATCGGCCTACACTGTGTAGTAAACATGCACAAGGTCGACTTAGACAAAAGGTCAACATTACATTGGTCGACATAAAAAAGATCAACATGAGGTTTTTTATTTGGGGGGGTTTCTTCATACTTTTTTGGGAATGGTAGTAAGGCAAGTAAAGCGAGCCAGGCGAGGGGACGAGATACACTAATTTGGAGTTCACGTGATGAAATCTACACATTGACACCAACAAAAAAAACTATTGACCTATTGACAATTTATACTATAACAATTCAGGGACTAGCAATTTATAAAACTTTAAAAAGCTTAGCTTTTCAATACTTCATCTTGATCGCTAACACCATCTTTAGCTGATCTGTCCCTGTGGGGTTGAGCAATGTCAGACATTTTAGAAAACCCCTTCCAGTAGTCTACATGTTCTCCAGACAATTCACAAAGTGATGCTTATGGAGGCAAATGTCACAATAGAGTGGTAATACTTTGCAAACTATAGGGGCAAGCGTCACCAGACTTAGGGTATCAACATATTAAAAAGTAAAACCATGTAGGAAATGACGGCTTTGCAATCACATTTGTGATAATGGAGAGTTCCTCCATTGGGTATCATCCCTTACCCTTTTATATGATTTTGAGTTAAGAAAAACTAACAAAATGATGTATTATACATGTATGTATGTATGACCCAGTAGGAAAGGTCCCTTATATGCAGGATTCCCCATGGATCTAACTTTGGATAATACAGTTAAAACGGCAATGGAGTACATTTTCCCAACTCACTCTACAGTTATCCACTGCAAGTAAGTGAGGTGTTAGCACAACTCCACATACCAAACAGTGCAATGATTAACCCACACAAGCTCCTAATTTAAAAGAAAAAAGTACCTTGTAAATAACATAATATATGACCAGATGATCTACTGAATATGTGGCATCATCTATCCAGAAGCAGCACAAAGATCTAGATCTAGAATAGTTTGGGACACTATGCAACCAGTAGGAAAGTAATATAATAAAATGATTGCAACATGTAATAACTTTGCTATATAATTAATCAGTCCTCAAAACAATAATCAGGGTATTTGCCAGAAACATTGCAGTAGATTAAATAAAAAAAATATATCTTAATAGGAAACATAAGAGAATGCATTTTGGTTTTTAATATAAAATGAAACTATTAATTTCGTATGGAGAACAAACTTGCAATGGAAATTAACCATCCCTTACAGCGAAAATCCCAGATCTTTGCAGATTGGAATAAACCTTGTTTCCCCCTGTTTCTAGCTATTCTCATTAATTCATATATCTAAATGATCTAATATTGTTATTGTATTCTATTGAAATAAAGTCATAAAAAAGAAAATAGGTGATCATACCACTAATAAGGGGTGTGGATCAGTTGGTCACCAGCAAGTTGTTGGGTCGACATGCATTCAGGTCGACATGTGTCTAGGTCGACATGCAGGAAGGTCGACATGAGTCTATGTTGACAGGGTCATTAGGTCGACAGTGAAAATGTCAACATGGTTTTTACGCTTATGTCGACAGTCAACATAAACACTAAAACATACCACCGCGTCCCCTCGCATGGCTCGCTGCACTTGCCATGCTTCGCTCGGCACACTATTCTCCTGACTGTTCCGCCGCTCAGTGCTGCTGTATGAGTCCGATGGCGGCTGTGTGTGCCCGCGGCATAGTCCTGTGTAGCCGACACTCAGCCTGTGCGTAGCGGGAGCCAGGCGCATCCCGGCGCATGCGTAAAAGGCCGCAAGACTACGCTGCACACACACACAGTTGAGATCGGACACACATACAGCAGCGCTGAGCTGCCTGCCCCCGCATGTCACTACAGCCGAAGTGCTTGCATGGGGCGGCAATCGTGCCATTTTTCAAGGCTGGCGCTGTGCAGTATAAATGCTGGCTGCTTTATTTTTACACTGGTATATATATATATATATATATATATATATATATATATATATATATAATGCTTGTGGGTATACAATATTTTTTGTTGTTCCATGGTCTGTGCAGATATAGAGATTGTCTAGAGATATAATAATATGTATATAAAAACATGCGCATATACCAATGCAACATTGGGGGAAATTTACCAAAATGGATTCGTAAAAAATAGGTGTATTTGTAGGCAGAAATACACCTATTTTTTACACATTTATATTTTCGGGATTGAAATACAACAATTCGTATTCCTAAAGATA